>NW_026889750.1:4645000-5245000 GCF_033153115.1 Saccostrea echinata
TTTGATATGGAGGCATCCTCAGGTAGTGTAAATTCAATTTTGTACAAATGATGACCCCCGGGGGTAGGGTGGGGCCCAATGGGGAATCGAAAGTTTTACCTAAGAACATATAGAAAAAAATTTTTCTTCTCAAGAACAGAAAAGCTATGTTTAGTCATATTGATTTGGAAGCATCTTCAGGTAGTGTAGATTCAAGTTTGTTCAAAAGATGACCCCTGGGATAGGGAGGAGCCACAACTGGGGATCAAATTTTTACAAAGGAATATATGGGAAAATTTTTTTCAAATCTTCTCAAGTACAACAAAGCCATTTGTTATATTGACATGGAAGTATCATCAGGTAGTTTAAAATCAAGCCCCCCCCCCCCCCCCCCTTCTCGTTAATCTTTTCAATACTGAACTGATTTGTGCTTTTGCCTAGCCAATGTGCTCAGGTGAGCAATGTGGCCCATGGGCCTCTTGTTCCTATGAATCCCATGTTCAAATGTCAGATGATTATGATTTTTTTTTTATTGTTACTTCCCCCTTATCACTGGCATTTACCATTTGACGTTGATGTTGTGTCCTTGAAACATCTCTAAGGTATAAAATTAACAGCAATATGCATAAGAGATGGAATGTATTTCACTCCAAAGTTGTACCCTCTGACTTGACAAGGCTTAGACTTCAACATCTTAATGCCTTGTGACTTTGACCTTTGAGGTATGACCTTGAGCAAAGATTATGGCACTCCTTAGGGTCATGGGCAACAATACAACCAAGTTTGAATCCATATTAATCAAACACATGTGTATTTCAGATTTAAAGCATAGACATTAATTCTGAAAGACTGACAGACAACTGTGTTAAAACTAAAACAGTTGATATGCCACCTCCCTTTTTGGTGAGACGTAAATAAGTCCATGCAGATCAGTGGACATTTACTTTGTATCAACTTTGAGTATCATACGAACAAGCTGTCACTTATTTTTTTAAGCCATCAATTTTTTTTCAGTCAAATAATTTCTATTTTCAGTGGATTTTTCTGGCTGTTATCACTTCTAGTATCCTCTATACTGTGGTATGCTGTGGTCCCTCTGAGAGAACAGCTGGTATTTGGACTGGTTTTCTCAGTTCTTTTTCAAGAAGCATTCAGACTTCTTTTCTACAAACTTCTGAGGTAAAAACATCACATTGTTTGTTTTTTTAAGGAACATCGTTTTCAAAGACCAAACAGATTGTATCTTTAAAATCATATACGTAAGTACCATATATATTCTATTTCAGGAAAGCTGATGATGGCTTGCAGAAAGTTAGCCAAACTGGCCAAGAAATGCACATGACTCCCAGGGATATTTCAAACAAACATATAATGGCATATGGTAAATAAATTTATATGAAGCTAGTACACGTACATGAAAGTTCTCTGTTTATGAATGTTTCAGTAGAATCATACAGCAAGATATAATTAAACATACTACATTTATACCAAAAATGCCCCAAAAAAAGGAATAACAGCTTGAAATAATAAGAAATGAATATACAATTGTAATGAAGTGATTCTGGGTGTCATGTGGGGTTAGTGGTACATTTGTAACTGATCCTCCTATTATATAAGAACTCATCATATTTCCATTTTAAGTTTGGTGTTGAAGAAGGACTATACCTGTACATACAAGTACCTGTTATTCCTCTTTGATAGTCTATTAATTTTTTTTCAGTGTCAGGCCTGGGGTTTGGCATACTCTCTGGTGCTTTCTCAACCGTCAATGTGTTAGCAGATATGGTTGGTCCAGGAACCATTGGTATCCATGGAGATTCAAAATATTTCTTTGTAGCTACAGGTAAATTTCAAATGTTTACCACTTCGTAGTCTTATTGAAACTAAACTATCAAAACTGTTCCCTCTCTTTTTTTCCTTTCTTTCCATTGATAATTAAATAAGGGAAGGCACTGGCTGTTACCTGATTTACTACTCTCATACAACAGTGAAACAAAAACAAAAAAAATCAATGTTCAAAAATAGGGGAAAAAAAGCTTTATAAAGAAATTATGCATGTAGCTATTTATGTTTAAAACTTGTAGCTATTTATGTTTAAAACTTATTTATGTTTTAAACTTTCAAAATGCCATTTTGAATACAAGATAATGGCAATATGAGAGACATATGAACTAACATATAATTACAAGGTGTATTTATGATAGTACTCTAGATTTTTACGTATTTATCTTTGCAGCTTTTCTCACCCTTAGTTTTATACTTCTCCATACTTTTTGGGGCGTAATCTTCTTCAATGGACTCGACAAAAAGCGGTACCATATGGTGGCGCTGGTTGTGGGAACTCACATGCTTATCTCATGTCTGGTGAGTGGATATGTTTACATGCAGTGTACTGTAAATCACTTTTTATTCGGGTGAACTTTATTTTCGCGTAATTACGTGAGATAGTGTGCTCGCAAAAATTTTATTCACACCTATATTAGTATTCCTAAGGATTATATAGAGCAATAACCATAATTCGTGAAAATTTTATATCTGGCTCATTAAGAGTAAAAGACTATCTCAGGAAAATTTAGTGATCTACAGAATTAAAACACTTGATTAACTGATCAATGATTTAAAATACTTATCCCCTTTAAATCTCTATGCTTGTATTTTTTTTGTAAATTTTGTCCTGTGTGAATTTTAAAATCTTATCTTTCTTTTCTTGGAAAAGATTTTAAATGTTCACTTAAATAATAAGTGTCGGTACCCATACAATAGAAATGTGCATTTTGGTCCAATGTTGTTTGTATTCAGGGCTCAAAATATTTTTTTTCACTGTTACTTGGCTATCAACTTAAATTTTTACCAGTCAATTGATATCTTTCACTATCCATTGGGCTAGTAGATTTCTACTTTTCATGTAATTTGTTGCACCTTGGTGACACAGCATTAAGAAAACATTACTATGATTATTTTGATCAAGACAACTTATTCTCAGAAATATTCATTTTTTGAATTTAAAAAACAACCTAACAAAATAAGGAATTGTTTGCATCCAAATAGAAGTCAATAAGCACACAAACATGTCTACCAGTAGTTAACTAGGCCCGATTGTGAATTAATTTTAATATGCATAAAATAATTACTGATCCAAAGGGGATGTGCTCTCTACAATACAAAGCACTAACTCTAGTCCAAAATTTACTGGTCTCAGACCAGTGGGCCATCAGTTATTTTCAGCCCTTATACTTCACAAGAACATCTGGGCAATGGCCCAGAAGACATTTCAATACAATGTACATGTGTTACATTATAGTCGAACCTTGTTATCTCAAACTCCATGGAACCGAGAAAAAAAACTTTGGAGATTTGAGATACTAAAGTCCAAGTGTATTTAAAATAGTAGACATTAATTAAATGATAAATTTGGTTTTTGATTTGTAGACCCTCCTGAATCAGAGGACCTCCTCCCGTGACAGTCCCCTGTATCTGGCCAGTATCCTCCCAGCTTACTTCCTCACAATCATCATGGGAATCATTGCGTACATCACTGCAGGGGGATCGCTAGCGAATATCAAGAGTTGCATGCCTTGTGGCAATGCTCGCAAATACGAGATTGAATAAACTTGGGGATCCTAGCCAAATCATGAAAGCTAAAAACACTATCATTGTCTCATTATTTGTATTTTGTCTGTCCTGTACGTTTTATATGTCATTTTTTAGGGGAAAAATGTCATAAAAAAATAAATTCAAACAAGTATTTGTGGTACTCCTGTGTTCATTTTATTTGTATTCATTATTAAGGCTGTAAAAATACATCGTATATTCAATGGAATGCAGAGAAGGTTCATACAATACATAAAATGAAGTACTGGTATAAGCAAAATTTTTAGCGAGGATTCAGTTTTGGCATTACATGTATTATTGATAGTTCTGAGATCGCTTAAACTGAATATCACTAACAATTTATTCAATATTGGTTGTTATAGTTATCTCTCTTGAAATTATAAAAAGTATATAATGCAAAAATGTTGGTTTTAAAATGAGAGTACTGGCAGTATTTGCAAAAACAGCAATAGTAGCTTGGAACAAAATCCAAAGTCAAATTTATAAAGTTAAAAGTTTTATTTTTTTTTTTATTTTGCGTCCTTGAAAGTATTGGAAACAGATTTGTTGATAAAGAAATGCAAAAATCTACATTTTCTTTAAAATCAAAATATGATGATGGAGAAACTGGTCCATATAAGAACTTGAAATCATGATATAGTGCTTTATTTTTATGCCCCCATAATCGAAGATTTGGGGGCATATAGTTTTTACCCTGTCCATCTGTCTGTCTGTTTGTCCACAAAAACTTTTAACATTGCCCATACCTTTTGATTGGTTTGAGGTATGGCTTTCATATTTCACATTTGTATTCCTTGTGATAAGACCTTTCTTTGGGTACCATCATATTTGACCTCGGAGTTTGATCCAGTTTCGCAAAATTTTACCCAACTTTAACCTTGGCCATAACTTTTGAACGGTTGGTGCTAGGGCTTTCATACTTCACATGTGTAATCCTTGTGATAAGATCTTCCTTTGGATACCAACAACTTACTTTGACCTTGACCTAGGAGTTTGACCTACTTTTGAAAAACTTTAACCTTGGCCATAACTTTTGAATGGTTGGTGCTAGGGTTTTCATGCTTCACATATATAATCCTTGTGACAAGACCTTCCTTTGGATACCAACAACTTTGACCTTGGAGTTTTACCTACTTTTGGAAAACTTAAACATCAGCCATAACTTTTGAACGGTTGGTGCTAAGGCTTTCATACTTCACATGTATATTCCTTGTGACAAGCCCTTCCTTTGGATACCAACAACTTTGACCCATTGACTTTGACCTTGAAGTTTGATTTACCTTTGGAAAATGTTAACCTTGGCCATTACTTTTGAATAGTTGGATCTAGGGCTTTCATACTTCACATATGTAATCCTTGTGACAAGACCTTACTTCGGATACCAACAACTTTGACCCTTTGATCTTGGAGTTTGATCTACTTGTGGAAAACTTTAACCTTGGCCATGAATTTTGAATGGTTGGTGCTAGGGTTTTCATGTCCTTGTGCGAAGGCCTTTCCTTGACCTTGATGTTTGACTTATGTTTGAAAAATTTTAACTGTTTCCATATCTATTCAATGGTTGCTGATGGGGCTTTCATATTCCACAGGTATATTCCTCGAGACAAGACCTTACTTTGGGTATATATGAAACATATGAAACATTCTAACAATTTGTTGAGTACTGAATTCAGAGGACAGTAATTTTATTGGTAAAATATTACATGTATATCAATAAATAACAGAATCAGCCATCACTATCACTGCTGGATGATTTTCTTCTATGTTTGCGCTTTTTGTGTTTCTACAATGTAAAAAGAGTGGAAATACCATCATTAGCTTATCTTGCACTTGAAATATACAGTAAATGTGAAACTTAATGTACATGCTTTGTCTTTAAGGTCAAGATCTAGTATTGAATGAAAGGTGCCTTTTTTAGCTCACCTGAGCCGAAGGCTCAAGTGAGCTTTTCTGATCAAAATTTGTCCGTTGTCTGTCATCGGCGTCGTCGGCGTCGTTGTTGTCACGCCCTCCTCCAAGGGGAGATAATTACGAAATAGCAAAAAATTAATGGCATTATTGAAAAATCTTCTTCTCAAGAACCAGTGGGCCAGGAAAGATGAAACTTATATGGAATTATTGTCAGGTAGTGTAGATTCAAGTTTGTTCAAATCATGACCCCCGGGGATAGGGCGGGGCCACAATGAACGATCAAAGTTTTACATAGGAATATACAGGAAAAATCTTCAAAAATCTTCTTCTCAAGAACAGCAAAGCTATGATTGGTCATATTTATTTGGAAGCATCCCCAGGTGGTGTAGATTCAAGTTTGTACAAATCATAACCCCCGGGGGTAGGGTGGGGCCACATTGGACGATCAAAGTTTTACATAGGAATATATAGGAAAAATCTTCAAAAATCATCTTCTCAAGAACAGCAAAGCTATGATTGGTCATATTTATATGGAAGCATCCTCAGGTGGTGTAGATTCAAGTTTGTTCAAATCATGACCCCCGGGGGTAGGGTGGGGCCAAAATGGACGAACAATGTTTAACATAGGTGTACATAGGAAAAATCTTCAAAAATCTTCTTCTCAAGAACAGCAAAGCTATGATTGGTCATATTTATTTGGAAGCATCCTCAGGTGGTGTAGATTCAAGTTTGTACAAATCATGATCCCCGGGGGTAGGATGGGGCCAAAATGGACGATCAATATTTAACATAGGTGTACATAGGAAAAATCTTCAAAAATCTTCTTCTCAAGAACAGCAAAGCTATGATTAGTCATATTTATTTGGAAGCATCCTCAGGTGGTGTAGATTCAAGTTTGTACAAATCTTGACCCCCGGGGGTAGGGTGGGGCCACAATGGATGATCAAAGTTTTACAAAGGAATATATAGGAAAAATCTTCAAAAATCTTCTTCTCACTAACAGCAAAGCTATGATTGGTCATATTTATGTGGAAGCATCCTCAGGTGGTGTAGATTCAAGTTTGTTCAAATCATGACCCCTGGGGGTAGGGTGGGGCCACAATGAACAATCAAAGTTTTACATAGGAATATATAGGAAAAATCTTTAAAAATCTCAAGAACAGCAAAGCCACGGTTTGTCATATTTATTTGGAAGCATCCTCAGATAGTGTAGATTCAAGTTTGTTCAAATCATGACACCCCCCCCCCCCAACTCCCTTTTTAGGGGTAGGTTGGGACCACTTATGCATTTAAGCTTTTCAATACTAAACTGATTTTTCCTTTTTTCCTAGCCACAGTGCTCAGGTGAGCGATGTGGCCCTTGGGCCTCTTGTTTATGATACTTTACCGCTTGGTAACTTAAGGTGCATCAGAGTAATTTAATAGGTAAATACAACAAAACAAAACAAAAAAACATTTTTGACAGTGTCATTTTCAATGAAAAAGGAAGACAACTAGTAATAAATTTGGGAGTTTTTACCATACCAGACAAAGGAAATGTATCCAGATTGCCTACAGTCTCTCAGAAAATGGTAATTTATGTTCTTGACCTCTTCTTTTAAAATAATATTAAATTGGGATAACTTTTAACATGATACCAAATTGAATTGCATGAAAATGCTTTCATTTTCTACATAATTAAATGGTAGCCATAAAGTAAGGGATAAAGTAGGTTTAAATTGATTATAACATCATAATAAATCCATCATTAAAAAAAAAAACAGTACAAACCCATTTACTAGACCTTGCCCTTAAATTAATGATGTAAATTATTAGATATATTTGATATATGGAGTTACATGAATTTCTGTGAGATTTTTTTTGCTGTGAATCATTCAGCTATCGGAGAACATTCTACCTTGTGACGAGGACTATCATCTTCAGATTCTGTACTTGAATTTGCATGGTGCCGCTTTTTAGCTTTCTTTGATTTCTTCTCTTTTTTGTTTTTCTATTTAAAAAGAAAAACGATGACTACCATGTATTTCATTCATATCATTTGAAATAAATTTCAAAAGAATGAGGGTGCACTTGATTTGGATTTGGCATGAATTTGGGGACAACTGAAAAGCAAAAATTTTAATGATAATTATAACATGCTTTTTTTAAGCATTCTAATGATAAATCATGTTCCTGTGATATGGAAAAGGGGAATATTTTCCTGACACAGTGCTTGATTTACTAAAGTATGCAATGAAATATGGCTAGATGAGTCGATCATTTGGTAATTATTTGTAACATGCCATTTGATTGGATAGAAAAATGTGTTTATATCATATAACTTGTGTTGCCTACGTCACAATGACTTTGAAGGCTTTTTTTGAAGGGAAAATTGTCTTATTTTTAGATTAGTGATAGAAAATGAAATTATAAGGAATAATTTAATGGCTACCCAAGTTATACTTGTATAACCTGAGTTGAAACAATTCACGTTTTATAGATTCGGTTAAACTGCTCAATGCAGGTTATACAGTATAACTTGGCTAACTATTAAATTCATCCCTTAACAAAATGTTATATGATAACAAAATGTTACATTATAAACACATTTTCCTATAAATTTGATATCTCTGGGTCATCTCTCTACGGTACACACCTTTTTCTTGGATTTTGAAGATTTGTGCTTTGTTTCTTTTCCTGGGGAGGAGAGAACTTCATCATCATCTGGAAGTAAGTCATATGACTTCCCACCAGCAACATGAAAGCAATCCTGGGCTAAGTGACCTACAAAAAAAAAAATAGTTATCGTTCATTCATTAAAAGATATATTGCAGAGAGACATTGCCTTCAAAATGGTTCCTCAAATTAATGAAACTGTGAACTTTATCATTCATTAAATGTATGAGAATGAATCTGTTTGATTGCTGTGTAAATTTCTGTACTGTGAAAAACCCTTTAAAGTTACAGTTTGGTGTTAAGACAACAATTTAAACAAGTTTTAAGCAAGTTCAATATATATCAAAGTAAACCTGAAGAAAAACAGTGGTACTATCGGTACATGTACTTATTTCCTCAAGGTATTACTGATTTTAAATACTGGTACCTGTACATGGCATTATTTCACCAGAGTAGTATTAATATTAAATACTGGTACCTAAGTAGAGGTATTTCATCTACTACAGTAAATAGTTATTACCATGACCACCACATTTTTTACAGGTGGTGTCTAGGACCGCTCCAAGTTCTATTTTTGGCCTCTCTCCTTTGTGAAACTTCCTGTTTTTCTGTAGATCCATTCTGAAATTAAATAAGACCCAGAAATTGAAATATACTATTACCATTTACGATTCTGACGAGGTCTTTACATAACATGGACACTCTGACAGTAGGTTACCATTAATAATATTTTTAAGGACTACATTATACACACATTGATAATTTTGAAAAAAAATGACAAATTCATGAGGCTCCATAGTATACTCTTATTAATAATGATGACCTTTTGACCTTGACCTTTGATCAAGTAGCCTCACAATCTACAGGGGTCTCTTTTGTGAAGAAAATAAGAAGTGAATATGCTGATTTGGACTCCTTTTTTAAATACAAAAAAGTGTGCCTGACCTTTGACCCTTGACTTTTGAGCAAGTAATTAGCTGTCCTTTACAATGTATAGTATGAAGTCTTTTGAGATTTCAAAATGTTCAAATGATTTAATTATTGCATCACAATGACCACATGAATCACCTCACCCATTAAGCAACCATTCTCCAAACATGAACTATATATGAGAAATGTAAAGTGTCCAATTTATTGCATCAAATCAAAATATCTTGAGCTATTACCCTGACCTTTGACTAAGTGACCCCAATTATGGGTTTCTTCCTTTAATCTTTCTTCTCCTGTGCAGTAAGAATGAAGCTTGCAAACTTAGGAAAAAAAAGTTATACCATAAGAGAAAGTGTAATGATGATCCATGCAATATTTGACTTTTTGACCTTAACCTTTGACCTAGTGACCCAAAAATCTGTGGTGTCTTCCTTAGGCTCTCTTCTACCTATGTTGTAAGTATGAAGTCTGTAGTGTGAAGGTACTCAAGTAATTCAATCACATCAAGTGTTCCAGACAGACAAAAGGTTACTAAAGGGCACCTATCTTAAAACTGAACATGACTCCTAAATAGGCATATGCCATATTAGTTTTCCTATCTCTGATATCAGCACTGGGGTATATCCTTTGCATTTGTTACACCTGACTGCTTTCTTGTCAAGGGTACCTGCATGGAATGGATGACACATGTTCATATTGGTTATTTTACATTACGTTTGTTTACATTTTATTGCAGTTTATGTGTATTTGTGTTTGTTTGTACTGCACTGACCTGTGCAACTGATGTAAGTTTCTTTTCCAACTTTCTCTTTTGCCATAGAAGAAGGCACACAGTTACTTTTGTCACTTATGAGAGTTTTACAATAGCTATGTAGAAAACAAGTGTAAATTAATTACACTGAACAGAGACCGAGTGAATGGCTTATATAGGGGCTGTACAGCTAACAGAAAATGCAGAGGCAAACAACACAGATCTCTGCCTTTTACGAATCATGTTCAGCTTTATTGCAGGGCTCTATTTACCAGGTCTATACTATACCACACTTACGAGGACTGTACATTTGCTGAATCTTCATCTCGACCTGTAGTCTGATTGACTACCTTCATAGACAAACCTATTTTATTGTTCTGTAAAAAAAGGTAATATTATAATTTACATTAATTTCATTTACAGAATTCATAGTACCTATTGTTAGTATTTTCAATATTGTATTTACAGATCCTTTTAGATGCTAGAACAGGGGGGCTGAGTTTGAATCTTGATGTAGGAATACATTATCTTCAAGTTGGCATTGAACAGTATATCAACTCAAGATTATTACTAAATATGAGTTATAGGTTGACAATTAAGGTTAAAATGTACAATTTGTATTAGAAACATTTCCTTGTCACAGCATCTGCTGAAGTCTTTCAAGTCGATGTCATCAGTCAAACACTTTTCCCTTGAAAAAAAATACAGTCAAACCTTGTTATCTCGAACTTGATGGGTGCAAGAAAAAACTTCAAGATATTCGAAATTCAAGATATCGGGGGTAAAATACTTAAAGAATAAGTGGTCAGGACTTCTAAATCACTTCGACATATTCATGGTATTCAAGATATCAGTGTTCGAGATACCAAAGTTAAACTGTATTCTGTGGTCATATATACATGTAAAGCATACTTACCTCAAGTGAAATAACTTTGCAATACACTTTTTCTCCAGTGGCCAGCATCTCTGAAGGATCATCAACTCTTACTTTTGACATCTGAGATTTGTGAACTAATCCTAAAAAGAACAGGGAAAATACATTAAAAAAAATAGTGAATTTTGTACGGTGGTCGATATCAGCCTGTACATATTCCGAATGGTATTGAAATTTGTACATCTAAAATGTATATTCATTGACATATACATTTTGCAATGGCAATGCACACTTCATGCTCTTAATATTGTCTGTACATGTACAAAATGGCAAAAAGGCAAGTGCCAAAAAGTGGATGCAGAAAACACAAACTATTTTAATTAAAATTCCTGGTCGGAGAAGACCATTACATGTAATATGAATTAAATAAAATCTTACAATGGCACTGCATATGGAAAGAGTTTAACTACAATAAAGGCTGTAAAATTTTCAAAGAAAATAATCTAAACTATGGCAACCTACAATTTACAGTCAATCTTTTTTAAAGATATTTGTAGAAACAATTTCAATTGGTGATTTTGTTATTTCATAGACTCTAAGGAAGCTCTCATCACTTATGAAAATTTTTTATCAGACATTGCAAAAATATAGTCATATAAAGAGTGTACACAGAGTTTACCTAATAACTGTAAACGTGGTTATATTGAAAGGTTGAAAGTTTGACGATTTTGATGTTTTAGTAAAATGATGAGTGAAAACTTTGACGGTATGATAGCATTTTACAGTGCTCTTTAACAAGAATATGAAAGTTGACGAGTGGAAACTTTGACAATTTTAAGTCATTCGTCAACTTCGTCAAAGTTTCCATGACGTCAAAGTTTCCACTTTTACAGTACATGGTACATGAATTGAGAAAATATATGCAGATAATGTTTTCCATTAATTTATCCTGGTCCTAAGAGTATATAAGAGTGTTAAGTGTACTTTAATCAGATCACTGCAACTTTGTAAAACTACCATTGAATCAGAACTCTGTAGTAAGCAGTGTTTTAATTTGCTTTTTATACCCCCCCTCCCCCCCACTTGAAAAGAGGGGGTTGTATAGTAATGGGGGTGTCCGGCTGTCCATCTGTTTAGTAAAAATAGTTTGTGTCTTATCATTTTATGAGCTCGGTGCTCACAGTACCTCTAGTTTTTACTTTAAGATTGAAGGTAGCCGTGGTTCAGAACATTTCCCTTTAATATTTTTCAGTCTTTTTTGTTGTTAAATATTGTAACTGTAATAGTCTTTTTTGTTGTTAAACTCTTCCCAGTGCCGTTGCACAATTTAATTCATATTTAATTTTCTTTGCCAAGAATTTTAATTACAAGGGTACATGTATGTGTTTTATGAGTCCAGTTTTTGACATTTGTCTTTTCACCATTTTGAAATTTTAGAAGCATAAAGTGTGCAATGTGTCAGTTGGAAATGTACCTGTCAATTTCAATCTAATTAAAATTAGATGTTCCGAAATCCGCTACCGCTTTTCAAACATCTAACAACATCCCATTAGGGGTCAAGTCAGAGCGACCTTTCGAATAAACATAAAAATTTTGGCCAATCAGATTCAACCTTCTGTATAAGATTCTAAAATTAGTTCCACGGCTACATCTTTATATTATTGATGCTCAGTACACTATTTTACGTTGAATTAAAGTAATTTTGGTACAAATTGAACGTATAGTCCGCCAATCTGGCATTCTTACCTGAATAATGCAAACAAAAATGCACATTTTAACTACATCTATACGTATCCTGCATGTCACATTCATATATAGCATGGTCTTTACCATGCATATTTTGTTTACTACAAAACCCCTTGGGCGTTTAGGTTCGGCAGTAAAAAAAGAAACACATCCGAACTATAAGCCAAGATTTCAGAAACGGCAATTTCATTGGGTAATGAAAAGGTCGCTCTTACGTGACCCCTAATGGGATGTTGTTAATCATGTTTGAGAAGCGGTAGCGGATTCGGAACATCTAATTTTAATTAGATTGTGTCAATTTATATCTTGAAAGTACAAATTTCAATACCAGTCAGAATACGCAGGCTGATATTGGCCATTGTAATTTTGTATACTGAATGAAAAAGAAATTGAAATAAGAACATTATGTACTTAAAAACTAACATGCTTCCATGCAAATACCAGAGATTCATAGTCATGAAATTGTGCCATGTAGCTTTAATACAGGGATACCGGTAAGTCTTGTTCAACTTCATCAATATTTTCTTTCTACCGCATTTGGCATTCACATGTACACAGTTAATTAATCCTTACACAGATCGAGCTTTAATTTTCAATACCAATTTATGTATACTTATACCTTGCTTTTTGAACTCTGGGATCTTTACAAAAACACCATATTGTTGAACAGATGCCACCTATTCAATAAATAATTGGTTGAATTAATTTTCATTATATAAACGAATGGACTACACCGATACATGTATGATAGAATGCATATGCATCAACATGATCAATACCTCTCCATAAAATATAGAATGCAGTGCTGGCATAGGTTCATTGCTGTCACTTTCTCGTCTTTTACTTTTAGCATGGCTGTCCTCTCGATCTGAATATGAACGTTTCATTTTAGAGTTCTTATTCAAAATAGCAAAAAAGTGAACCCGCACCCGTTTGTTTTCATTCGATGATTAATTTTACCTCCAATGACTGAAGAACTTTAAAAAGAAAGACAACTCTTCCTGTAGCAATATGAATACATTTTTTGGTTTTATGAATACTTCCAATATCTAAAAACAAATATATCTAGCAGTTTTGTAAAACTGGTCATAAAACATTTCATACATGTACTTGAACTTTCTATATAAACATGAACACTGCGTTTTCGAATACTAGTAATTGTCAATACATGTACTGTTAAAGTATTATCAATGAAAGATCTTTTCATTGTTCATCAACTTCTTGTTGATTTGTTCAACTGTTAAAATTTCATTGTACTAACAAAACCCAAAATTAGGAACCTTAGTGAAATTTTGAAAAAGTCTCTGAGTCTCTGTAATATAAACTATTTCTGTATTCTAGCTATGTTGCTCACTAAATTTTTTTAGTTACCGGGTATTTATACTTATCAATATCAATCACAATATCAATCATGGTCCTCCAGGTACTCCACTTGTAGAGATTAGGTTTAAAAGAACTAGTTATTGAATTGCAAGCATTACACTGTACGTCTCATTTTGAGTAACCCCAAAATTTTTAAGTAATTCTCTAACCGTTCAATGGATATGCAGTCACTTGAAAAGTTATCAGGTTTTAACTTGACAGGTTAACACAGTGATGACTGACGAGTCTAATGCAGTCACATGTTGATGTTACTCTCTTTAAGGAAGCTCTAAACACTAATGAAAAAAGCTTTTTGGACTTCAAGAAAAATATATCATATAAAGGTGCACATATTCAGTGTATCTAGTTCATTTTCAACATAGGGTACCTGCCTTATTTTTGCAGAATAAATGTTCAAAGACAATGAACTATTTGTGAACAGAAATCACTGCATGTTGGTTACTTGCATCGGGAAAATTAATGGAAATAATGTATTCAATTACTTAATCTTGGTCTAACATAACATTAAGAATACTTTAATTCATAAGAAATTGTGTCATTAACCGTAGATTCCCATTTATTCTATTTTTCTTCGAAGGGCAGATCACTCTCACTCAATAAAACTACCCTACAAACAGAACTCTTTAGTGTGCAGTGTGTAGAGCTTCCTTAAAATATCTTATCTAACCTGAACTCATATATGTATCATGGATCCAAATATTATGGAAAGAACAAACGAAGCATTTTTAAATGTCTGATTTTAATTTTGTAGGGTGGAATAGATAATATACAACATCACAGATAAATTCTGCTTTACAATTGTTCATACTTCTACCAACATTTTCTCCATTTACACATGTACCAATCACACAAAATATGACATGAAAAATACAAAAGGAACATTTTACATGAATTCCTAAATTCATGAGACAACCTTTGATAAAATTTCTGTATCAATGGAGTAGAAAAAAGTTATGAAAAATTACCACACATTTACATTCATTCATTTTTAGTCCATCCTTTTGATATTGCTCCCATTTACTACAAATTTTCTTTTTTTTTTCCTTTAACACCCTAAATTTTTGTTTAAAATTTTGGTTTACATTCTAAATTCATTGTTTGAATAAATTCTTCAAAAATTGATCATTTTTTATACACTTTGTATATATTTTTTTTTTTTTACACCTGTGAGAATTAGTTGCATAAATGAATTTACATTTGTCATCATTCAAAAGTATTTCAACAGCACTTTGTCAAAATATATTCACTGTAAGTCCAGGAAACATTTGAAGCATTTGTGACCCTGTCCACAAGTTCATGTATTCCAGTTAACATGCAAATATTCTTTTGATCTTAAAACTACATACTATAAACAGTGAAAAAAAAAATCAATTAAAAATCTTCATAAAATAGATAATAAATGCAACAATGTACATAAATCGTATCTAAAGCCTATTTGTTCTTAGAAATTTGGTGAAAAATGAATGTTAATATTGCAAACTGAACACATCAGCCATCATGATATAAAGCCAGAGAAGTCAACAACTATCTCACAATCAACAATGTAACAACGGCTGTCCAACTTAACAACCATAACAAATTCTGTCAGTAAGTAGACAATTTGGCAACAACAAAAATTAAACTTGAATTCTCAGCAATTAATGACTGAATTGTCATACATGTATAATCATGATACCATGTCATATTTCTCTTAGACACAATTCATACATTAATTCTCATTCATTCTAAAGAGTAGCACAGATTCTCAATTACAAATGAAATGACCTTACATACTTTTGTTAATTCAGTGCTGAATTTCTAACAAAAGGGTGATGCTGTGGGATCCATTGTCTTAAAGAAGTCCTTAGTGTTAATTTCTGTTTCTGATGCGAATGCCAAGTCTGGACCTGGGGGAGTTAAGCCCCCAACCTCTTCATCTGCAACTTGTAGTACCGAACCCACATTCTCCTGTGGCACCTTCTGCTCTTGTTTAACAGTTGTCCTTGGGTCACTTTTGTTCATTCGAGGATCAACTTTTGGGGGTTTACTTGGAGGGGGACGATTATAACTGTTATAACTTGAGACATTTTCCTGTCCTGCTTCTTCTCTATCCAGAGGAGAAGCATATTCCATGCTTCCTTTACGTTTGCCTGCTGGCTTTCGCTTGAATCGTGGATCATTGCGGTAGTCTAATTTTGGTTTGTCAGCTGAGTCTCCACTTCCCTTCTCTGAATCATTTGATGATTGACTAAGCTGCCTGTCCATTGACATTTTTTGGAGACTTTCATCGTCCAGTAAAAGGTCAATTTTTGGATTAATTAATGGTTCACCGAGAGGTTTGAGGCTCAAGTCAGGTAACATAGCACTGTTTGGATCAGGAGTAGAGTTTTGTCTTCCAAACTTCCTTGGATCACTATTTTGCCTTGGATCATTGGCAATAGCTGCTGGGAGAGGTGGTATAGGGGGAGTAGGTAAAAGTCCTGTGGATCTTTGTTCAACAGGTTGTTCTGAAATTTGTCTGCCCATTCTGGGATCAGCTGGCCTTGAGACACCACTTGAGCTATTTTGTCTCGAGAAACGAGGGCCCATTGAGCCTAAACTGTCTGTGTTACTTATCTGTCTGCCCATTCTTGGATCTACAGAAGGCCTCATAGGCAGAAAATGAACACCCATTGGTGGATTTGAAGGAGTACGCTGTAACCTTGGGTCAACAGCAGGAGCACCTGAATCAGAATTTGTTCTTCCTAGTCGTGGATCCCAGGGTTTTCCAGAATCACTTCCAGGTTTCAAACGAGGATCCCCTTGAGAGGCCCCCGATTTCACAGGCTGACCAGTTCGTGGGTCAACCTGCTTCTGCCCATCTGTTTTAATCTCCACAGACTGGCCCCTAGTGGCCTCTGCCACCTTCAACAGTTTTTGAATCCTTGGATCACTTTTGTACTTTGGATCAGCAAGATTGATACCGGGAGGAGGTATCTTGGGAGAACCTTCAACTGTCACTGGTATGACATTCCACATTACATCCCCTTCACTAGAGGTTATAAACACTGGGGGAGGAGGTTCAAATGGCGAGTCTTGAGATTCAATAGGAATAATGGGAGGAGTGGATTTGTCCCCTGACTTTCCAAATGACCTTGGATCCTGTCTTTTACGAGGATCTCTTGGCATAGAGGTGGCAGAGCTGCAAAACAAATTATCATTTCTATAAGATAAACATTTTTCATCTCTCTAACTAAATGGATTAAATGGTGGAAAATAACTTCAATTTTTTTTTAAAAAAAAAACCTCAAAACACCAAAATAAAATTTGTTAGCTTTGACACATGCAAATTTAATCACTTTTAATGAAAATGTTGGGTAATAAAAATTTTAATGAAAAGCATGGGGTTATAAAAATGCATATCTCCTCTTACCTTGCTGGTGGGGAAGTGGCACCAGAACTGCTAGTTTTGATGGCATTGATCATTTGCATTATATTCATTGTGCTAGGTGTGGAAGATGGAGGATTAGTGGCCTGTGGACTGAGGGGGGTGGAAGACTGAAACATAAAAAATCAAGTTTACACAGTACTTCAGAGAACATAACAGGATACCAAGTGTTTCTGATGGGTCTCTCTCCTTATAAACCCCTGGCCTATTGTTATACATGTATCAGGAAAATGGAGTCAGTGAATTTTTTGTTTTAAAGCTGTTCTATCTTTAACTGGAGTGTCTCTCACTGTATATTCAAGTACAACACTTTTCTACTTCTGTCCATAAGTATGGAAGATGCTATCTTAACTTTTAAATTAGTGACTTTTTCCATTGACTAATCTATGAGTTTTAAGATCACGTGATATAAACAATCCTAATTATTTTAATAGCATGAAACGCCAGGGATCTCTAGGAACAGAAGCATACCACAAACACATTGCTAAAGAATATGCTTTTCAATAACCTCTTTTAACTCTATTTCTCTCGGGTATTCATGATGTAAATGCCTTACTTGTCTGTTGATTTTTTTGAGTACATCTGTAAGTTTTTTGGAATCTTTCTGATCCTCTTCATCACTTGAGTACCAATTGTCATCTTCCTCTGGAAAAAAAAATATGAATAACAGAACAGCATCCCATTTGAAATGGATCAACATTTCCTGCATTTTTACCTAAAGAAATTACATGTAGAAATCAACATTTATATGCCTACCCTTTTCTTTGGAATCACTGTCTGTAATGACATCGGGCTTGGAATTCAGTGCTTGGTTCTCTTTACTTTCATCTTTTCCTTCAGTTGTCTTGTTGATTCTTTCAAACAGTTCTTTTTGATTTGAGGTTAAGTAATCATCAGTTTCAATTCCGAGCATTGCCAACTTCTCTTTATTTGGGTCTGTGTCTTTTGATTTATCCTCTCTTTTATCGTCATCCCCATCTACACAGAAAATGTATTTGTTTAACACGTACACACAAACACACACATTTGAAGTGTACAATTTTTAAAAATTTGATATATCAGACCTCCTCAATTCATTTAAAACATGAACACATATTTTTATACCTTCTCTGTTGCTGCCTTGGAATGTTTGACCCTGACCCTCCATATTCTCTCCTGAATGTGGACCAGGGCCTTGTAGATCTGGTCCTTGAAACTGGTGAGCTTGGTCTGGATGTCCAGGAAATATTCCTTCCTGATGGTCTCCTGGGCCCTGAAAATTTCCCATTGGCTGATTTGGCACTGGACCCCCTGTACTCGCATTAGGTTGCCTTACACCTGCTGCATGCTGCAATAATGCCCCGACTAATGCCACTGCTGGATTCAAAGCCGGATTCATCTGGTTCATCATCCTGGGAGGACCCATCATTTGCCCAGGCATGGAGACAGGTGGACCCATGGGAGGTCCTTGATTCATTGGCCCTCTAGGACCCATCATGGGTCCTTGGTTCATGGGCCCCATAGGACCCATTGGACCCCTAGGACCTGGTGGGCCTTGGTTCATTTGTGGTCCTGGGCCTTGCATGCGATTCATGTTCATTTCATTGTAAAACCCAGGCCTGTAAATGAAATTTCTTGTTCTTAAAATTCCATGCCCTCACTTTACAAAAGAACAGAATTTACATTTACTTGGATAATTTATTTCATCCTTTCTCTTGGTTTAATATTACTTCAATGTAAAATTAACACAAGTATTTTTTTTAAGGAGTATTAAATCGGTAGGGTTTAAAGCAAACTAAACTTTTTGCAGTTTATACATAAAACAGGACCCTGAACACTCACCTTGGAGGTTGCATGTGGGGAGGGTGCATCATGTTAGGTGGACCCCCAGGTTTGTTGGGACTTTGATTTGGTGGATGAGTTTCTATATCAAAAATGGATGGAATTTTCTTGATCCTTTCCTGAACTGCAGGATCAACGAGTAGATGTCTTGGTGGGGACCCTGTAAAAGAAAATATTATTATGCAACATACAAAAATATTGTAACATACAAATACAAGAACAAGTACATTGTATGTCTTTAAGATGTAGTCAACCTCACTAACTGGTAAAGAACAGAAAAAGTTTAGTTCACTGATATGCTAAACCATAGCAACTTTTAAAACATCTTACAACAGATATTTACCTAATAAACTTGGTCGATTTTTATTTCTTTGTCTGTCTTCCTCAAACTCTGCATCATTGTCATGATTATTGTACCTCTGTAATGAAAATTTTGATATTATGTACATTAAGTTTCATTGGTCATTCCAAAATATTACAATGGCATTAATCACCAAGAGAAAACAAATTGGGATAACAAATATTGATTTTCCATACCTTTTCAATAAGATGTCTTGTTTCATCTGTCAGGGGATCATGGGAAAATTTACAGTTGTCCCCACCATAGCATTCCTGACCCGTATGAAAGAACTTGCATGGAAATTCACGTAATTCTGTTAAGGAAACTTGCTCACAAGGCAAAGTCTTATATAAATTTTAATACACAAATGCCAAATGAATGTTACTGACTTAATCATGAAAGAAAACTTCACCAGAAAAGGATATTGTGCATAAAAATGCAGTTGTCTTCTTTGGAGCAATATGAATTCAAGTAATATTTACACAACTCTGGTTTCTTTGGCATCTTTTCATGATTGAATGGACAATCATAACCCTGGAGAAGAAATAAAAGTTGAATAAAACTTTCTCCTACAGCTTATCATAATTAAACAAAGCAATTCAGCATCAAATCTAATTATTGCATTGAGCAAATTTTTTTGAACGCCATGAATGCCAATGTAAATATTCACCTTTTGACACTTCCCCTCTTTGTAGAATCTACATATAGGTCGTTCCTCCATTGGAGTTTTTAGCAGTGGCTTTTTCTTGGGCTGATCCTGATTGTGATCCCGGGATTGATTCTTCCTCTTATTGTTTCCCCTATCATGATTGTTATGCCCTCCACCTCTGCCATCTCTTTCAAAATTTCTCTTCTTCTTTGGTGGTGGTTTTTTATATATTTCCTTTGTGGAAAAAAATTAAATATTTATTTACACACATACTATTCAGAAATAACAAATATTTTTTATAAAAAGTATCCGATTCTTTTTTGCCCCACCCTACACCATGTGTCATGATTTGAAAAAAAAATTGAATACACAATCTCCCTTCTGAAAATCTGGATTAATTTAATTATGCATAATGCATATGGAAACAATAAATTGTACCTGGCCCTCTTCTGCAGCTATATTAGGATCCAACATGTTATCCCCCAACATGCTCAGCATACTTTTGTTCTTTTTGGATCTATCACCACGATGGCCATCAAATCTGAAGAGAAAAAAAAATCATTGTAAGAGTTACTTCCCTTACCATGTAATTGCTTTTTCCTGGTCTGGAAAAATTAACTCCTTGAGCATGTTAGTTCTAACTTCTAATGACTTGTAAATAAGAAATATCAAACAATTTTCAAAATTATTAATTTTATTTGACAGATCTTTGTTTGGAATTCATGAATTTAGTCACTCTTAATGTCTGACACACTTCAGAAAATTGAAACAACTCTAGAGAATTTATATAAATTTCTGACAGTTAAATGTAAAAGATCACAACAAAACGACTTACTCTTCATCTTCATCTGATGGACTGTCATATGGACCAGGAGGGCTCTCAAACCTATCCCCTCTCCGATCTCCTCCATAGTTCTGGGAGTCATAATCATGTTTATGATTGCCTGAAGAATTCTTTTTGTGCGACATCCACCCCTGCTGATTTTCATCATCCACATTGTCATAATCATGGTATTTAGGGGGCCTTTTCCCTTTGTTTCTTTGTTGCTGAAAAATACTTGAAAATTTAATACCATCTCTTAATTCATAAGCAAGATTATATCCCCCCCCCCCCACCAAGTTTCCCAGGAAAACAATTCTTAACAATTTCATAAACACATATATATCAAATCAAAAGCTGAAATGTTATTTAACAAGTTTATCAAAAGTCATTTAGCTGAAACAGGTGTATCATATAACCTTGTCATCCCGCCTTCCTCTGCGGTCTCTCCGGTCTCTCTCCCTTCCATGTCTGCCTCCTCGAGAATGAGGCCGTCTTTTATCGTGCCTATCCCTTGAATGCCCCATTTCTTGATCAGTTCCTCCTTCCTCATAATCATCATCTGGGTAATCTTCATCTCGTCTGCTATCTCCTGACTTTCCTATAAAGCACAAAGAAAACAAATTATCTGTCTATTTAACTAGTACAGTGTATCTCAGTCATTGACATAAGACACTAAATGCAGATTTTGTAAACCAAAAATTTTCAGGATTTTCACCTCCATCCCTGTCATGTCTTCTTCTGCTACCTTGATGATCCATTCTGGTACCATTTCTTTGGTTCTCCTCCCCATGTTCACTACCATCATCCCCATCATCATCAATTTCTCCATCCTCCAGGATTTCACCATCTTCAGCCTCCATGTCCTGACTGCTTCGGGAATCATCTAATCTTGCCTTGCTCTTGGATTTTTCTCTCCGATGTCTTCCATGCCTCCTGTGCTTTCCCTTGTGATCCCTATCTTCTGATCTCCTATGTCGTCTGCGTTCATTATCTCTTTGTCCATCCTCCTGGTCAGAGTATTCTACCCCATGATAATGCTGCCTATCAAACTCACCTTCTGAACGATCACTTCCTGAGCGTTTAAATTTTTTGTAGTCAGAATCATGTGACCTGTGACCTCTTCTTCTCGAGTCCCCATACTTGCGATTTCCCTCAATGTCCTCCTGGCTGCTCCTGTGACGTTTTCGTTTGTGCCTCCCCTTTTCCTGGTCTACATCTCCTTCCTCACCCTCCTCCTGCCCTTCCTGTGCCTCATCCTCTCCTCCTTGCTCCCCTTCCTCTGGGTTGTCAATTTTCTGTGTGTCTTCATCAGGATCATACTCATCAGTTGTTCCTCCTCCATATTCATCCTCTTGCTCCATAACTTCAGTCATCACTTAAGTTTTACATGGTCTAAGTTTAATTCTACAAAAAGCAAAATTGCACCTGCTAAATGTTAATTTTCTAAATAATCACAATAACTTTAATCCAACAGAAAACTATTTTTGCATGTATTTCGTGTGTAAATTTTTAAAGCCCAATTTTCTTGTAATTCATATTCATGAAGTTAATAAGAGATTTAATTATTAAATTAATATTTACTACATTTCCTGCTTAATATTTGTGTAATATTTCATATTATTGTATTCTAATCAAAAAAAAAAAAGAAGAATATTGTACTCATTTGGTGTGTGAACTTGTGCCATATGGGTTTTTACGGGGAAAAATGCAAGCAAGGTCTTTCAGATGCACTTTGAATTTCCATGGATTTGGGTTTAAATGTGTACCAAGGGATGGGGATGTTGTTGTTTAGTAGGATGGAGTGCAAGCATTTACATCCTGAACTGGACTTTATTGTTCTTTCAGAATAATTATACTCTGTTTCCCAAAATAATATATTCCAACGGAATGTTTTCACCACATCTGGATCTTCTGATACCAAATCAAAATTTTATTATTAAGTTTATATGGAGAACAAACATGGTCAGACTTTAAAGGGACATAATATAAAGGGGGAGTGTTAATAATCAATAATAATTTTCTAAAAGAATAAATCCCAAACATCTGCCACCTTTAGTATCATTTCTTGCACAAGTTTCACCAAAATTTCCCCATTTAGTGAATAGACTTTGAACATTTCCTTCTCTTCATTCAACTCAAGGGTCAACAAAAATTAACGTTTCATTAAGTGTTCAAAATGTGTACGTTGCATATTGTTATTATATCAAAAATGTGATATCTTATATATTTTGCTATGTTGTATTCTTTTCTTTTTTTTTCTTTGTGTTAATATTAGTTTCACAACAATATTTTCCTGGATTTGACCTGATCCACTTTGAGAAACACGGATCCTGTTAGGAAATGACTTGTAACGCACATGACACACGTAATCGGTGAACTATTTATAGATACCGTTGCGTGGTTACCTTGACTAAACGTATGGCGGAAGAAAAGGCATATATCCGGGCAATGTCCACGCCCATAATGTCGCCTGTGAATATTTTACACATACCACATCCAACGACATCGGTGTTCAGATACATGTCTGAACTACTTCTATAACATTTTTTGAAAATTTATTAAAGAATTATTAAGCTTAGAGATCTTTTTTTTTCTCTCTTACAAATTTTTCAACAAGGTAATATTATCTGGTAATGCAATGTCCCGCTTACCTTCCATTTACTTATAGCTGGGTATATTTTGAAAATATATGAGTTAGCCTAAATCTTTTACAGATTTGTCTTATGAATGCCAGTTCAGTGTTTATATTCCAATTACATGAATCATGTATCTTTCTGATCATCGGCTTAGAACTTAGAACAGCTTCGTGTTGGTTGCATGTAACTTACAACTGCGCAGTAATAAAATTATTCAAAATGGCTTACACATTTGCATAATTTATGCATACTTTACTACAATACCTTCTTCGGCCTATTTTTATCCTTTCTGATATTTGCTTATCAAACTAGACAATGAAATTTTGTCTAGAAAGATGAATTTATCGTTGCTCTTCATCAATCCTTCGCCTATCCGTGTTTCTCAATGTGGTTTCATGGAATATATCAACCTTGCACCTTTTGTACAAGGACTTTGGGAGTCACAGATAGAGAGGAGTTAATTTTATGATGAAATAAGGGAAAGATACCGATAGGTAGTGTTTCACTGAAGTCTTTTTCAGGATGTACAATTAACTGATCGTATTTTGCTTTGGAATTTTGTCCAACTGCGTCCAGATTGAATGCGTATTTCCAGTCTCAACAAGCACTACACATTTTCCCCTTCGCTAACAAGATGGCGACGTAATAAACTATATCAATCACGTGACTTCGATTTCTATTTTTGACACTTCATTCCTCTGAGAGACAAGGTCATGTCAGCTGACACTTTTATTAAATTTAATATTTTGCCATCTTTTTATAGAAAATATCAATGCAAGAAATCACTAATAAAGATTACTGCAGGTTATCCTGTTTGAAATCTACTGATAAAAACGTGATACTGAAAACTGAAATCCGCACTATTTCATGAACCTATGCATTTGCATATTGAGGCTCAAGAGGGTTTTCTCAGTAAGTCAACATGCTAGGGTCAGGTGATGAAGGCGGATATATTTTCTTCCTGTTCAGTGATTAGTACACGTGTGCATACTAGCCTAGGCCTACGTTGGGCCTAGTGTAAACCCATTGTTGGTATAAATACGAGCTATGATCTTTAGCATTGTTACGATCAATACTTATTGACGTTAAATATGTAATTTTATGTGATCAAATATTGATAAGAGAAGGGGGGGGGGTAAAATTTTCATATTCGTTCCTTCTTTAAAAGGAAATGAATGATACGGGTTTTTAGCTAATAATTATCATGTCAATTGATATTTTAGTCATGTTGAATTTAAAATTATAACATATAATTCTTTATATTAAATCATCAAAATTTACACATGCATGCAGGGGTAATCGCCGGGTTTAAACTTTTCAGTCTTTACTAAATATATTATTAAACTGTTAAATATTTACAGCATCTTTGAATTAGAAGGCACCTTCATTGAAGTAAAGCTACCAGGCCCGTAGGAAGCAATTTCAGTTGGGGGGGGGGGTGCACAGCCAAACTTTTTCAGTTGACAGTTGAGGGGGCACTACCAAAAATTTCCTGACAAGCAAAAAAAAAAAATAAATAAATAAAATTAAAAAAAAAAGGTCATCAGACGGTTTTATTGAGGGGGCACAAACATATTGTCTATGATTATTAACGCTGAATACAATGTTATATAGCTGTTTATGTAACTGTATATGTATATATATATATATATATATAACAATGTATATTGTGAATTATGTTTAAATTGTGCATTTATATATGTGGAAATGCCTCTCGGGGCCCTTGATTGGTAAATAAAATATCTTGTATCTTGTATAGTATCTATGTTTACTATAGTAATCTATATATCGGCCCCCCGTGCCCCCCCCCCCCCCCGCGGTTCCTACGGCCATGGGTTACCAGCGCAGTTGCCCCCGCCCGAGCTTCTCACATGAGTTTTTTCACTGTTGAGTACAATATGTCACGATTTTTTGACATTAACTATATAATTGCATGGTTCATGGACCTGAAGCAAATGCTTTACTTCAGACATGCTTTATATAGTTGCATGACCTGGCACTTTCGAATTTGAATTTTGCTACAAGTAGGAATTAAAATAAATGTAAACAAAATAAGTTGTTAATAATGTTATCAATCACTGTTCCTCGCCGAGGTTAACTTGAGAAAATTGTACAAGAGTCTGCCATTGAATTTGATTAAATTGTTATAATATTGCTTAAATCCTAATAATCTTTTTAGTGCTGCACACAGAATATTTACTGACTCACTTTTTCAGTTTTTTGCGTATTCACCCACGACAGAATTATATTTACAATTCAAGCTTATAAGTTAAATAAAAAGATGCATGTTTCATGTTTGGTTCAGTCACATAAAATCTGTGATCCTAAGTCAATGTTTCTGTGCTTTGCCCCCCCCCCCCCTAAGTGGGTGTTTATTTTTTTTTCACATCCAGCACATGGGTACGAGTGATTAGTTATTTTGTTTTTAATAACAATTTAACAATTCAGAGATAACAATTTTATGAAAGATTAATCAGTCAAATGGAAAGATCGAGAATGAAGGCCAATCCCAAGTATACGTGAGTCCTATTCATTGTACGCTGTATATCTGTCATCTGACATACAATGTCATTGGCAGATTTATAGGAGATAGGGGGCCAAAAAATATACAGAAGATTAATAAATGAATATTTTGTGTTGAATATTGCATTAATTTTTCATTTAGCATAGCTAAAATAAGTCAAAACACTGTTCCATAAAACTCCTAAAACCAAAGAGCTTCCATGCAGGGGCTTCGCACTGCAGATCTCGAGCTGGTTGCCCCCCCCTCCCCCACCCCCAACTTCCTTTTTCAAAAATCCTGGATCCGCTAATTGAATGTACTAAAGAAGTCATTGAAAAATCATATACATTAATTCTTAATGTCAGTCTGAAAGGAGGGAGAATGATAAAATTACTAAGAATGAACCTTTACGGCTTCTTTACTCTCACTGTTAAGTGTGTAAATTTGATAACATGCGGGGGGTGGGGGGGGGGTGGAGAGGGGGATCCCTGCATGTAATCTCGGTGGAGATTCGGCTGGGCTAGATATTTGGTCTGACGCCCACCGACCAAATATCTAGCCCAGCCGAATCCACCGAGATTACCCTGCATGAGATTCCGTGACCCCTTACACAGTACAATCCTATATGTTAAAGTGTAAGAATAATAGTATTTTCTGTATTGTTTGTTTGTGAATATTTACAGTATTTTGACGAGGGAAGGATATCCAGAAGTCTTCGAAGAATATATTGAACAGGCCTAGAATATTTATTGTACGGTTGTCTAATATTGAACGCTCCACACAGAAGCGCCATCTGTAGATTTGTAGTTGTCGAACGTTTTGACGGTGCTCTGTTCAACAATATTTAGGTTTGTGCATAGATTTCAGTATACCTCATACGTTCATTTACATTCTATAGAAATATATTTCATGTAAGTTGCAAAAAAGTCACAGATCACTTTGATATTCCATGACGCTTAACACGTAGTTGGTAACTTTCTGTTCAGTTGGAAGTGAAAACATCATCATGTTTTCATTTGTGTTAAAAAATATTGAAATAACAACAAAGATTTAAGTGTTTTATTTTTTAAAACAAATATTTTTGCTGTATAGTTTACACATTAGACATTACAGCAACTCAAGAGCTAAGACTATGGTGTAGTAATTTTGTGAATCAATATTTTAATGCATGCACAGTACTATGACAAACGGTGAAACTGTTAAGCGCGATTGCAGTTTCTTTTGTAATAATTAATGAATTCTACACTTCTTAAATATCCTTTTGCAAAATGCAAATGATGTCACAATTTTCAGTGAACTGCTATAGGCCCCGTTTACCGCATCTTGTAACATCATTTAATATTTTTTTCCACATGATTTTTAACCCTAATAATTTTCTTAAACTTTGACATACATGTGATATGTACAGGCTGTACGCAAAATGTACAGTTTTTTGAGCCCATTCATCGTGTACCGGCGGGACACCAAAATTCACGGAATATGAAAATTTGTACAGTATTTTGAATTTCTCGCTAAATGCCGCCATTTTCCTCTCATTCTCGCTCGCGAGACACTGAAAAACGTCACCTGTGTTTGACACTTGACCTTCTGATAATTGTGTAGTGTACACAAACCATCGCGTGCGAAGGTGTGAACTGCCAATTGGGATAATTATCTTGCTATAAATCCATATCAAATATCCCTTTAGATAGCTTTATTTTTTAAGGGGTACTTAATTACTGTTAATGTTTCGTATACGTAACTTGATTGAAAAAAATTAAGCCAACTTCGAAAGTTGATATACATGACTTTAGTCTTAATATACGTGAATCTGACCCAGATCTTCGTAGGTATAAAATATACGATGTTTATTACAATGATTACGATGGAATTTCAGAAGAATTTAAGCGATATTTTATACCATTTTTTTGTACCGTTTTTATGCCCCGCCATGAATATGGCCGGGGCATATAGTGTTTGTCATGTCCGTCTTCCGTCCTTCCGTCCTTCTGTCCTTCCGTCTGTCCTTCCGTCACACTTTGCGTTTAGCTCTGTTCAAAGCTCAGTTTCAAAGAAACTATCCAAGATATTTTTATCAAACTTCATATGCTGATAGATATTGATGAGGGCTATGCAACTGCATCAACATTTTTTGACCTTGACCTTTCCTTTGACCTTGACCTCACTTTTCTTAAATTAGTGTTTAGCTCAGTTTTAAAGATACCATTCAAGATAGTGTAATCAAACTTCATATGTTGATACATACTGATGTAAGCTATTCAATTGCATCAACATTTTTTTGACCTTGACCTTTATTTTGACCTTGACCTCACTTTTCTTAAATTAATGTTTAGCTCTGTTTTAATGAGACCATTCAAGATATTTTTAACAAACTTCATATGCTGATACATACTGATGAGAGCTATTCAACTGCATCAACATTTTTTGATCTTGACCTTTCCTTTGACCTTGACCTCACTTTTCTTAAATTAGTGTCAAACTTCATATGCTGATACATACTGATGAGAGCTATTCAACTGCATCAATATTTTTTGACCTTGACCTTTCCTTTGACCTTGACCTCACTTTTCTTAAATTAGTGTTTAGCTCAGTTTTAAAGAAACCATTCATAATATTTTCATCAAACTTCATATGCTAATACATACTGATGTAACCTTTTCAACTGCATCAACATTTTTTGACCTTGACCTTTCCTTTGACCTTGACCTCACTTTTCTTAAATTAGTGTTTAGCTCAGTTTTAAAGAAACCATTCATAATATTTTCATCAAACTTCATATGCTAATACATACTGATGTAACCTTTTCAACTACATCAACATTTTTTGATCTTGACCTTTCCTTTGATCTTGACCTCACTTTTCTTAAATTAGTTTCTGAATCAAACGTCATATGCTGATACATACTGATGTAAGCTATTCAACTGCAGCAATATTTTTTGACCTTGACCTTTCCTTTGACCTTGACCTCACTTTTCTCAATTTGTGTTAAAATGTTGCATTACTAATATACCCTTGGCGGGGCATTCATGTCCTATGGACATATTTCTAGTTTGATAAGCAGTGTACAGTTTTTTCACCCAAATTCCAGTTTTTCTATGGCTCCTGTACAGTTTTGTGGTCTTTGACTTATCACATGTATGCTTTGACAACTCCCAGTTCCTCATGTTCAAGTTTCCGATTTTAGTTCTTGGACACATCCGACAAAATCAGAAATACATGAGACCTTTTTAATAATGAAAAACAACTTCATATACAAAGTCGTGAAAACTGAGGATTCCAAAAAATTCTTTTTAAACCTTTTCAAAGTAAGTCAATAACTTACTTTGATTAAGTCATCATGTTGCTCTGCACCCAAAGAGGATTGAGAGTTTTGGAAATTTTTTTCACATGGACTCGTAAAAATTTCTTTGAACAGTTGTTCAGATTTCAAATCAAACTTCCTACTTTTGAACATGTTGTCATTAGAGCTCTTAGTGCGATTGCCACTCTGGGCCACTTGCTGTATTTGCTATTATAGTATAAGAAAGAAATCATCATGTATAATACTTCTTACATAGTCAAAAATTAAGTGACAGGAAACTTCTCAGTAGGTTTTGCACTTGGCCCAGGCTTGCCTTACCAGGTGTATATTTACCAACCTAATTAATATTAGTAATATCATCCCATTCCCAGTCAGTAGATGACTACCTTTATGCAACAAATCCCATTTAACTGACAGTAAAAATTTTTTTTAACCTTATCAAAATATTACATGTGAAAATTGTATTGAAATAAAGCCTCTATTTGTGAAATGATATGTTTCCAACCCTGCCAGAAGTGCTCAGGAGTATAGTGTCACCATTGCATTGCCTCTTGTAATCTAAAGTGTATGACCTGAATACACTGTATTTACACTACAGTCAATAATCAATCACAACCAGCATATCCCTACAAAGTAGTGAGAGATTTGATAATGTATTTGTAGTTTATAAAGCATAAATTAAGTGTACATTTATGAATATTTTTTATCTTTCTTGTGACCAGAAATGTCAGACAGTGAGGATGAAGGAAGTGTTTACTCTGATGCTGGAAGTGGGAGAAATGAAGGTGGGAGTGATGTAAGTAATAAAGTGAAAGTAATAAGTGAAAGTAAAGAAGTAGTTGAAGTGGTAGCACGTATCGATATTTTTATTTGTATTTACATTATATCACTGTGAAGTTCATTGGAATTATTAAAGTGTAGCTTCAAAATTGATTTTGAGTGAATTATTTATGTGGTGAAACAATTCCTTACTTACTACTTAGTCAAATTCATTGTTGTGTGGATTACAGAATGAAGATGGCAAAAGTAATGCAGGCAGTGACATTGGTAGTGATGTAGGAAGCGATGAGGGAAGTGAGATTGCTTCCCCTGTCAACAGAAGAAGAGGTCGGGGGCGTAGTGTGGATGACATCATTGATGATGAAGACGAAGATGTAATTATCTTTTTGAAAAGAGAATTGCAAAGGACTGGTTGATGTCAGGCATAGACTTATAGCTTGAAATAAGGCCAAAAATAAAGGCTGTATATTTAATAACTATTAAATCATTTTGAGTTTATATGTAATACAACTGTTAAATAATTTCATCAATCTGTTTTTTTTACCTAGTGATGCAAATACATACATGTTTTAAACCCAGATGACTTGGACATGGTGACATTGTAGTTTTAAAATAAAATGTCAATCATTATACACTCCACACTTTAAGTGATATGACAGATGTAAACATATGGTATACTATAATTGATTTAAGCTCAAAAATATGCATGATAATGGATTATGTAAAGATAGTATTACCTTGTCTAAAAATATGTAAAAAAAAAAAATTAAATAAATTCTTAATATCCCCCTTTTAGCTTGGATTTTGACAGATACCCAGCATATTTCATTTTCATTTTGAAATTTTTCAATTTTGAATTCCTGTATTTGCATTTGCTTTTTTTTTGTTTTTGTTTTTTTTTGTTTTTTTTTGTTTTGTTTTTTTGCTAAACCAACAATGAAATAGATCAGAATGGCATTTTCATGTACACTCACTCGTAGAAATATACATGGAGTTAACAGACATTAAAGTGACATGACAGTAAGACCACAAGCTTAAATATCCAGTGTCCTTTAATACAGATGCTCCCATTACACAGTTTGTTATTGATTTGATGTAGGATTATGACGAAGAAGAAGATGAAGACTATGAAGAAAGTGGGAGAAAGAAAAAGAAGCCCAGACATGCAGGATACATCTTGGATGAAGCTGGTATACTTCCTTAGTTCAATGTTTAACGACTCACAGATTTTTAATTTCAAAACAATTAACATTTAGTTAACAGTGTTTGATGATGATGATGACTGTAGATGTCGATGAGGAGGGAGATGAAGATGAAGAGGAGTGGGAAGAAGGAGCTGAGGACTTGATAGACAAAGTCTCCTCTTATGAAGGTCCCACTGCCAAGGAAATTGAAAATAACAGAAGACTGGGACATTTATTCAGGTATCAAAGCAAACTTTCTGTCAATTAAAGCTGAAATGATAATGATTTGTAATTGAATCATAATTCTGGAGAAAAGAGAAGGCATGTATTTCACACGTTCTGTGTTTGAACATAAATAGAAAAAAATACAATACTTTTTTTTTGTTTCAGTTCCCAGAGAGAAGATGAGTTAGAGGAGTACTATAGAAACAAGTATGGACAGACATCAGTTGCTGCTCGCTTTGGTGAGGGAGAAGAAATGTCAGATGAAATTACGCAACAAGGACTTCTTCCGGGTGTCAAGTAAGAACTTATGGATTTGAGTATTGCTTTTAGAATTACATGTATGCCATGCAAGAAGAAGCAGATAAGTAAAGAGAGAAGAATAAAAAGATTCAGAAGAGTAAGTAGTAGATAAAGAATCTTTTTTTTCGTGATTTCATAGGGATCCAAACTTGTGGCTGGTGAAATGTAGAATTGGCGAAGAGAGAGCCACAGCCTTACAGCTAATGAGGAAGTTTATTGCTTACCAGTTCACTGATGAGGTAAGAATTAAATGTTTCATATGATTCGTTTTGAATTTTTTTTTTCTGGCTATGATGGTTAAAACACGACATGGTGAAAAAGATTACATGTACAAGTTTTTTGTCTTTATTCTACAGTATGGTAAGCATGAGATTTGAGAGTAATTTGAGGTTTTTTTTCTCTTTTTCATGTAGCCACTGCAAATTAAATCAGTGATATCCAAGGAAAGCTTGAAAGGATACATTTATATTGAGGCTTACAAACAGACTCATGTAAAACAGGCCATTGATGGTATAGGGAATCTCAGAATGGGACAATGGTCACAGCAGGTACATGCATGCATTTAATTTTTTTTTTTTTTAATTTGTTTTTTCATAAAGCCAAATCTAGTTCTTTAAACATCCAATTATGCTTTTAAAAGGCCTAAGATTTTGTAATGAGACATTATGATATTTTGTATCCCTGTACTTACATGCACATGCAAATGTATTCTATTTCTGGACTAGCTGTCAGAATGCACATACAAAAAATACTTCTGACAAAGTAATGGAGTTATATCAACAGCAACATGCATAAATACATGTATGAAACTACAATGTATTGGTTTATTTTATTAAGATGGTACCTATCAAAGAAATGACAGATGTGTTGAAAGTTGTGAAGGAGACAGCACAACTAAAGCCCAGACAGTGGGTCCGCCTGAAGAGGGGAATCTTCAAAGATGATTTGGCACAGGTAGGTTGAAGATCAGGAAGACTTGGTAATTTTTAAATTACATTTACATTTGTTTGAATAAATAAGAATGCACAAGTTCGATTCTCTTTAATCGTTAATCTCTGAGAAAGAATAAACACCACAGAGAGCTTTGAAAACACACATTTACTTAACATTCTAAAAAAAGGTTCTTAAAAATCGAAAAATTCCTATTTTCAACTTTAATATTTGGCAATGTTGTAGTTAACAACAAACTCAAAAAGTATATAGTGAATGCAAGTAAACAACAAACTCAAAAAGTATATATTGTGAATTCAGGTAAACATGATCATTTTATAGCAAATCCTATGAGAAAATTAAATTGTTTCATGATACCTCTTTGTATCTGCTTCTGATAATTCATTCTGTTGAAGTGATGGCTGAATAATAACTGATGTCTTTGTTATAATTAGGTACTTGCCAAAGCCATGCTCAGTGTAAATACAGTTTACTGTACTTCTGTAATTTTTTTACAGGTTGACTACTTTGAGCCAGCACAGAACATAGTCCATTTGAAGATGATACCTCGCATTGATTACACAAAGAAACGAGGGGTGCTGAGAGTACAGGCTGATGTGAGTAATGATTTTTGATGTACATGTATACTGACATTCTGATACCCAGTACTAAGGAGGACGTAGGGAGGGAGGGAGGACTTCCTAGAATTTAGAAATTGTGTTCAATCCCGCATTTGTATGCTGTTAGCAAAAATGAGTTCAAAAAACAAGACAAGAACAACAAAATAAATATGTATTAAAAGGAATGATGTTCTGCTAAGAGAGACAACTCTTTATAAATTTATAAAGTCCAAGACTGATTTGTTACGTAGGGAATATGAAATTTTCTGCACAGGTATGGATGTTTTGTAGTACATGTATTTTTATGAAACAACTGTGTCCATTTTCTTCCAGGAAGTAGAGAAGAGAAAGAAAAAAAGAAGACCTCCACAGAAATTGTTTGATGTAGATGCTATAAGGTACAGAATGATCAAAATGTTTATTGTTAGTGAAAATTTTCTGAATGTTTTGTTCTTTCGCTCAAAAATAGATGTTTCACAGAAAAATAAATATTTAGGAATGATAAGCACTTCTTTCTGATTTCAGGGCTATTGGGGGAGAGGTGACAAGTGATGGAGATTTCTTACTGTTTGAGAATAACCGCTACACAAGGAAGGGATTTCTGTTCAAAAGCTTTGTCATGTCAGCAATCGTAAGTGCAGGATAGTGCATTAATAACTGCAAAAATAATTCCTCATTTTAAAAAAAAATAATTTCTAAGGCTTGTGACTGTATCAAGTTTGCCTTTATTAAGAAGGATATGTTCTGATATTTTCAAAATTTAAAATCAACTGATAAATATTCAAGGGAACTGAGTGAGGATTTGATTTTGGAGATTTAATGGGAAAATATTTTTTACTTGATTTTTGGACAGATTGCAGAAGGAGTCAAGCCAACCTTGGCAGAGCTGGAGAAATTTGAGGATACACCAGAGGGAGCAGAAGTAGAGTGTAATTAAAATTTATCTCACCTAATTAAAAATAGATTTTTCTTTTACAATTTAATGCTGTATATCATTATTTGAGTAATTTAATTTTGCATGGCATTATATTTTTAGGAAATTGAATTGGAAATTAAATGATGTATAATACATGTAATGTAATATCGATTTTGTTTGTTACACTACATTCACTAAATGTTTTTCTGAATCAATTCATTTTAAATACAAGGATTTATAGGTAAACTAAATTAATATTAGTGAAATAAATATAATGCATCCTGAACTCTCTCTAGTGCCAGAGAAGCAGCAAGGGGAGGTAAATCATAACTTTGTCCCCGGTGATGTGGTGGAGGTGTGTGAGGGGGAGTTGGTCCACCTCCAGGGTAAGGTCATCGGTGTGGACGGCAACAAGATCACAATGCTGCCAAAACATGAGGACCTTCGGGATCCTCTGGAGTTTATGTCACATGAGTTAAAGAAACACTTCAAGATGGGAGACCATGTGAAGGTCTTGTCTGGGCGATATGAAGGGGACACTGGGCTGATAGTTCGTGTGGAGGATAACCTTGTTGTACTGTTCTCAGATCTCACAATGCACGAGGTATGATATTCTACCTTGAATTTTTAAACACAGTGTAAATTGCATTATTATATCAATTATTCATTGTATCAGGCTGGAACCTCTCTACTTCGCAGTTTGATGAAAACTAGGCACGTAGTCTATCTCAGTATAAGTGTGCTCCATATTACAGAATTCAAAGTTGAATATAGATTGTTTAAGACCACAAAATAATGTAAAATCTTTCTGAAGTTGCACAGATATCATCATTACCTTTTACTAATTTCTCAGTTCTGTGTTTTCTTTTCACAAAAGAAGATAAAAATAAATAAATTTCCCTGTGAATTTTCTTCAGATGAAAGTTTTGCCCAGAGATCTGCAGTTGTGCACAGATATGGCTACAGGAGTGGATTCTTTAGGACAGTACCAGTTCGGAGACCTTGTTCAGATAGAGTGAGTCATGTCTTGCAAAAATGTACAAAAAAAACTAATTCTGTCGATACCAGTGGCTTCATAACTTTAGTGTCTATTTATTTTTTGTCAACATTGTAAATGTTTAGAACTTTAATGAAATATTCATATAAGCCCCACTATGATTTACTTGTATTTTTGAAAAAGAGAAAATGCACTTCTTTTAAAATGATCATTCTTTTTTCCTTGACAGTCCACAAACTGTTGGAGTCATTGTTAGATTAGAGAAAGAAAATTTCCAGGTTCTGTCCATGCACAACAAGGTAACTTAAAGATTGTAACTATCAGCATAAATTGTGAAGAAATGATCTATTTTTGGCAATGCTGTTTAGGTTGTAAAACTAAAATTTAAATGGATATTCCAAATCTGCAATGTTGTAATAAACTGTTGCTTATTATGGCCACTAAATTTAACTTGCAGATACTCAACTTAAAACCAGCAGCGGTTACAAGGAAGAGGGACACAAAATATGCTGTTGCCTTGGATTCAGAAAACAACAGCATTCAGGTCAAGGACGTCATCAAGGTCATAGATGGACCTCACTCGGTAAACATTTTACATAGCAACTAAAATTTTCAAAAAGGAAAAAAAAACAGAAAACTGATAAAGTTGAGTTTTCAAATACAGTGTGTGTGATGTGATTAGACTCGCATACCAGAGTGACATTAGAACTGCAAAGAAATGTTCATATTTGTCACGAGTTTTATTCATCAAAGAATACATACATGTATCTATGTAAAATATTTAACCTTCATTATTTTGAAATGGCCATATTTTTTCCTTTATGTCATGTTTATGATTGGGTCCCAGTTCTACTGATTTCAGTTTTGTTTGTCTAGGGTCGACAAGGAGAGATAAAACATCTGTACAGAAGTTACTGCTTCCTGATGTCTAGGACAATGACAGAGAATGGAGGTTACTTTGTGTGTAGGACAAGGCATGTTGTGCTAGCTGGAGGATCAAAGGTAGGATATGACAGAGAATGGGGGTTACTTTGTGTGTAGGACTAGGCATGTGGTGTTAGCTGGAGGATCAAAGATGTGTAGGTTTAGGCAGGAAGGGAGTGAAAAGTAAAAGTCAAAATTACACTTGTGTTGTACACAGGATGTTCTTTCAGTAGTGTCTATGAATTAATTAATGATCAGATGGCTTTGTTTTGTACAGTATAACATGAATTTATTATTTCTTTGCTTAAAATATCTTTTGCTTTTGTACAATTTTGTTTTATAAAGAGTGAAAGAATAAAGTGAAAAACTAATCTTTCTTTTTTTTTTCAGGGAACAAACAGAGCTCAGTTGGGAGTGACAGGATTTGCTCCAATGTCTCCCCGGTTATCCAGCCCAGCCCATCCTGGGGGTGGGGGAGTGGGTGGAGCTCCTGGTGGAGGAGGTGCAACACCAGGGAGGGGCAGAGGAGGAAGTGGCCTCAGCAAGAGGGACAGAGACCTTATTGGAACTACAGTCAGAATCATCCAAGGGCCTTTCAAAGGTAGGGTCTTAGTGAACTGTTAATGAAATGAATTATTAGAACATTTAGACAGATACAGTATTTATCTGCATTTTATCTACAGTTGAACTTGGGTATCTCAAGAATGGATGTATCAGAAACTTGGTATATGTATATAGTGAGTCGGCAGTGTTATTCTCGTAAAGTAAATAGAATCTAATCTCTGATATGTGGAGCTCCTCAATATTTCAAAGAAACTAACATTTTACAGTAAGATATTGAGGTTTGACTGTGATTCTCTTGTGTAACCTGTATTAGATTCAAGTGAAACTCTTGTTCAAAACCATGGTTTCTTTCTCTTGCTCCCAGGTTACATTGGAATTGTCAAAGATGCCACAGATTCAACAGCTCGAGTGGAACTTCACTCCAGCTGTAAGACCATATCAGTGGACAGAAGTCGTCTCAGCAATCTCGTGTAAGTGTCATTTTGTCTCAAATTGTTTTCTTTTACATGTACATTACAAGCAATTAAACGTAACAAAATTCTTTTCTTTACCTTGAACCTGACTGTTTAGTTGTTAAAAAAATAAGACTTTATATTTCTTCATGACTTACCGTAATTTGATGTTGAATGATTTCAGTGGTGGTCGGTCTGTGGGATCAGCTGCTACTCCTGGTGGTCGCACACCAATGCATGGTTCCCAGACTCCCATGTATGGATCCCGTACACCTATGTATGGTTCACAGACTCCACTACATGATGGAAGTAGGACTCCTAACTATGGCAGTATGACACCCCTACATGAGCCTGGCAGCAGGACTCCAGGACAGAGTGCCTGGGATCCCACTAATCCCAACACACCTACCAGGTAAGGGGCAATGGTGGGAATTTTAGAATTTTGAATGTAATCGAAATAGACAGGAAGGAAAAATATCATTGCAGGCATTGTCAATTTTTGCACAATTCTGGGGCAGTGTAGTGTACAGAAGTCTTATTTTATCTACAAGTACTTTATATTTTCAGGAATAATGACTTTGATTACCACTTTGATGATAACCCCTCACCTGGGGATTATGGTGGAGCCACCCCAAATCCAGGTACACCTGGATATTCAGCAGACACTCCCAGTCCCAGGGGACCCTTCACACCACAAACCCCAGGGACAAGCTATTCCCCTTATGCACACCCTTCACCTTCACCGGGAAGTTACTCAGGTAAATCAAAAATCTTATTGAAAGAAAAAAATGTATATCTTGCTTCAAAATTATACATGTATCTGTAAATTGGTCATTCGTTAATCCGAGATTCCTCTGACTCTAGCCCCTGCTTTTATATTTTGACATGTGCAGGGGAGAGTCAGAGCGGAGGCCATATTGAAAAGTGGGAATTCAGCGACACCAGCTGGTGTCGCGACTCTGCCTACCTTTTACAACTTTATTTCGCAGATCTAACTTCCGAGACGCGAGAAATTAGTAAAGGGATGATTCTTCTCCAACTTAATCATCACTAATACGACGCTATCGCCATCTGAACAGCACTATCACCGACAAATGAAGCATCACTTGAATTAGGTCCCCTCCTCGCCATTCGATTTCTTTGCGCATGACGTCAGCACACAAATACACAAAATTCCAATCGGTTTCGAACTAACACATGGTCAAAACACGTGTGGAGTTTTCGCAAAAACATGAGGGTGTGGTGAAAAAGCACAGAAAACAACAGAATGATGTTACATTTATTTACTGATAAGTGGCCTCTATGCTCATATGAGAAAAAAATTGGCAGCATCACCACACATGATTTGTTCATGTGATAGTTTGTTTGTGTATGTGTGTGCTGACATCATGCGCAAAGAAATCGAATGGCGAGGAGGCGACCTAATTCAAGTGATGCTTCATTTGTCAGTGATAGGGCCGTTCAGATGGCGATAGCGTCGTATTAGTGATGATTAAGTTGTAGAAGAATCATCCCTTTACTAATTTCTCGCGTCTCGGAAGCTAGATCCGCGAAATAAAGTTGTAAAAGGTAGGCAGAGTCGCGACACCAGCTGGAGTCGCTGAATTCCCACTTTTCAATATGGCCTCCGCTCTGACTCTCCCCTGCACATGTCAAAATATAAAAGCAGGGGTTAGAGTCAGAGGAATCTCGGATTAGTCATTCGTTAGCGTATTCATAGTATGTATGGTAATGGCCTTTGGTATTGAATCATTCTTAAAAGCTATAACTGACAGATGTTTCTCTATGTTGACACCTGCAAGTGTTATTTATTCTTTCATAACATTTCAGCACCCAGTCCAGGATTCGGAGGTGCTTCACCTAGTCCCATGGGATATCAACCCTCCCCTTCAAACACCACCCCTTCACCTCTGAGTTACAGTCCAATGACTCCTGGTGGAGCTCCTTTTACCCCGGGGACAGGAATGGACCAAAGCATGGCTGATTGGCACACCACAGAAATTGAGGTCAAGATCAAAGAAACACACGATGACCACAAGTTGATACACCAGACAGGCATCATTCGCAGTGTTACAGTGAGTATAGACTTAAAGCTGCGAAATTTGCTATAGATGTACCAAATCTCTTTCAAAACAGTGGATTTAAATTCCCTCTCTGTGGTAAATTGCATGACAATTTCATAGTAAAGAGATGTGTATAGTATAAAATTCTGTGAATTTTTGAAAACTCTTAACTCAATGTAAATATGTACTGCATGTATAAAATACATTTTGTGGTACCTTGTCAAAGAATAATTAAACATGTCTACTGAGTGATCTGTAACTAGATGCAATTGTTCTCTTGTAGGGAGGCATGTGTTCATTATTCATACCAGAAGAAGATAAAGTGGTCAACATTGCATGTGAGCATCTGGAGCCTGTTCCACCAGAGAAGGGAGATAGGGTCAGTTTTCCGTCAAGGGTTCCCCAATTTTTGGAACATCCAAAAGGAGATTTGATACATTTTGTTTTATTCTAGTTCAGTTTAAGGATGAGTTATTTCTTCTAGGAGAAAAAACTCAGAAATTGAAAATTCTTTGCTCTATAAAAAAAATTCATATTTATTCATATTTTGGAATGATTTGTCTCAACCATCTGTTAAGAATTGTTTTGATTACAGAAAAAATTCATTGATCATTTTCCCTTAAGCATTATCTTTTAATGACTAGCTAATCATCCAGTTAATTTCTGTAACTGACAGATGTTAAATAGATTATAACATTTATAACCATAATGAACTTCATCAAATAAATCACTGAAATTTTTATACAGGCCAAAGTGATTCTGGGCGAAGAGAGGGAGCTGATGGGATCACTACTGAGTATAGATGGAACAGAAGGTGTAATCAAAACAGACAATGGAGTCATTAAAATGTTACCCATCAATTATCTCTGTAAGGCTGGCAACTGATGCTAGAGAGACAAAGGCAGTGTTACAAATGTGAAAGAAATATCTAAGCTGTTGGCAGGCAGTAAGGAAAAGAGGAAGAATTTCTTGGGTGTGAAGATCAACATTATTCCAGGATTTTTCTTTTAGCTTTGCACAAGCAGTGTTTTTGTATCTCATTAAAAACAATTGAGGGAGGGGGTCTCCTTGTCATCATGTTTTATCAGGAGTTGATAAAGACATACACTGTTTGTCATTTCATCCCTTGAATGCTTTGTATTATTACTGTCAACAAAACATTTGTTAAAGATGTCATATTTACAATTCATAGTTTATTGATCTTGTGTCAAATCTAGAATGCTTTTAACAGAATTTTTCAGTGTTTTGGAAACAGATAATACCGTAAGTTTTGGGGTATATGTCGATGGGTTATATAGGTCGAAAGGCTCATTTTCAGCCGTAATTTTTAAAAAATCCTTAGATAGGACGATTTGGAAGATAGGACGAGGCTTTGTTTATCGACTTTTTAGATATTCTTACATAGAAACTACGTATCAGAACATGTAAAGGTTTTTAACTTAACCCGTGATATTAACGTATGAAGAAAATAAACTGGTATTTTTATGAGTACAGCATTTTAATAGTGTTTTATACAAACATAGTTAAAACTTCCTAGAATTGTGATATAACGTATTTTCTCCAACTTGCCTGTTCAACGCCGTCGTTGTTTGACTCTGTCGTTAAACACATAAATACGGTAGTATACAACAGCTATAATTAGGGAAATACCCGAAATCAAACAATAATCATTTCCATTTTAGAACATCGTGGACACATTCTTTTATTCCGACATTATTTACCGGGGTACAATACTAAGTGCGATGACCGCCATTTTTATATTTCTTGTCCAGGGATTTGCTAAAACACGCAAATGACTATTACATGTAACAGTGCGCAAATGAAATTAATCATATTAATATGCTATAATTTTGCTTGAGATATTGTTGTAAAAATAAATTTAATTGAGAGTACATTAGCAATTTAACAGTCATCAGGAATTTCACAGTTTTGTTTGTTCAATGATGTATAGCCCTAATACCCCTGCAACGGCACGTGGATCCGTTAATCACGCCCCGCAGGTGTTTAAACCAACAGGTGTTAACACCTTCGTGTACACAGTGTATATCTCTCTATCTGTCAGACAATTAAAATTCTATTAGAAGCCAATCTTTGTATAATTCGGTGTACCCCTTGGGATATAAAACAGAATAGTTATGACTAGCGGTATATTTGGTAAATAATTTTAGGAATTTACTGGCAACAATTTATTTCACACATTTTACATTTAAATAAATATCACAAGACAATGAAAAATATTTAGGTGTAGTATTTAAATTAATCGTTACAAATAAATGGTAAAAAAAAAATACAATTGCGATTGTGAAAACTCCTCCGTATTTTAAACTGATACGGTTGCGGTTTTATTTTTAGTAAACGATTGCGACTTCCAACTTCACAAGATGGACACAGCATGTTGTAAATATACTTTGAGACATTATTGATGATATAATAAGTTTTTTTGTACATCGACGGATATTTAATGAACTTTTTTTGTAAGAAATCAATGGAATAAATATTTAATTCTTTATTGTTTATTATTTTTTTCTCGGTAAAGTAATTTTAAAAAATACGAAAATGGCACAGATTTGCTTTAAAATTGACGTAAATTTTACTGATTTTGGGGCATTTTTCGTAAACTTGGGCCTTAGATAGGTCGATTCGTTAAATAGGACGACCCCAGCGGTTCTGAGAAAAAAAGTATCGTCCTATCTTCCAAAACTTACGGTAAAAAGTGTGAATCACGAGTGTTTATGTTATAATTTTATAATTTGTTGCAATAAGTTCCAAGGACACCCTCTGTGATATCTCAATAGAGGAGAAAGTAACAATATGAAAATAAGTGAACCACCAGCATTACTGGAAAGGATTTCCTCATAGCGGATGTTGCATACAATTATTTTATTTCATGCAAAGTGTGAAGAATAAGAACCAGGGGTCCGTTTTACAAAAGAACTTGCGACTACAACCAAAACCTTTAGTTGATTGTAAGATTTTGCAAAATTAATGATTTTGTAAATTGCCAGCGTAAAAATATCTTAAAGCATTCCTTTTAAAAAGATTAAATCCATTTTCAATATAATGTAAATTACATGTAGAAACTTGTGAACAAAATTAAATTTTGGTCTTAGTCATAAGTTCTTTTGTAAAACGGGCCCCTGTACTGTATCTTCATTTTTAGCTCTACTGGTCAGAGACCAGAAGAGCTTATGCGATAGTAAGGTGTCCGTCGTCCGTCTAGCTGTCTGTCCGTCTGTAAACAATTTTTCAAAACGCTTCTCCTCCTACAGTTTTGGTCTGATTTCAATATAACTTGGCACATAAGTAGACTACACCAAGATACATAATTCTGTTTATCGGTTTTTAGCCCTACTGGTCAGAGACCAGAAGAGCTTATGTGATAGTAAGGTGTCCGTCCATCTGTCTGTCCGTCTAGCTCTCAGTCTGTCCCTGTGTCTGTAAACAATTTTTCAAAACGCTACTCCTCCTACAGTTTTGGTCTGATTTCAATATAACTTGGTACACAAGTAGACTACACTAAGATTCATAATTTAGTTCATCCGTTTTTAATTTCGATGAACGGTGTTGCCATGGTTACTGAAATTAGAAATTTCTGTGTACATGTAATTCCTTTAAAACACTACTCCTCCTACAGTTTTGGTCTGATTTCAGTATAACTTGGCACACAAGTAGACTACACTACGATACATAATTTAATGCATCAGTTTTTTATTTTGATGAACGGTGTTGCCATGGTTACTAAAAATAGAAATTTCTGTGAAATTAATTTAAAAGGCTACTCCTACAGTTTTGGTCTGATTTCAATATAACTTTCACACAAGTAGACTACACAATGATACTTAATTCAGTGCATCGGTTTTTGATTTCGATGACCAGTGTTGCCATGGTTACTAAAAATAGAAGTTTTTGTGAAATTCCTTTAAAACGCTACTCCTCCTACAGTTTTTGTTTGATTTCAATATAACTTGGCACACAACTAGACTACATTAAGATACATTATTCTATTTATTGCTGCATGTTGCAGAGTTTCAAATCCAAGTGCTACTTTTCCTTTGTTATATGTACAGACCAGAAGAGCTACAGTCTCATCAGAGACTTCTGGTTGATTTCAATGAATGGTGTTGCCCTGGTTACTAAAAATAGAGATTTCTGGGAAATACTTTCAAAACACTACTCCTCCTACAGTTTTGATCTGATTTCAATATAACTTGGCACACAAGTAGACTATAATAAGATACATAATTCTGTGTATCGGTTTTTGATTTCAATGAACGGTGTTGCCATGGTTACTAAAAATAGAATTTCTGTGAAATACTTTCAAAACGCTACTCCTCTTTCAGTTTTGATCTGATTTCAACGTACATGTAAATTGGCACACAAGTAGACTATACTAAGATACATAATTCTTTTTATCGGTTTTTGATTTCAATGAACAGTGTTTCCATGGTTACTGAAAATAGAAATTTCCTTGAAATACTTTCAAAATGCTACTTCTACAGTTTTGGTCTGATTTTAGTGTAACTTGGCACACAAGTAGACTACACTAAGATACATAATTCTCTTTACCAGTTTTGGATTTCGATGAACAGCGTTGCCATGGTTATTAAAAATAGAATTTCTGGGAAAAAACTTTCAAAATGCTACTCCTACACTTTTCGTCTGATTTCAGTATAACTTGGCATACAAGTAGACTACACTGACATACATCATCTTTATTGTTTTTTGATTTTGTTGAATGATATTGCCATGGTTAATTAAATGGAAATTTCTGTAAAATTGTTTGAAAAGGCTACTCCTCCTACAGTTTTAGGCTGATTGCAATAAATCTTGCCACAAAAAGAGACAAAACCAAGGATCATTATTCTACTTATTGCTGTTGCAAAGTTTCAAGTCCAAGTGCTACTTTTATCTTCCTTTATAAGTACAACCAGTAGAGCTACGATCTCGTCAGAGACTTCTGGTTAAAGAAGTACCGTTGAACTTCAGTATCTTGAATATCAATATCTTGAACACCATGGATGTGTCGAACTCATTTGGAAGTCCCAACCTCATTTTCTATATGAATGTAAACTTCAAAATTCCTCCGATATCCCAAAAAGTTTTTTTCTTGGTCCCAGCAAGTTCCAGATATGGTTTGAAAGTACTTGAGAATTATACCTCTAAGACCATGTCATGTGGGTCTCGATCCTAATTTATAGACAATACGAATTTGCATGTAAAATTTTAAGTCATTTAAGTACATGTCAGTTTGCTGTTCGGAGACTGTGGAAACTCTTTTATGTTATTCAAGAAAGCAAAACAAGCCATATGTTTAATCAAAATCTGACCTTATCTCTAAAAGTCATGGTAGACAAGGTGTCAAAAATTCAGAGTTCAAATGTCAAGGTCACAACTCTTTAAGGTTTGATTACAAAGGCTCAAATTTGAAAAGTGATAGGACCTAAATGAAGGCCATATAGTCAGGGTCACCAAAATTGGTACCAATTTTGACAATGTATTGTACGCAACCTATTGTAATGCAGAGGTAGCAATCATTAAAAAAAAACATTTACTTAATGAATGACTAGGGAGAATTACATAAAAATTTGGTCATCTTAATTTGATCAAGGTCAGTTATTTGATTCATATGTAACATTTTTACACAGTCTTCAACTTTGTATGATGCTGTCATGATCTCTTTAGAAAAGGGGATATCTACAGACTTCAAAGCATTAAAATATTTCATCAGCCATGACACTGTATGTTAAATGTGAAGTCAGGAAAGTGAAGTAAATTCAAAATTTCCATGATTTATTGAGAAAAAGCTGTATAGGAAGAAGGAAAACTTTCAAGGATGAACCTAAAATGGGTTGAAATATTCTTCATGTAAATTAAGTGTGAATTTTTTTCATAATCTTCCGATGAAGATCAGGGCCAAGGTGACTCAGATGAGCATTGTGGCCTATGGGCTTTTTTTTTTTTTTTTTTTTTTTTTAAAAATCTTCTTCAGCAGAATAGCAAGGTCATGAGAGTTATATCAACACTGAAGTGTCTCCATATCATGAGGATTCAAATTTAGTTATGTAATGACCCCTTGGGACTAAGGTGTGATCACACTATAGGTTAAAATTTTTCATGGAAATGCAGCAGGAAAACTTAAACATAGGTAATCAAAGATTACGAAGCTCACCTCGACGAATGTTATCTATAAGTAAGGCAAATTTCACATCATATTTTTTTTCTAGTTGGGAACATCCCAAGATCAATATCCTTGCAAGTTTGGTTTAAGTAGGACTTGTAGTTACTTGGAAATAGACCTGCTCAAAAAAACTTTTTTAAACCTATTTAGTAATCAAGAAAATTTTGGTCAGTTCCAACATCCAAAGCAAGTCTGGAAGTTTTCATCCTTAGATGCACCATCTATTCAAGTTTAATCATAACAGGCCATAATATGATATAGCTACACCAAAAAAATTATCCTGGTCACTCATCTGGATAATGTAGATCAGATTCAGAATCCAAAGCAAGTCCTAGATACATCATCCATGCTAATTTGGTTAAAATATGGCTAAAATTCACTCATGTAGAAAATCTAGGTCAGATCCAGCATCCGAAGCAGGTTGGTTAGTGTCCATCCCTAGATGCATCATCCATGAAAGTTTGGTCCAGGTAGGGCTTATAGTTACTTTGGAACAGGACTGCTCTAAAATCTAAACCTGGTCTCACATGTAGAAAATCTATCTCAGATCCAGCATCCGAAGCAAGTGTGGTAATGCCCATCCTTTGGATGCATCACCCATGCAAGTTTGGTCAAGGTAGGGCTTATACTTACCTGAGAAGGGACCTGCTCAAAAAACTTTAACCTGGTCACTCATCTGGAAAATCTAGGTCAGATCCAGCATCCGAAGCAAGAGTGGTAGTGTCCATCCTTTTGATGCATCATCCATGCAAGTTTGGTCAAGGTTATAGTTACTTGGGAATGGACCTGCTCCAAAAACTTTAACCTGGTCATTCATCTGGAAAATCTAGGTCAGATCCAGCATCTGAAGCATATGTGGTAGTGTCCATCCCTATAGATGCAACATCCATGCAAGTTTGGTCCAGGTAGGGTTTATAGTTACTTGGAAATGGACCTGCTCCTAAAACTTTAACCTGGTCACTCATCTGGAAAATCTAGGTCAGATCCAGCATCCGAAGCAAGTGTGGTAGTGTCCATCCCTAGATGCATCATCCATGAAAGTTTGGTCCAGGGAGGGCTTATAGTTACTTGGGAATGGACCTGCTCCAAAAACTTTAACCTGCTCACTCATCTGGAAAATCTAGGTCAGATCCAGCATCCACAGCAAATGTGGTAGTGCCCATCCCAGGCTGCATCATACATGCAAGTTTGGTCCAGGTAGGGCTTATAGTTACTTGGGAATGGACCTGCTCCAAAAACTTTAACCTGGTCGCTCATCTGGAAAATCTAGGTCAGATCCAGCATCCGAAGCAAGTGTGGTAGTGTCCATCCCTAAATGCATCATCCATGCAAGTTTGGTCCAGGTAGGGCTAATAGTTACTTGGGAATGGGACTTGCTCCTAAACTTTAACTGGGACGCCGATGCTAACGCCGACGCCGGGGGTATAGCATAAGCTCATCTCGACTTCGTCGAGGTGAGATAGAAATCTCCAGAATAACAGCAGGGCCAAAGTGACTTAAGTGAGCATTGTTAGGGCCTCACATCCTGATGGTGCCTTTAGTAATCACCAGGTCCTCCAGCTGTCTGTCAACACTTTACTTGATGCAATACTTTATATTACCTTTTACAACTTCCAGACTTCATTTTTAATACATATGTGAAGTATAGTAATAGGGGAAGACACCTGAAGTTTTTTTTAAAAATTTTTTTGCGGGGGGGGGGGGGGGGGGGGGGGAGGGTCAGATTGTCAAAGGTTGATATTACAAAAATATGACCAATCTTATGCAACAACTTACACAATTTGTAACCTATAGCCTTCATATATAATTATATGGAAACGGCTTCAAAATAAATTATAAACACTTGGTCAAAGGTCAAGTGTTCTGCAATATATATTTTTTAATCTTTTTAGTACATAGGAAAAAATTGTTTAGACAAAATCTTTTGAGTATGGATCAGTGAAAAAATATAACAAGGGTTATGAATGATAAACAAAGGTCAGAGTATTGATATGGTCCTGTGACTTTTTCAGTTTTCCAATTCTTGCAATTTTTCCACATCTTCAAAACATTTTTCCAACAGTGATCCAGACCTCAGCATATATCCCATGTACGTGCATACTGTACATAAAGAAAGAGGATATATATAGGCTTTGCCTGAATACACCACTATATATGGGTACATACCTCTAATTATTATTTTTCGAATTGGTAGGGGAAGAAAGTAGTTCACTAAAACAGAACAGTTCTTTAACTTTCAAGCAGTATATAAAACAAGCATTCTGAGATTATTGCATTAGTAATACTAGTCCCCTACCGGCAAGTGTAATCTGGTTCCCGCTAAAAATTGAAAATGCCATAATTCCGTCAAAAATCACTGAAGCGGAATGAAATGCAAACTTGATCTATAAGTAATCAAGGTAAAGTCACATACCAAAAATCAGCTCATTATCTCAAAGCATTTAGAAAAAAATCGCGGAAAACCCTGAAAAATTGAAAAGGTCATAATTCCGTCAAAAATCAATGAAGCGGAACGAAATGCAAACTTGATCTGTAACTCATCAAGATACACTCACATACCAAAAATCAGCTCAATATCTGCAAGCGTTTAGGAAAAAAGTGCAGAAAACCAAGTGGGACAGACAGACAGACGGACGGACAGACTCAGAGGAAACCTTAAGTCCCCTCCGGTTTCACCGGTAGGGGACTAATAAGTAGGTCATCTGAACTAAAGATGCTTGACACATGTACATATGAAAGAAGAGAAAATTCCATGTTCAAAACCATTTTCATTTTTGTGTTAACTTTTAAAAGGAAAGGAATTGAATTGTTTGATATGTGCATACCCTGACTTTGGGAATTACCCTACTTTTACTTTCTTTTTCAGATGTTTTTGTGAACATGTGCATTTCGCCAGAAAACGAATCTGACATGCCACCTCCAGATTTTAACCAAAGAATTTCATTTGAGGGGTGTCCCATCCTTCAACGAAAATTAGGGGAGGAGCTGTGCGAGAAAACCTATGGGAAATGTATTAGTTGAGTGTACCCATATAATATTCTGCATAAATGCCCATAAAATGTCATCTCTTGCTGGAATCTTGACCTCAAACCTGGGCAAAAATACAAGTTAATGGAAAAACAAATCAAAATTGCAAGCAGCTTGTATTTAATATTTTACTCTAGATGCACTGTGTACTAAAATTGCATATGCATATTTCAGAATGCTTTCCAGTAAAATACATGTAACAAACTAGAACTGTCCAAAAGGGACAAATACCCCCCGCTGGGTTTTTCAGAGGTGCCAAATCACTAATATTTTATGGATCTACGAGGTGTTTACAATTTTCTTATTAACATTTAGCGTGAAATAAATAATTGCTCATTATATTTTTTTAATGAATGAAACCAAGGAACAACCTAATAAAACATCAATACCAATACATTGTAATTACATTGTTTTTTAATACATTGAAAAAATAAGTTGCAACTATCTGTCATCTTTTTGAGACATGACATTCTGCAAATTGATTGCTGAAAAAAAAATCAATTAATTACAAAATCAAATTAATCTTGATAACTTTATATCAAATTCATTTTAAAAATGAATGGCTGGTCATCCAGTAACTATGTACTATGACAGACAATAAATTACAATTAAGAGAATTAAAGAACAGAGATCTTTAAATTCCCAGGAGATATAGATAACACATGCTTGATCAGAGATGCCCTAACAACTTCCCACACTGAACTCATTAATTTATCTCTAACTGGATGATGTCCACTCATTACTCCCAAGGGACAAATGGATTTACACTATCTGCTGTGTAATGTAAAAATTGCTTTTAATACTTGGTGATTTTTTTTTGTTTTAATGAATAGTTTTAAGCTGTAGTTCACATTTTTGTACAGATGTTCTAGATTCTGTGTCTCAAACTTTAGAAATAAACCCAAAATGACTAAGTCAATAAAAATAAAAAGAAATTAAAAAAAAAAAACCTTGTAAAATGCAGAAAAATTATCAAATAATGTTGAAAATACCAGGTGCACATCTTCATATGGTAAATAATGAGTGTACAAATTTTCATACAATTCTATGAAATAGTCTATGAGAAAAGGTCAGGACAAAACCACATAATAAAAATGAAAAAAAACATCTGTAAAATGCAGAAAAATTATTCAATCATGATGAAAATACCAGGTGCACACCTTCATATGGTGAATAATAAGTGTACAAATTTTCAGACAAATCTATGCAATAGTTTCCGAGAAACGCTCTGGACAGAATCTTGTCTACAGACAGACGGACAGACGGACAGACAGACGGACAGACAGACGGACATGGTGATTCCAATATACCCCCCCTAAACTTCGTTTGCGGGGGGTATAAAAAAGTTGTCTATACTCACAAATGTAGATCAAATTAACATGTCCTTCCAATAAGAGAAATTAACAAGAACTAACAGAAGCAACAAATTAAATGTAAATAATAACAAAGGACATTTAATATGAAATCTTTACAATCCTTTTCTGTAATAAACAGAAGAAATTATACATAAATGATACAGGTAAATTGATCCCACTTGACTACGATTTTGTACATTTGAAGTGGGACTTTCTTGGAGGAATTTATGTTCAACCAAAAAAAAAAATTAATTCAAACATTTAAATAAACCTTTTAAAGTATAAAAAAATGAATATACCAGTCTATAGTGTCTCTGACATCAAAACAACTTAAGTAGAATGAAACACAAATGGTGGCCCTATTTACTTTATTAACTCTTTAAGTATATTGAAATAAAGCACCTATAAATGGTTTTTGCCTGAGTGTATATTTTATGGCAGCTTTCTGTAAGATTTATAATATCAAAACATTCAAGCAATTAATTGGTGAAATGGGTTTTGTGAATTCGAGTGACATAATGGCTTTGGCAAGATTAAACATTTTGGTGACTTTCTCTAAAATTAACTGTATAAAAATCCATTTTTTAACTAAAACTAATTTAATGTTTTAATAAATTCCAATTTTTATACTTATTCCATAAATTATGTTCATGATTTAAACATGCATGTAAATGATGGGGATAAATGCTAGTATAATATTACACACATGTAATTCTCCAAAATTAGGGTTTTCTTATTCCTTATCTAAAGTATACATATACTATAATCATCAAGTGATACACAACACAAATAATGAAGCACTATTCACAGCTGTTGCTTCCCCTGAAGCTGGCATTCTTACTGAACACATTTCGGTGAAGTCTTTGAGGCAGTCGGTGCTGGTTGAACACATAAAACAGCAGTTAACTCAAAGTCTACAAGCTTAATACTTTTTGGTGCTGAGCAACATCCACTGATTTTCAACAATGCACTAATCTTCATCACTCGTAGCATCAAACATCTGGAAGAAAATATATTTCGATTATTACCCATTTTCTGCAAGCCCATATTTGCTGCTTCCATAACTGTAAAATGATGATACTCAGAAACTTAATTAAATGTTTGTATTTCTAAAGTGGTAATATTACTAGTATGGAATATTAAAGTGGTGAAAATACCATTTACAAAGCCTCTAACACCCACTATTTTTCTACTACAAATAATATTTCTCATACTGGTGACTAAGGTAAAATGGTAATTTTGAAGTTTTTTTTAACCGGACTCTACTACAAAGTAACTGGTAATAATTAACACCGAGAGAAAAAGATGGCTTACATCCATCAGATTCTTGGGTTCGATGCTGACTTTGTTACTCTCCTCTCCACCCTCCATCAGATTATTGTTACTACTGTTGAAAGTAGGTGTGACAGATCGCTCATCTTCAAAACTGCTCTCAAAGCTGGTGTTTGGCGTATCTGGTTTTCTATAAAAAAAAAAAAAAAGCCAAGGTACAGATAAGATCGAATATGGCACACATTAATGTAAATATCAGTTAAGCCTATTGATTGTCTGCAATTAACAATCTTCAATGCTGCAGTCAAAAACCCATCTATTTGATTCTCAGCATACCCAACAGCCACAAGAGGTGGATAACATTTCAAAATTTCCTTCTTTTTATTTTTCACCAAATTCTACTTTTCACTTAAAAAAAAGTGTAACCTGTTATTTTCATTCACATTGTATAGTAATTCAAACTTGTGCATAAAACAGAAAATTGTTGGGGGGGGGGGGGGGGGGTGTTCCTTATTCTGCCTTTCTCTTTGATTTTATGTTCCGACACTAAATTGCCTAATCCGACACCTGTGCAATCCATTTCACTTTGAATATTTTCACTCCCATTTTACTTTTTTCCATGTTGTTTTTACTGTATAACCTGACACTATGTCTAACACAAAATTTGTCTCCCGTATTATTCAGGTTTCACTATACATTTGAATACAGGTAACTCTCGAAACCTCGAAGTCCGCGGGACCGAGGAAAAACTTCGAGAAATCAAGAGTTCGAGTTTTCAAGAGTCCGGAATTTTCCGGGTTTGTCGACAGGTTTTAAAATTAGTCTTACCGGATGTAATGATTTTCATGCAGTGCTAACCTTTTACACGTGGTTTTTATAAAACAACGATATATTTTCATAATTCAGATGAATATTTCATTAAACTGAGTAAAGCAAAAAATGTATATCGTCATATCATGTATATTTATTTATTCTTTGTAATACGGACATCATACTACGCATTCGTTACATGAAAACGACATTCTACAGCGTCGTACATAGCATTGACTATTCCAAACATGATCACTGAACGAAGTTCTGTAAGTATTTGTCCATTAATAGTCGTCATATTGACATTGAGGCTGTTTCTGCTTTTTTCATATTTCGTTTAACTTTGACACTGACTCGAAATAAAAATTAAATTAGTGTTTTGTCTTTTAATAAATTACTACTTTTCAATGACACTGCGTCTCTAAATTATCGTAAGACAGTCGATGATAATTATTTTAATAGCATATAGGCAAAATATGATTCATTATAAATCAATTATCACCTTGCAGCATAAGTGTCACCTGAATAAACATCCTGTTCCTCGAGACCCGCGTCTTCTGCCTGGGGCCATTTAAATGTCCAGGTAAAGGTGCTAATTATATAATCTTGTATACACATAGCCACTTCGAGGTATCGAGGGTAAATTCTAATAGAATATGCATAGTGGGACTGCATTTTGACTTCGAGGGATCAAGGGTTTCGAGAGATCAAGAGTTCGAGAAATCAAGAGTAAATTTGCTTAGTTATATAGTGGAAAAATTCGGGACCGGAGACTCACTTTGAGCGATCAAGAACTTCGAGAGATCGAAGTTCGAGCCATCAAGAGTTACCTGTACTTCATTGTTAACACTGCATTAAAATTTTGCACTTTGTCCATCTGATTCCTTCATCAATGTTTTACCAAAATAATGTTGGGCATATTGATGTGAATTAAAAATTGTTAATAATGAGACCCTTTTTACTTGTTTTCTTCTTTACCTGGATTTGCAAAACAAAGGAGAGGAACTCATTGGAGGACTAACATAGTTCAAAGGTCGTTGTCTTGACACTGGGGATGTGAATGCTCTTCTTGGAGGAGGTTTACTAAAAAAAAAAAAAAAACATTTTTAATATTTTCAACATTTTTTTTTTTTACAAATCAATAACTTTTTGAAGTGTAATATGTGAGAAGTGTAATATATATAATATTAAAAAGAAGCTTACAAGAGAAATACTTTTATATTGTATATACATGTATATGTAATGCTTTTATAAATTTTGGGGAAAAAGAGTTAATTTTCAATTGGGAATGGGTCCTTTTACCAGATCTGCATCTAATGGATATTAAACCCTGATAAAAGTGAAAATAGCAACTTTTTGCAGTCCATCATCCTTACCAAGGAACGATGAATTCACTGAAGCTGTCACCTGAGGAGCTGTCTAAAGGTGACCCCATGGAGTTATTGTGTATGCTCAGATCATCCTCAAAGCATTCATCTGTCAATATAATAATAATGTTTATAAGTACACATCTCCTTCCTTCTCAAGCTGCATATCGTTTACATATGGTCAGATTACACTTTAAGTAATTTGCAAGATAATTCCCAGTATGTATGATTGTTTAACTTACCATCAGAAATACCGTGATCAAGTCCACTGGAGCTGTGGTTACTAAAACTGCTGTTATGTTTGCTGCTAGAAGCAACACTAAGTCTGGAGTTTCTCCAATAACTTGGTGTGAACACACTGGTGATCAGGAACAAAAAGGCTAGTATGCTATGCAGCAAGGCTGACAATGCATTTACCTACAAGATCATATTAAAGTCCTTTGGTTTGAACTAAGAAATAATCAGGAACAAAAAAGGCTAACATGCTATGAAGCAGAACTGACAATATATTTACCTACAAAATCATATTTAAAAGTCCTTTGATTTGAGCAAAGAAATGCTTGCACATAAATTGTTGCTTCCAATATAAACTACTTTAACATGTAGATGATATTTCCTGTAAATTTTCGTCTTGCTGAGATACAAACACTTACTGCTCTTTTGTACATGTACTCTCTTCGTCTTTTCTTCCATACCTACAAAGTAACAAGTAAATTGAAATTCAAGAGACAGATATTGAAAGAACCACATTTAACTGTTTCCTTATCTTTAATTTTTCAAATACACTTACTTTTCTGACATATGGAAAAGCTAGCACTTGGTCTACTGTGGGTCGAACCTTTGGATCAGGATCTAACATTTGCTGTATCACATACTTGAGGTCAAAAGACTTGTCTGAAAAGTAAAATATAACCATGTACTTGTCTTCCCATCAATAAATAGAACATTTTTTCATACAAATAGAAAATGGCATAACCATTGTAAATGTGGATCTACAACCTTAGACTAGAACTAGAATTACTTCACTTACCTCTTAGGAATTCTTCAGGTAGTTGTCCAGAGCGTAGCATATGCCACCCTTCTCCACCCCGTGGAAGATCAAGGTCACTTGCCAACTCCAGTATTGTCATACCAAGACTGAAAACATTTAGGCATGGTAGTTTTAAAATATGTATCTTTAATATTGATTTCTCTGTATTATAATTACATGTACTCTGAGATCAACATTTTTTAATTCTTGCTTACCTGAATATATCAGCAGGCTTTCCAAACTTGCCCTCCATAAGCTCTGGAGACAGGTATTTTGGATCTCCTTCTTGGGCTTCAGATATATCATTACCCTTAAATAAATATGAATTTTTCAAAAATTTTTAGACTTGTCTACTGCACAGAGACCATAAAAACTGATATGTACTGCATTATGCAATGCAAAATGAGAAGAATGTCCAAACACATACCTTTGTAAGGTCCAACACTAAACCAAAGTCTCCAAGTTTGCAGATATCATCAAAGGATATGAAAATATTATCTGGTTTGATGTCCATATGAACCAGATTATGGTCATGTAAATGTTTTAATGCCTTTCAAAAAAAATAACATGCCAAGTTCAATGGTTGAAAATCACTTTACAACACATACAAAACATCATTTAAATCTTCATCAAATGTCTTTCAATATTTTTTTAAATATTCTAATTAGATATTGTAAGAATATTGTATGACAAAGAAATCCAAAATAGTTTATGAAAAAGGTGTTCAAATCTTAAATGATTTCTCAAAATTGCACTCACCATCAGTAAATCAACCAAGTAGTTAGCTATGGTTGTCTCTGATAAATCATGATTCTGTTCAGTGTAGTCTGTCAAGCTGATAATACCAAATCAAATGTTATACATTAGCATAAAAAAAATCTGATAGACTTAATTCTATTTATGTTTCTTTCAAATGAATAAGTAATAATAATCTTGAAATTTCTTTCATACCTTAGCTTACAGAGCTCAGTTTGGATATACAAATGCTGTCGTTCTTCCCAGGCCCTGTAGAAACGAACACAGTTCGGATGTGGTGGTAACGTCTCATGCTTTGCTACTTCTTCAAATTTTCTTTTCCTGATCACAAAAGCAACAGGAACGTCAACAAAATAATCTGACATGATTTGTCGTGAAGTTTTGTAAACAATATAAAATACTTTTTTCCCCTTCAAATTTTGCTAACCTATCTGACTCTCCTCTGAAAGGATCTCGAGACTTCTTTATTGCATAAAACTTGCCATCCTCTTTGCTCTGGACTTTGAAAACCTGCATGAAAAAAGTTCTTATTTTTATGGATTTTTTATATGTGTGTGTGTGCATGTGTTGTGTGTGTGTGTGCCTTCAATACATTTTCAGGACATCAACTAAGAAAAAAAAGATACAAGAAATGAAAAAAAATAAACTAGATAACATTACTAACCTCTCCAAAAGATCCATATCCCAGTCTATTTATAACTTTAAATCCTTGTTCAAAGTACAGATGGTGGCTGTTTCTATTGTACTGGTTTTCTAGAAATGCTGAGCACATAGTTAAAGAAAAGGAAGGCTATTGGTTGAAAAGATCACAACAAAAAAATTACACAATGTTGAATGTTTTCCTGAGACCATTCATAAAAGGGTGTAAATGTACATATGCAATCCTGCACCTTTTTTGCTCAATGGTAGAGAACTAATATTTTTTCCAATACATGTCAGGGTTGTCCCTAAGAACTGAAATAGCGGGGGACATTAAAAAAGTAGAAGGGTGTCTAGGGTTTCACCCCCTATTAACATGGGATTGAGGGGAACCAGAATAACCAGGGGATTATGTCATTGGAGGTGGGGAAATCCCCTGGATCTTAGGGACAACCCTGCATGTGTATCACTACTTGTCAAATATTTCTATATTAAGCAAGCAAGGGCTTTATTGCCTTGGACAAGAGGAGAGAAGAGTGTACTATTGCACACTGGTATTTTATTTGGGGGGGGTCAAGAATGTTTTTTTAAATTACAGCCTCAATGATGAAGCAATTGTATTTTCTCTGATTTAAGGCTTACCCTTAAGGAAAACAACTTCCCTTCCTACTAAAATGGAAATTTTCTCTGTTGCTTAATGTACTTAAATGATACAAAGATAAAAATGAGTTTACCTTGCAGTGCAAACTTTGATACAATTCATTGTTAAAGATGAAATTAAGAAGGTATCCCTCTAACAATTATCTGTCTTTTCATCTGAGTCACTCCTCCTTCAAAATTTGAACTCATTACAAAATAACAAGAAAATATAACTTTAATTTTCATTAAAATATTGCAATACATATCGCAATAGTTATACAGTTAGAAATATCGCAATATATTGCAATACGAAATCTCTAGGCAATACCCCGATTTGTTGAGCACTCTAATGGAAGGGAAAATAAAGGATAAAGGTGAAGAAACACTCTTACAGTGTATAGTGAAATTAGATTATTTCAATGTTGACAGTCAGGGGTGATACTGAAATCCGTCATTTTTAAAATGACGATTTTTAGTCATAAAATAAAATTTTTATTATGACTTAAACTCGTCATTTTTAAGAAAATGACGAAAAACAGTCATAAAAATTTAGAGTGTTTCTAGAATACCGAGTTACCTCTCTTTGAAAAATGTTAGATCCACCAACCGAAAAAAGGACAAAAAACATCGTAAACAAACTTCATTTCTCTAATACAGTTGACTACAATACTGGTTATGTACACAGTACAAATTTCCCAAGCAAAAATAAGAGTGGAAGAGTTATTTGTCAATTTATTTGCATTAAATAGGAAAGAAGACGAAAATGGCGATATGCCGTCTTTTTTCAAAATGGAGGGTCTGGGCGCACTGAAATATCTCGCTTGTTTTTACGGGGCGCACTACTTTTTTATGGCTTTAACTTTTTGTCGAGACTTTTCTCTACAAGTATGTATTCTTCCAGACGGTGTACTATATGTTTTTATAGGTTTAAAAGCCATGTAAAAATGGCGAATTAGTTCTACCAAAATTCGACATTTTACCGCTAAATAATAACTTTCACCTTCTGTTGATGTTCTAACGCACGTGGTTGGCAGTAATTAGTGACCCGGATGAAATGAAACTTGCATAAACACTCTTCTTTCAGCGGTGAATTCAAATTTCGCTTTTATGTAACCAGGATAGAAGAATTAAGTTGAAAAAGAAAATATGACGATAGTAAGTCATATTGACAAAAATGACGAAAATACGTAGTTAGTAAATTTGACGATTATCCATCATTTTTCAGAAATGACGGATTTCAGTCTCACCCCTGACTGGTTGAGCTTACCATGTTTTTTCACTCAATACTTTACAATAATGTTTAACTTATTGCATTTAACAGGGGCAGTGCTAAGGGAATTTCAGTGACTGCATCCCTGCAGTTCATTATAATGTTGTTTAACTGTGTTCACTCAAAGAAGAGCTATGTTATACTATGTTATACATTATAGAATGGTTAAACCTAAGGGTGCAACGATAAACCGTTTGATGGTATATCGCGGTATATTTTTCCACGGTTCAATTCACGATACGCTAAACTGATATCGCGGTTCGGTTCAATCGGTCCAGAATTATCCGAATCGTCCGTTTTGTTTCCTTTTTTACAATTTCAAAATGGCTTCCGCGCAAAACGTGAGGTCACCGATAACGCATTAACGGAAGTTAAACTCATCTCCAGCATCTTACAGACCTCAGATTTAACACGGAGAAAGACTTAATGTGATTATAAGTTATAGATGTTAAGACTAATGATAAACCCTTTAGATTTAAACGTATTCTTTGGTAATACACGATATTTCATCACCTGTGTATTTCGATGAAAATTCACTGTCTTGTTGACTAAAACGTGTTAACATGAGAAATATGACAACTCCTTTTTCATTCCAATTTAAAAGGAAGATTATTAGGAAAGGTCCCCGTAGTTCCCTGTAAATGTTCATCATTGAATTAGAAAATTGTCAAAACTCAAAGATCTACCTAACAATCCAATTCAAGTTAACAAAATTTTATTTTAATCATTATTAGAAAAATATGAACATTTATATAACCCTGTCAAGGTTTAAAAAAGAATACGATACAAACTTGAAAGACTTTTTAACCTTGTCATGTATCGTGATACGTATCGTATCGTGAACTGAATACCGTGATACGTATCGTATCGTGAGGTTAGTGTATCGTTGCACCCCTAGTTATACCATGAAACATATTTTTCATGCAAAGCAGATATTGCACAAATAGAGGTGTATAAAGGATACATCTACTGCCTTCATCACTGCGAAATGACACTACCTGGGCCCTCTCAATGGGACGGTGGTGAAATATTCGGCTGATGGGAGGGGCACTTTTAACCGGAGGTCTTGGTGGACCACAATTCCTTGGGGTTGAACGAGCCTGCAAATAAGTTCACTAGTGAAATATATGAACATTTTATTAGGGTTGCAAAGATGGATGACCTTCAAAATACTGTCACAACAAAATATACTAAACTTCCCATTTGAGTAAAAATGAAGACAATACCATAGATCAACACTGGCACCTTGAATTAAGTCTAAATTAGCTGTCTCAGCGAGTAAATCTTAAGGACAGCAACTCTTCTAAGCTTCAGATACTTGCAAAAACACACTTATTCCATACAGCTAGGGTAGCTCCAGTGCACAGCATTGGGTTCACATATAAGAGAACAAATGTGAAAAAGACAGGGAACAAATGCCGAAGACTGTACATTTCGAACTGACCTCTTGGCATATCTGAACACCATATTGGCACCCCCCATTTATACACATTGCTTGGTCAGCAATAATATATTCACTTTTATTCACCACAATTTGTAGTTTTTCGTTCTAGACGTTGTAGGTAATGAAGTCAGTCAGTTCACAGTGTTGTAAATAATGACATGTAGATGACACTCTCTTACCTTTTTGGTGGAGAATGTCTGAGGTTCTAGAAAAAATTGGGGGGTTGGTCGTGGACTTGGGTACACATCCATCTTCGGATTCACATCTCTTCAACCCATTACATTCACAAGACACACAGTCATTAAGTGATAATGAACAATATACAATTATATACACGACTTTCTAATCTCTTTAATCCTTGAGAATTCCTTCACACTAAACCGTAAACAAAAACAATTCTCAATGGGGTAATAATTCTTTTCGCGGTCTTTTGCCAGAGGAGATGTAACAGCAATTTTCATTGGATAATTATATTTGCAGATTATTGATACTTAAAATTTTCAAAGTTAAAAGGGTTCCCATGAAATGTAAAAGTAATGTCTAATAAAGGTATATTTATTTTTTCGATAATAAATAAAATTGAATGATAAAACATCATCTTATATTTTACGAAACTATTAGCACTATTTCGTAGCCAATGAAAATCGATTTCACGTACCGTTACATTGGGCACGTTGCCAAACCGTTACCACAATATCACGTGGTAGTCAGGAAGACAGGTGATCCTAATGCCCACAAAGGAGGGATTATGAAGATTAAAAATTAACTTCATAGCTGTAACTATGTGATACATCAATACACACAGTCTATTTACATAAGTCTATAAGTTATTATGAAACATTTGCTTATATGAATAATTAAGTATGTGAGGACAAGGGGGGGGGGGCATATTGAGGGCCGTAAAAAGTTTTTTGAAAGGGGGGGGGGGTAAAACAAAAGTCCTGGAAGAGCATGTGCATTCTAAAATACAGTTGAAAAAGAGAATTTATACATACATTTCTATATAACAAATATTTCTTTGAAGAACATTACATTACACCTTTTCAATTGCTTCAATTGCTTTTTTGGGGATGTTGGGTATGGTACAGTGGTGGTCGCGTTCTCTCTCTCTCTCTGATTTCATGCTTGAAATTTTTCCTTGCACCAAAGCAATGAAAGTAATAAATCAAAGTATACATGCACACAATTGAAACCCATTTGTTCTAGAATGAACATTAGAAATCTCAAGTGATCTGCATTTGTATGGCGAACAAGTATAATGCAGCAGCTGAGTCGTGGCATTTCAAGATTTTTATTTGACTTTTGTTTGTGTCTGATGTAGTTAAAAAAATCTGGATTTCACAATTATTTACGTTTTAAAATTATTTACGCATGAATGATGTTAATAATCGAAATTGCAAGCTTTTTGTCAAGAATGCGAATTTCACGCAATCTGATACATCGAACATGCCAAGAAATCCCGTCCATTTTTCCACAGCGATGGAGTCAATAAAAGTGTAATTGATGCAAATCACCCATATTCCCCTAACGCTGGCGAGACAATTAACGGCAGCAGATTTGAGGGGGTGGATCCTAAGTTTTCCGTTTTCTTAGTCAAAGAAAAATAAACTTCTACCCCAGGAAGTAGCCTCCTATGCCCTGAAAAAAATAGTTCCTGTCAAAAACCTTTATTTATTTACAAAATATGTAAAATGCACTAGACACAGGTACCAAAATTGTAAAAATAGACTGGAAGGAAATTAAAAAAAAAAATTCAAAAGGAAAAACTAATAATTTTATATGTATGGAACTACACAAGTTCATTTTCATTGGTCAATTACCGGTATGATACCTTAATAAGGCGCGAGACTTCCACAACAACCAAGTTCATCGTGCCCGATGTTGATTTATACTAGGAAAAAAATATTTTGATATATAAACACTGAAAAATTTGAAAGGCGTCTAATTTTTACTGAACATTTAATTATTTCACTACAAATCATTTCACTTTCTTTTTCTTTTTTTTACTTTTTTAACCGCATATGATTTGCATGGAAAATCGCCCCCCCCCCCTTTAAAAAAAAAACTACAGGAAAAAAGGTGCAAAGGCTTCTAAATAGTAAGTATTCTAGCTTTAATTTCAAACCAGTAAAACTTAAGATCCTTCCCTCAAAACTGCTGACAATAATTGCCTCGCACACATCTCCCTGGGGAAAAATCACAGATTAACGCTAATTCCGCTTTTATTGAGTTCGCTCTAAAACTAGAATGCGTACCTTTTCTTGGCATGGATAAATTTCATAAATTTTATTATTAAAAAAGTAATTGGCGGTTCTTTATTGATCTTGTAACGGCAATGCGTAGCAATGTATCTAACACTGATGCAAAAATGCAATCTTATGACGGTTATCATTTAAAACATCATTTATCTATGTAAGTTCCTGAAGCCGGTTAGAGCTCTCATGTACGAAAGCCTATTAGGATCAAACTACGGTAAAAAAAATTTAAAAGGCGTTATAACGCCTTTTCAAAAGGCGTTATAACGCGAAAAAAGGCGTAATAACGCCTTTTGAAAAGGCGTTATAACGCGGAAAAAGGCGTAATAACGCAAATAAAGGCGTAATTACGCCTTTCCAAAAGGCGTTATAACGCGAAAAAAGGCGTCATTACGCCTTTCCAAAAGGCGTTATTACGCCTTTCTAAAAGGCGTTATAACGCCTTTCCAAAAGGCGTTATAACGCCTTTCCAAAAGGCGTTATTACGCCTTTCCAAAAGGCGTTATTACGCCTTTCTAAAAGGCGTTATTATGCCTTTTGAAGGGCCATTATTATGTTTTGACAGGCCCGTGCTTTTAAAGTTGGGGGGGGGGTTTCCCATAAAATTGACAAGCAAACAAAAAAACAAGAACCCCCCCCCGAAAAAAATAAACTGCCTAAACTTGAGGGGAAACTTTTTCTAATTTTTCGGTAAAACTTTTTTTAAATGCAATGACTTGCCCGAGTTTAACCATACTGCAACAAAATGTTAAGGGACCAAGCAATCAATTAATGATTTTTTATATTTAAACTATAGCAAGACTATTCTCCCAAAAAGTGGAGTGGGGGACCCCCCCCCCCCACTCACATTCGTACTACCGGCCTGTTTGAAAAGGAGTTGTATCCAAAAATGGAAAGGCGTTATTTTAAAATAGTAAATATATGAAAGATTGAACCAAAGACATCTTTATTTATGCAATATTTAGATTATAGTTTTAATATTATAAATTATATTATAAATTATAGTATTTTCTATATTCCTGCACATCTCGCAGACAGTTGTTTGCATTTTGCATGCATATTAAGAGAAGTCAACACTCTACTTTTGAAAATCCAGAATATAGGCAGAACCAGCTTTGGGTTTTGCTAGCCACGTATTAAAAATTCATGTCAAATTTGAAATATTTTTCTCTCCTCTTGGTAAAAAACAGGCAAAGTATTTGCATAGGTATAATGAGCAATTAGCCTTCAACAAAATTTCTGAAATCCATACACCTTGATAGAAGCGTCTGGCATCAGAGAAGGACTAAGTTGGTTTAACACTGAAAATATTTTACACATTTAAAAATCTTTTTTCCTAGAAATCTAATTATAATCAGCCCCCAGGGTGGGCTAAGTAAGTCATGTATTGAAAAAAAGAGGCGTAATAACGACTTTTTAAAAGGCGTAATAACGCCTTTTGGAAAGGCGTTATAACGCCTTTTGGAAAGGCGTAATAACGCCTTTTGGAAAGGCGTTATAACGCCTTTTTGAAAGGCGTAATAACGTCTTTTGGAAAGGCGTAATAACGCCTTTTGGAAAGGCGTTATAACGCCTTTTGGAAAGGCGTAATAACGCCTTTTGGAAAGGCGTTATAACGCCTTTTTAAAAGGCGTAATAACGCCTTTTGGAAAGGCGTAATAACGCCTTTTTTCGCGTTATAACGCCTTTTGGAAAGGCGTAATTACGCCTTTATTTACGTTATTACGCCTTTTTTCGCGTTATAACGCCTTTTGAAAAGGCATTATAACGCCTTTTAAATTTTTTTTTTACCGTAGTTTGATCCTAATAGGCTTTCGTACTCATGCTTTCGATTGATAGCGGTGAACGGTTTCTGGTCACGTGATGAGTAGAGTTCAGCTCACAAAACAGTTACTTTTCAAAGACTGCAACAATGATTTGTATTACATTTACATTCTTCACAACAGAAAGAAAAGTTTTGTATCGTTTTTAATTCAACAAAGAGCATGTGCCTTTTTAGTCACATCCTTGTAATTGCTATATCTTAATTCCTACAAAAAATGCATTCTTAATCATTGTAAAGAATAAGTTTTCTTACCATTTTGATCCTTCAAAATTAACACAGTCACAACTCTGATTAATGCAGACAAGACATTAATTGCAAGAATAGAAAATGTATTAAGATTCAAATATCTGAGGTTAAAATTTATTTTATAAAAACACTATATCAATAGGTGTCCCTGAAAATAAGAAGAATTTATTTGATCAAGCATTAGGTTCACAGGTTGCATATGCAGTACAATGCATGTACATGCATGTGCAGAAATATGAACCAGGTTGGTTCATTGGTTCACGTGTCTTTTTATTGCCTGGTTCATTGGTTCACGTGTCTTTTTATTGCCTGAAACAAGCAGAAATATTAGCCCACCACCACCCTCCAGAAATCTCCAATTTATACTAATCTCTCAAATGCTTAGCAGTCATCTTGTGAAATTTGCATAAGGTAACTCTGGATGTACTCAAATGATCTCCCTTTGAACGACGTAAGTACAACGTTCATTGAATGAAGCTAATGTAAATTTTAGGGGTCGGTGACGAGATGGCGAGATTTCATCTTGAAAAACACACAAGTACTGTTCAAAAACTATATTTTACCTGTTATTAAGCACTTCATGACAAGGAGAGATAAGGTTTAGGTATTCTATTCTTCGTTAAATGTTACAGAGATTTACCGTTAATGCATTTCAAATTTTACAAATACACGCAGTATATTGCCAGTAAAGGTAAACAAAATAAATTTCATAATACATTATCTGTTACACTTAGTCAGCAATGTTATTTTCAGAAATAAATGACATGAAAAACGACTGAATAATAATATGCAAGTTTATGTCTATTGTGAATTTTTGAGGCGAATTGAATTCTCTCTTTCTTTCTCTCTGATTTCGCTCGAAATTTTTCCTTGCACCAAAGCAATGAAAGTAATGAATCAAAGTATACATGCACACAATTGAAAACCATTTGCTCTAGAATGAACATTAGAAATCTCAAGTGATCTGCATTTGTATGGCGAACAAATATAATGCAGCAGCTGAGTCTTGGCATTTCAAGATTTTTATTTGACTTTGGTTTGTGTCTGATGTAGTTAAAAAAAAGTCTGGATTTCACAATTATTTACGTTTTAAAATTATTTACGCATGAATGATGTTAATAATTGAAATTGCATGCTTTTTATCAAGAATGCGAATTTCACGCAATCTGATACATCGAAGATAAATTTCATAAATTTTATTATTAAAAAAGTAATTGGCGGTTCTTTATTGATCTTGTAACGGCAATGCGTAGCAATGTATCTAACACTGATGCAAAAATGCAATCTTATGACGGTTATCATTTAAAACATCATTTATCTATGTAAGTCCAGGAAGCCGGTTAGAGCTCTCATGCTTTCGATTGATAGCGGTGAACGGTTTCTGGTCACGTGATGAGTAGAGTTCAGCTCACAAAACAGTTACTTTTCAAAGACTGCAACAATGATTTGTATTACATTTACATTCTTCACAACAGAAAGAAAAGTTTTGTATCGTTTTTAATTCAACAAAGAGCATGTGCCTTTTTAGTCACATCCTTGTAATTGCTATATCTTAATTCCTACAAAAAATGCATTCTTAATCATTGTAAAGAATAAGTTTTCTTACCATTTTGATCCTTCAAAATTAACACAGTCACAACTCTGATTAATGCAGACAAGACATTAATTGCAAGAATAGAAAATGTATTAAGATTCAAATATCTGAGGTTAAAATTTATTTTATAAAAACACTATATCAATAGGTGTCCCTGAAAATAAGAAGAATTTATTTGATCAAGCATTAGGTTCACAGGTTGCATATGCAGTACAATGCATGTACATGTCATTGGTTCAAGTGTCTTTTTATTGCCTGAAACAAGCAGAAATATTAGCCCACCACCACCCTCCAGAAATCTCCAATTTATACTAATCTCTCAAATGCTTAGCAGTCATCTTGTGAAATTTGCATAAGGTAACTCTGGATGTACTCAAATGATCTCCCTTTGAACGACGTAAGTACAACGTTCATTGAATGAAGCTAATGTAAATTTTAGGGGTCGGTGACGAGATGGCGAGATTTCATCTTGAAAAACACACAAGTACTGTTCAAAAACTATATTTTACCTGTTATTAAGCACTTCATGACAAGGAGAGATAAGGTTTAGGTATTCTATTCTTCGTTAAATGTTACAGAGATTTACCGTTAATGCATTTCAAATTTTACAAATACACGCAGTATATTGCCAGTAAAGGTAAACAAAATAAATTTCATAATACATTATCTGTTACACTTAGTCAGCAATGTTATTTTCAGAAATAAATGACATGAAAAACGACTGAATAATAATATGCAAGTTTATGTCTATTGTGAATTTTTGAGGCGAATTGAATTCTCTCTTTCTTTCTCTCTGATTTCATGCTCGAAATTTTTCCTTGCACCAAAGCAATGAAAGTAATGAATCAAAGTATACATGCACACAATTGAAAACCATTTGCTCTAGAATGAACATTAGAAATCTCAAGTGATCTGCATTTGTATGGCGAACAAATATAATGCAGCAGCTGAGTCTTGGCATTTCAAGATTTTTATTTGACTTTGGTTTGTGTCTGATGTAGTTAAAAAAAAGTCTGGATTTCACAATTATTTACGTTTTAAAATTATTTACGCATGAATGATGTTAATAATTGAAATTGCATGCTTTTTATCAAGAATGCGAATTTCACGCAATCTGATACATCGAAGATAAATTTCATAAATTTTATTATTAAAAAAGTAATTGGCGGTTCTTTATTGATCTTGTAACGGCAATGCGTAGCAATGTATCTAACACTGATGCAAAAATGCAATCTTATGACGGTTATCATTTAAAACATCATTTATCTATGTAAGTCCAGGAAGCCGGTTAGAGCTCTCATGCTTTCGATTGATAGCGGTGAACGGTTTCTGGTCACGTGATGAGTAGAGTTCAGCTCACAAAACAGTTACTTTTCAAAGACTGCAACAATGATTTGTATTACATTTACATTCTTCACAACAGAAAGAAAAGTTTTGTATCGTTTTTAATTCAACAAAGAGCATGTGCCTTTTTAGTCACATCCTTGTAATTGCTATATCTTAATTCCTACAAAAAATGCATTCTTAATCATTGTAAAGAATAAGTTTTCTTACCATTTTGATCCTTCAAAATTAACACAGTCACAACTCTGATTAATGCAGACAAGACATTAATTGCAAGAATAGAAAATGTATTAAGATTCAAATATCTGAGGTTAAAATTTATTTTATAAAAACACTATATCAATAGGTGTCCCTGAAAATAAGAAGAATTTATTTGATCAAGCATTAGGTTCACAGGTTGCATATGCAGTACAATGCATGTACATGCATGTGCAGAAATATGAACCAGGTTGGTTCATTGGTTCACGTGTCTTTTTATTGCCTGAAACAAGCAGAAATATTAGCCCACCACCACCCTCCAGAAATCTCCAATTTATACTAATCTCTCAAATGCTTAGCAGTCATCTTGTGAAATTTGCATAAGGTAACTCTGGATGTACTCAAATGATCTCCCTTTGAACGACGTAAGTACAACGTTCATTGAATGAAGCTAATGTAAATTTTAGGGGTCGGTGACGAGATGGCGAGATTTCATCTTGAAAAACACACAAGTACTGTTCAAAAACTATATTTTACCTGTTATTAAGCACTTCATGACAAGGAGAGATAAGGTTTAGGTATTCTATTCTTCGTTAAATGTTACAGAGATTTACCGTTAATGCATTTCAAATTTTACAAATACACGCAGTATATTGCCAGTAAAGGTAAACAAAATAAATTTCATAATACATTATCTGTTACACTTAGTCAGCAATGTTATTTTCAGAAATAAATGACATGAAAAACGACTGAATAATAATATGCAAGTTTATGTCTATTGTGAATTTTTGAGGCGAATTGAATTCTCTCTTTCTTTCTCTCTGATTTCATGCTCGAAATTTTTCCTTGCACCAAAGCAATGAAAGTAATGAATCAAAGTATACATGCACACAATTGAAAACCATTTGTTCTAGAATGAACATTAGAAATCTCAAGTGATCTGCATTTGTATGGCGAACAAATATAATGCAGCAGCTGAGTCTTGGCATTTCAAGATTTTTATTTGACTTTGGTTTGTGTCTGATGTAGTTAAAAAAAAGTCTGGATTTCACAATTATTTACGTTTTAAAATTATTTACGCATGAATGATGTTAATAATTGAAATTGCATGCTTTTTATCAAGAATGCGAATTTCACGCAATCTGATACATCGAAGATAAATTTCATAAATTTTATTATTAAAAAAGTAATTGGCGGTTCTTTATTGATCTTGTAACGGCAATGCGTAGCAATGTATCTAACACTGATGCAAAAATGCAATCTTATGACGGTTATCATTTAAAACATCATTTATCTATGTAAGTCCAGGAAGCCGGTTAGAGCTCTCATGCTTTCGATTGATAGCGGTGAACGGTTTCTGGTCACGTGATGAGTAGAGTTCAGCTCACAAAACAGTTACTTTTCAAAGACTGCAACAATGATTTGTATTACATTTACATTCTTCACAACAGAAAGAAAAGTTTTGTATCGTTTTTAATTCAACAAAGAGCATGTGCCTTTTTAGTCACATCCTTGTAATTGCTATATCTTAATTCCTACAAAAAATGCATTCTTAATCATTGTAAAGAATAAGTTTTCTTACCATTTTGATCCTTCAAAATTAACACAGTCACAACTCTGATTAATGCAGACAAGACATTAATTGCAAGAATAGAAAATGTATTAAGATTCAAATATCTGAGGTTAAAATTTATTTTATAAAAACACTATATCAATAGGTGTCCCTGAAAATAAGAAGAATTTATTTGATCAAGCATTAGGTTCACAGGTTGCATATGCAGTACAATGCATGTACATGTCATTGGTTCAAGTGTCTTTTTATTGCCTGAAACAAGCAGAAATATTAGCCCACCACCACCCTCCAGAAATCTCCAATTTATACTAATCTCTCAAATGCTTAGCAGTTATCTCGTGAAATTTGCATAAGGTAACTCTGGATGTACTCAAATGATCTCCCTTTGAACGACGTAAGTACAACGTTCATTGAATGAAGCTAATGTAAATTTTAGGGGTCGGTGACGAGATGGCGAGATTTCATCTTGAAAAACACACAAGTACTGTTCAAAAACTATATTTTACCTGTTATTAAGCACTTCATGACAAGGAGAGATAAGGTTTAGGTATTCTATTCTTCGTTAAATGTTACAGAGATTTACCGTTAATGCATTTCAAATTTTACAAATACACGCAGTATATTGCCAGTAAAGGTAAACAAAATAAATTTCATAATACATTATCTGTTACACTTAGTCAGCAATGTTATTTTCAGAAATAAATGACATGAAAAACGACTGAATAATAATATGCAAGTTTGTGTCTATTGTGAATTTTTGAGGCGAATTGAATTCTCTCTCTCTCTTTTTTTTCTTTCTCTCTCTCGTACGAAAGCCCATTGAGCTCATTTTCGTAGGTTAAAAATTTTCGCGTTATAAAGCGAAACTTTCGGGAATGAATGCGAAACTTTCGCGTTATAACGCCAAATTATATATATGACAGATAAAAAACATGAAAGCAGGCAAGAACTTCGATGAATTTATAAGTGACATTTCTTCAGAATTAAGAAAACTTCGCATTATAACGCAAATGTTTCGCGTAATAACGCGAAAAATATATTTCTTACCTTCGAAAATGAGCTGAATGAGCTTTCGTACCCTCGTATATTTCATCTTATTAAAAATCAACTTATCTGAAAAAAACTTTGACGTGCCAAAAAGGAGGTCAGCAAATTCCATATCTTAATACGGGGAGATTGGGGATTGGGTTGAGTTGGGTTAAGGTCCATTAATGTAGGAGGGACTTTACTATACTATATATCAAAAGGGGGTGGGGATGGGGGCAGACTTTTAGTGAACATTTTCAAATAGCAAAACCGTCTTTACGTTCATAAAGAAGAGGGGGGATGTGACATCGATTTTGAAGGGTGGGGGCATTAGAAGGGAAAAATGAAAACTTACCTGAAAGAAATCTTTGACGACCCCCCCCCCCAAGAGGAGAATTTTGAAAACTCCATTTCTCATTTCGGTGAGGAAGGGGAGGGTTAGGGTCCACTTATGTAGGAGGGATTTTAATATAGTGTATTAAAAAGGAAGTAACCAGACTTTCAACGAACGTTTTCAAAGTAAACTGAAAAAACTAAGAAAAAGTGGAGGGCCTTTACCCCCTCCCCCCTTGATTTTGTCTGGCTGCGTGTTATGTTTACCTGAGGGCATGGCGGTCGGATGCAGGTGAAATAACTTTTCAGAACTAACTGTATCAATTTGGAAGTTCTCAATCTATTTTTAGTCCAATGTAGAAAAAAATCCTTATGTTCATCTGGAAGGTCATGTGTAGGTGAACATAAAGCATTTTTTTTATGTTCCCCGTAATCGAAGATTCAAGGACATATAGTTTTTACCCTGTCCGTTCGTCTGTCTGTCTGTCTGTAAAAACTTTGATTTTGCCCATAACTTTTGACTGGTTAGAGTTATGGCTTTCATATTTCACATGTGAATTCCTTGTGACAAGACCTTTCTCTGGGTACCAACATATTTGACTTCTTGGCATTGACATTTGAGTTTGATCCACTTTTGCAAAATTTTACCAAACTTTAATCTTGGCCATAATTTTTGAACGATGCTAGGGCTTTTATATTTCACAAATGTATTACTTGTATTATTTTTGACCTTTTGGCCTTGCAGTTTGACCCACTTTTAGAAAACTTTAACATTGGCTATAACTAGCTGTGTTCCTTGTGACAAGACCTTTCCTTGAGTATCAACAATTTTGATCCTTTAACCTTGACCTTGGACTTTAACCTTGGCCATAACTTTTGAACATTGGTGTTAGGGCTTTCGTATTTTACAGTTCTTGTGACAAGACCTTCTCTTGGGCACCATTGATTTTGAAAATTTGACCTTGACCTTGATGTTTGTCCTACATTTGAAAAGCTTTAAGCTTCGCTATAACTTTTCAACGGTTGGTGCCATGGCTTTCATATTTCACAGGTATATTCCTTGAGAAAAGACCTTTCTTTGGGTACCAACATTTCTGATCTTTTTACCTTGACCTTGGAGTTTTACTTGCATTTGGGAAACTTTGACCTTCGCCATAAGCTACCACACGGGGGCATCGGTGTTTCACAAACACACCTTTTTTTAAACAATGTTGGATTTCAGCCAATCAGAGAAATAGGAATTAATCAATCATATCATCAATATATATTTCGCAATTACGAGGTAAACCATATTCATTTCTGTGGTTCATTCGATGGTATTATGTACAAGCCTTTTTATGCCCCGTATCGAAGATTCGGAGGTTTATAGTTTTTGCACTGTCCGTCCGTTTGTCTGTCTGTTTGTTTGTCCGCAAAAACCTTGCCCATAACTTTTGATTGATTGGAGCTATGGCTTTCATATTTCACATGTGTATTCCTTGTGACAAGACCTTTCTTTGGGTACCATCATTTTTGACCTTGACCTTGGAGTTTGACCCAGTTTTGCAAAATTTTACCCAACTTTAACCTTGGCTATAACTTTTGAACAATTGGTGCCAGGGCTTTCATACTTCACATGTGTAATCCTTGTGACAAGACCTTTCTTTGACCTAGGAGTTTGACCTACTTTTGAAAAACTTAATCATTGGCCATATCTTTTGAACAGTTAGTGCTAGGGCTCTGATACTTCACATGTGTAACCCTTGTGACAAGACCTTTCTTTGGATACCAACAACTTTGACCCTTTGACCTTGACCTTGGTTTTGACCTACTTTTGGAAAACTTTTACCTTGGCCATAACTTTTGAACGGTTGATGTAGGGCTTTCATACTTCATATATGTAATCCTTGTGAAAAGACCTTCCTTTGGATACCAACAATTGTAATTCATTGACCTTGACCTTGGAGTTTGACCTACTTTTGAAATATTTTAAACTTGGTCATTAATTTTGAACGATTGGTGCTTCGGCTTTCATATTTCACCTGTGCATTTCTTGGGAGAAGGCCTTTCCTTGGGCACCATTAATTTTGACCATTTGACCTTGACGTTTGACATTATTTTGAAAAAAAATTAACATTTTCCATATCTTTTCAATGGTTGCTGCTAGGGCTTTCATATTTTACAGGTATATTCCTCGAAACAAGACCTTACTTTGGGTACCAACATATTTGATTTGCATTTGAGAAAGTTTAACCTTTGCTATAAGTTGTCATATGCGGGCATCAGTGTTTCACAAACACATCTTGTCATGTGTTTATGTTACACTTTCACCTACCTATTATATATATGTGCATAACACTGACAATTTTCTTTAAAAGCGACCTCTACGGGTCAGTACAAAGAAATAATCTGATCTCAAGTTTTAATTGAATGAATTTTGAGTGAATTTATGAATATAAATGCTCAGCAATTGCAAATGAGTTTTCTTCACAAGCGACGAGTGCAGAACACTGGGAAGATATGAACCATATCTTTTAGTCTAATAAATTCTACTGTTGTTATATCCATTTTGCATTTCCATTTTGTATTTACTTTAATTGATGTATGTATTAGTACTGAATGTCAGACACCTCGGCCCAACGGCACCTCGGCCCATTGACATCTCGGCCCAATTAATTATAATTTTGAAAGTGCTAACCGATAAACAAACAAGATGCCGCGGCGCATCCTTTGGAGTCTCCAGTGCGTGTCATATTGGTGACAATGAGGGAATAATTACGAGCAGAGGTAATTGTGAGACAGTCATACAGAATATTTACATCCATTTATTTCTTAAGAATTCAACTTACATTAAAAAAACTAGTTCGAAGCCATACATTTTCAGTTGGGGGGCAATATCAACTACCAAAATTCCTTGACAGGCAAAAAAAAGTCATCAGACGTTTTTATTGAGGGGGCACAAGCATATAGTAGCTATGTTTTCTATAGTAATCTATATATCGGCAAAATTATTGGGGGACACGGCCCCCGTGCCCCTCCCCCCTATATCTATGTCAACATGCGATATAATTATGTTAACATACAAGATATTTATGTCAACATGCGATATAATTATGTTTACATGCTAGATATTTATGTCAATATCCGAGATAATTATGTTAACATGCAATATATTTCGCATCAACATAATTATCTCGCATGTTGACAAAATTAAGTCGTATGTTAATATAATTATCTTGCATGTTGACATAAATATCTAACAATTTTAATGATAAAAGCTCATTTTGACCAAATTGTCTTGAAAGACGGTTGATATTTTTAACATAAATAAGTCGCATGTCGATATAAATAAGTCACATGTCTACATAATTATATCGCATGTCAAAATCAGTAAGTGGCATGTCAGAATAATTGTAATTGCATTTTGCATCTATGATGTCAGATACTGGCGCTATAGTAAGTAAATTTACCCATATTAAAATCAGATTCTTTTAAAAGATTTGTAACTTGCATGTCAACATAATTAGCTTGCATTCAGACATAATTATCCTTGCATGTAGAGGGCAGAAATATACCACCATACTTTGATCTGTGTGTTCAATATTTAATCTGTGCACATATGAGAAGTCAATGTGGAAATAAAAAAATAAATGATGAAGAGGGTATTGATCTTTCGTTTTTGAAAGAGTTAGCAGTGTTTAGCTTTCTATGATAGCTAGCAATTTGTTTAAAATCTTAAATGTTACGTTTTACTTTTATTTATTACCTCAAAATAAAATTTGTTTGTAGTGGATCCTGAGGTCGATAGCAATATATATATGTTCAGTAAAACCTATAGATTTCTCTTAGAAACAAATGCATATGGTCCTTTTTTAAGGACAGCAACTTGTTTATTCATACTTGCAAATACATGTACAGCAATTATCATGTTCATGTTGCTCATGGTACGTGTTGTTTAAGGATAGCTGTTCCTCCGCCAATGAAGTTTGAAATTGATTTTTTTTTTTCATGTAACAAGTCTCATTTCATACATCTTTATATGATGTAAAAAGTAAACATTTGCTCTCCATAAAAATACAAAATATTTACATTTTTAGATTATAATCGAATTTCTTTTATCTCTTGCAATGATATCACGCGCTTTTTAGACTATATATTATATAACTATCGAAGTTATCAGAAGAACTTAAATATGAATAAGTATTTTAAAAAAATTCCCCAATGCATGGATACCTATAATTATCTTTTATTTAAATTGATCCTTAAATCATCTTAATTCACTAGCCAAGGGTTTCTGATCCGCTATTCTCCTCACAAATGGGCGTGGCGGATCAGAAACCCTTGGCTATATAGCGTATACTTGTTGTTGATCAATTTTCAATCAGCAAATACATGACTGGTACTTAAAAAAATAATCATGTCCCCAAAATATACAAATTTGAGATTTGATAATCTTCTATAATTTTTTCTTTTTGTCAGTAGTGATAGTGTACTAAGCTGTCCAAAGAGTTGTATAGGAAAACTGAAGTTGTTTTCAGTATGTAGATAATTAGGGGTAGGCATAAAGGTATGCGCAAGGAGAATAAAATGGGGGGAAAATCCAATAAATAAAACAATAAATGCAAAACAAAAATAAATAAATAAATAAATAAATAAATAAATAAATAAATAAATAAATAAATAAATAAATAAATAAATAAATAAATAAATAAATAAATAAATAAATAAATGAATAAATCATTACCAAGTGATAGAAGTATAATCTAAGGATACTTTTTATTTGCCAGACCAAGTAATGTACTGAACGATTTTAGACGTCCTCCATTTTTACTCAGGAAGACAATATAGTATACAATGTACTTACAAATTTCTGTAAAAAAAAAAAGTAGCAAAAATATATCATGAACTTTTTTAACTTTGATTCTTTCGAGGAAGATACTCTCAAAAGAGAAAAAAAAATATCACAAGAATGTAAATTATCCTTTAATACTTCTGTTTTTAGGAACAAAAAAAATTATGCATGGAATAGACTTGAAATTTTGACAGTGTTAAGTGAAAGAAAGGAAAATTCGGCAGAATATTAGGTGATCACACAATATTTCTATAAAGAATTTTTTTTCAATGACATATGTATTTTTAAAAAATATCACTGACTTTTACTTATGGCCTTGTTATGCACATATGTTACTGTGTAATTTCCATAACAAACCTTTGAGAGAGAGAAAACTTGAAACTTGAAACTTTTATTTTCACTAAAGCCCCCACATGGGGTATGTTAGTACAATAAGAGTTTTAACAATTGAACAAATCAACATGTGAACAGTTAACATAATGAACCACAAAAAGATCTTTGATATGGAGAGAGAGAGAGTTAGAGAGAGAGTTACTCCCCTTTGCAGGTTTTCAGAACGCGGAGTCCCATTTACATCCTTGCCAGCGCATGTAAACAACGGACTCGGCAGAAAGCGTGTGGTCTACAGACATGCCACTGTTGCCGAAATTTAAATGGGATGTGCCTTTTCTTTGACGCAGTCTTCTTCTATGCAATGGGATGAACTGAGAGAGAGAGTTTTGATGTCCCTGTCTGGCGACAAGGATGCACATTGAATTTACAGCGAGTCATGAACAGGTTCACACACGCGAAATTTTAAAGCGAAAACTGTTAAAAAAAACTTTGAAACTTTTTTGGGCATCATTTAAACGAAGTGATTAATGTATTGAAAAACTTCAATAACAGTGTTAAAATGTGAAAATTAATAGCCTTTTTCGTTTTGTTGGATTTTGATTGATGACAAGAATGGATAACGGTGCAGTGGTGCTGAGTGTTGTGCTTGTGTTCATTTCATTGATCGTGGGTTCGAATCCCCAATCAACAAATGATTCCATACAAGGTTTGTTTCTTGTGTATAGTTAATAACCTCTGTTTCTTTTGTTAAAATATGAAGATGTTTATGTCAGACAAAGGGATAAATGAATCTGAATGGTCTCAATAAATTAAGATATAGTGTACATCATATAATAGTTAGGTTAATATAATATACTATCAGTAATAGCTTATAATAGAATAAAAATTCCATTGTATAGAATCAAAAATTATAATTTTTGACTTCTTTATTAAAAATTTTGGATTTTAAAAGAGGTTTGAATTTCTTTAAATGAGTTTTTATAATTTTTAATTTAAAAAAAACATTGAGAAGGAAAAAAAATGAAATAGTACATGTATATACTGTGATGAACTATGTTTTAATTATTTGGTCATACAGAATGGGTCAAAATGTATACGTTATAATACTTTATTCATTTTATGTTAATTTTCTTCTTTTATCTATGGAATTTTAATTTAAAATAATAGTAAATATGTGATATAGTTTCCTTGGGAAAAAATATAAACTTGATGAATAACCTTTCCCTCTCTTCTTTCACAACTTTTAAATGTTAATTCATATCGATTTATTAATCAACTGTCAGAATATGATTAATCAATCTGATTTTTAAATCAACAGAAAACTGCAACAGATGATGAAGAAATGGTTACTTTTTATACTTTAAAACATTCAAGCTGTAGCCAATATCAATGCGTTGTAAAAGGTTATCACGTCATAGACATCCCTATTTGTTTATTGTTAGGCAATAAACTTAGATAGATATTGGACATACTATAAATATTCACCTATCCCATGATCAATAATTCAGGAACTAAATATGGGAGTAATTCTAGCAAATACTATAGAGCATTAATGTTATTGCTACTACCATATTAAATGGATGTTCATGATTACGCTTAGGTTAAAAAACAGATTTTCTTTTCATAGCAATATATAAATTTAAAAAAAAAAAGTATATAACAAATGGTAAGGTGATGTGGTCAAGAGATTACTTAATAACTCAAATTTTGTTTTTGAATAGCAACATTCTGTTAAGATTTAATATAAATTTGTAATATGAATTATGATTATTTAACTTTTTATTCAAAACTAGACTAATTAATAAAGTTGTTTTTTTTATCAATGTCCTATTTAAATTTTGTAACTCTTACTTAATTATATCCTCACATGAAAAGTGGGAGTCTTTAGTGATTTGGGTGTCCATCATGCATCCTTCCATCTAGCTCTTATGCTTGGGTGTGCCCATCTCTCATCTGCAACTCCTCTTATACCAATGAATACAATTTTAAGAGACTTTCACAGAATCTCTATTACAGAGTGCAATTGTGCACATCCTATTTTACATTTTGTTGAGACACATTTTTTGGGTTTCCCATAGCAAAACATAGAACGCTGCCATTCTTTCTATGATATTTGGGGGTACCCATCTCTTATCCCCATCTCCTCCTATATCACTGAATAAAATTAAATGAGGCTTTTAGAGAATCTTCATTACACAGTGACATTGTGCACCTCCTATTTTACATTTTGATGACACATATTTGGGGTTTTCATTAATTAGCAAAACATAGTGGACACAGCCATTTTTTCTATAATATTGGAGGTACCCACCTTTTATCATTAACTTCACTTATATCATAGAATAAAATTTAATGGAAAATTCCCAAAATCTTTATTACATAGTACCATTTAACTTTTGATCAGACATGTATTTTGGGTTTTTCATAGCAAGATATGGACTTTGCCACTATACTCATATGGGGGGTGTTATTTTTGTGAGATCATAGCCCACAGTACCTCTAGTTTAAGTTTAGTCTCATGTAAAGTACTAAATATGTGTTTAGAGACTATAGAATTAATTCAATTATTGTTTAATAAATTGTCTGTAATTAAAATTTTAACAAAAACAAGTTAGGAATTAGCCACCATCTTATAAAGGCCTCTTTATCAGTGATAAGACCATCACGACACCTGTTAAATTGGCTTCTCCTGATTGTGCATTTTTCTTCTTTCGTTTTCCGCCAGAGTCCATGAATATTACATAAGCGGAACTTCTTTATTCCTCAGCTGCTGCAGGCAAGGGGTGATGTTTGTCACGCAATTAATCCCTTCTTCTCTAGAAATCAATTATAGAAAAGGAAAACTTACGATTTTCGACAGGAAAGGAAATGTGTTGCACTCTGTCCTCTGGGAAACAATTTGACAGCTGTTGCCATGGACACCTTACATAGACCATGTTTAGAAATCAAGGCCAAAAGTAGTTACCATAGAAAACTAAACAATGCAGTGTTATTAATTATGTACCTATAGGGAAAGAAATTTTATTAGAGATAGCTTCTTCTTGATTTCTTATAAATTGATTCACAGGCTAGTTACCGTTGAAGTTTATTGGTTAATATTGAGGTTATGAATTGTTAATTAAGTAATAAGGATCATATATTGCCCTGACCATCTGACATGTTATTTTTTCTTGTGTGCACGCATTTCATGTTTATGTAAAACTTTCCAAGAGATAAGATATGAGCCAATCTTACCAGTTAATATTGGTAATTAATTGATAGTTGTATAATACTGTTGTTCGCATTAGAATTTATATATACAGTAAAGTTGAGCTTCGCTATCTCAAACACTGATATATTCAATACCAGGGATATGTCAAAGTGAGTTGGCAGTCCCAACCACTCCTAATTATGTTTTTTACTTTCATTATCTTGAATCCTTGAATATCTTGAAGTTTAATCTTGGTCCCATCTTGTCCAAGATAATGAGGTTTGACTGTATTTTTCTTTTTAGCTTAATTCTGAGTTAAAAAGAGAGCAGAATTCAATTTCTTTGAAGATTTATATTTTGAGTTATCTTTGAGTTACAAAACCAAGTTTTGAAAAAAAAAAAATGGTAAGATTATATTTAAAGTTTTTAATTGATGGGATATTAATAATTTGTAATTAGAGTAAAACTCGTTTAGAACACGGATATAGCGAATTTTTCTTGGATCCCCAGCTGTACAAATTTAGCAAATTTCTTATACGGATATAACGAATTACAGATATTGCGAAGTAATTTCATAGGTCCCAGTGACTTCGTTATAACTGAGTTTTACTGTATTATGTGTGTCAATGATGTTAACATTTATAGAATCTGAGGAAGGAAAGAATTCTCAGAAGACAGGTATAATGGTCCGTGAAATTCAACACCAAATTTCAAGTTATCAAACTGAAACATCCTGGTTAAATGATAAGTTGAAAATAAATCAAGTAATCTGTTTACTTATGTCGACTAAACACTGAAAGAAATCAACAAAAACTGAATTATCTACAGACTTCAAAGACCAGAGAAGGGTCCTCCTAGACCACAGTTTTCTAAAATGTCTGTAACCGATTTCTAGAGAGGAAGATAATTTCAGTGTTTGTCCAGTTAGACCAGATCCAATCAATGTCAGTGTTGACAAACTTTTGTGTTACTATTTACAGAGATTACAACCATCTGCAGGTGAAAGGGTAATTAGAGGTCTTTATTGTCCTGTTTTAGATGGTGTCTATATAATGCTATGGAAAATACCTTAAATAAAAATAAATTTGATGCACTGATATTATTTCTGAAAAAAAAATATTTGAAAGTGGCCTTAGCATTGCCATGAAATATATGTATTAAATAAATGCATTTAATTTTCTCCTATATATATAACAGGTTTTTCCTACATAAGGCAATGCCAATGAGGATGAATCTTATCATAAATATGTGTACTTTTTAAAAAAAAAAATTAATAATCTTTGATTCATAATGTTCAATAATAATAACTAAACAACCAAAATATGTTTAATAGATTAATTTGTATGATAACCCAACAAAGGAATGAAAAAATGTCATTATCCATGTTTCAGATATTTTCATAAGGATCGAGAGATTTACATATGAAGTTATTAATTATGATTTAAGTTGATTAAAACAAACCCAGCTAAAACAGATGAGTTACACTTAGTTCAAAGAACCTGTCACAAAGAAGCCGGTTTGTACTGTTAAAATCATCTAAAGTAAAAGTGTTGCATGGTCTCATATTTTTATGTTGTTTTTAAAAGGTGACTCATGCAAGGATTGGGATAATAATGGAAGAAATGAGAAACTTTCTCTTGTTTTAAAAGATTTATTTATAACTGTTTCTACAATTTTACAAAGCATACACATAAATAATGCATATTTTATAAAGACCCCTATCTATAGGGTAATATGTCATTTGTCAGATAGGCGATATCATAGGGGTTACATTTTAAGGTCAATAATTAAGAGAAACTGTAAGGAAAATCTGCTTGATTGCATATAACAGGAAACTACTTAAACAGGGATTCACTAAGGCAGGGTTGACTGTATATAAATAGTTGTACACTGTTTAGGGGGATACACAAAGCAATATTCTAAAAATGTTATGATAGTCTAATACAGTATAAAAAGTCTGTTGAAAGTGTTTTGAGGGGCTCAGCATAAAACCTTTACATGTACACAGTAACCCAAGCATCCTGTCAAAATGGTCTCTAAACTCTGAATTGATTAAGTTGGTGCCTGTATTTCCTGGCTGTGTAAGAAAACATCAGTTTTAATTCAGATGATCTATAAACTCATTAAACTCATTTATATCAGTCAAATTCTTACATCCAAGCATTCATCACATTGAAAAAGTATTTTTTAAATGACTTGTTTGTTACCAAGTAAATGAAAGATTCTCAGGAAGAGGGATCCCTTTGCTTGAAATGTCTGCTCCTGATGGATTGAAAAGCCTCTTGGTACATCAATCTATAAAGAAAGCCAAAGAAAAAGAAAAAACAGTTTGAAAATTTAATTGGCCTAATTTTAAGTCTTTTAATTAGGATGATCAGGTTTGCAGTAATGGCGTGACAATGTTTGACGAAGGCTTGTGATGGTCCGTGTGATGAATTGGTTTGCGCAGGTGCTTGGATATCTCCAGCTAACTGTTTCTGTAAACTTTCTCTCTCTGACATCACCCCAGTGCTTCTATAGAGGAGCAATACAAGTGCCCACTGGAATTTGCCAAACACAGGAATTTTTCTCGTGAATCACTTTAATCACTTTTTACATCAGAAAACTTCATTTTTCAGTAGCATTTTTGCCCCTCCCACAAATAAGGGATTGCCTCCACCTTAGTTCTATATTTATTTTACGATAATGTAAAAACAAACTCCTGCATTTATTTTGTTAATTTGAAAAATGGAAAGTATTTTAATGTGGGGCTGTTTTGATTTTATTGTTTATAAGTTTTGCAAACTTCAGATTAAATGTCAATAGATCTAATGTAATTGTATGTATGGCACGCCAATTTCACAAAAATTAGCGAAACTTAGTTTCACAGTTGATAAACTAGGTTTATCGACTGTAAACTATAGTTTACAAACCGTGAACTATAGTTAACGATTCGTTAACTATAGTTTTCATCTGTAAAACTATATTTAACGGTTGTTAACTATAGTTTACGAATGCTAATCTAAGTTTATCTGTCTGTAATTAAACGTTAACAATAGATTTTGTTGATAAACATAGATTCACATCTGTAAACTATAATTTACAATCGTGAACTATAGTTAAGAGTTGTTAATCATAGTTTCACAAATCGTGAAACTATATTTATCAGATAAACTATGTTTTACATTCGTTAACCATAGATTTCGGTTGTAAACTATAATTAACTGTCATTTATACTCACAAACTATATTTAACAGATGTAAACTATACTTATCGATCGTAAACTATAGTTTTGAGAGCTAAATTATGATTCACATTTGCCAATCATAGTTTATCGTAATAAACTATAATTCACACTCGTAAACTATAGTTAAGAGTTGTTAAATATAGTTTATGAATCTAAACACCTGTTAACGATAGTTTTCAATTCGAAATTTCGCGGCACCAATCGCGAGAAGCAAATAATGGATATTAAGGACACGTGTTGAGCATTATCTAAAGCAAAGATCGAGTTATATATAATCAATATTACTTTCTCTATTTAAACAGGATTAATTGTATTTGTTTTAAAATGTCGTGTATATATACATTTCCCATGGGGAAATTTTTAGAAATATGATAAAATTTTAATTTTTTAAAAGACAGAATATTACGAGATTTTTGCTCAAGCAGAGGAGGGTGAAGCGCGTTTTACAATGTGCCAAGCATTTTCCCGCCACATCTCATCACCAAAACAAAGAAACTGAAAGAGAGGAAATGCAGTGGCGGATATAGATAGGGTTGTGGGGGTTTCAACGTCCTCCTTTGAATTTAAGAGAGAGAGAATGAGAGAGAAGTCCCAAATATTTGTTGTGTTTGTTCCGTGAAAGGCTACTTTTATTTATGTATGAAGAAAATTCGGTTGTTGAAAAATAAATTCCGCGCCTGCAATGTTACATGTACTGTGTTATGTCTTTATTTACAGAGGAATCTAAGATATACATGTATTTTATTAATGACAGATCACGCATTTCGGTCTCTATATTCTCTTTTAAATCAAGAAAATAAAATTTTAATCAATAATTTTCCAGTCATTTTTCTTTTTATTTCCAACTAGATTTGCTTTAAAATAATAGAACATTTACTTATATAATGCCAACAAGAAATATACATGCATATATATTTAACAACAATTGTCGTAACATAGCAAAATCTTATAATGCTGTAACTAGGATTAGCCGATCTATAATTTACAAAAAAAAAAAAAAAACTATTGTTAACTATGGTTTTGATCGTAAACTATGGTTTAGAGTCGTGAAATCTAGTTTCACAGAAAATTGTGCATCTCCGATACAAAATAAGCGATTCTGTTCCTAAACTGTGTTTCTCAAGTGTAAAACTATGTTTATCGCATTTTTGTGAATTTGGCGCTTTGTATGCCTGTAAAGTATACTTTACAAAGCCTTAACTATAATTTACATTTGTTAAGTATAGTTTAGAGTTGTAAATCATAGTTTACAAATCGTGAAACTATATTTATCAGATAAACTATATTTTGCAGTAGCAAATGATTGTTTTCCGTGTTAATTATAGTTTACGCTTGTGAAACATAGATTATCGTGTAAACTATAGTTTACATATGTGAAATATAGATTATCATCGTTAACTATAGTTGACGGTCTGTAAACTATAGTTAACAATCGATAAACCTAGTTTATCAACTGTGAAACTATGATTAGCTCATTTTTGTGAATTTGGCGTGCCATATGTATGTCCCGATCCTAATTGTTTATTCACTGACGCTGTTTTATTCGTGTGGGGACAAAATTTTGATAGCTTGTTTTGACACCTTGAAAGATATTTAGGTTCTTGATACCAATTTATTCTATTAAAACAAAATGTTAGAGTTGACCTTATGATATATATATTCTTTGTGAATAACAGCTACTCCAGAAATTGAGTAGCTAGTACAGTTAAATAATTTGGGTTTTTAAAGAGCTTCACGATGAATTAGATTTACATTAATGTAGTCATTCTAGTTGCTATATATATGTACTTGACTGATTTTTGACTTTCAAAAACATTGCAGCAAATTTGTCCAAATAGACCAAGTACTAAAGCAAGAGTCTGTTGATTGCCTAGCTACAAGAAGGAAATATTCACCCTATCCCTTGTAATAACAGTGGAATGGATTACACTTATCAAATAAAAAGAAAGAAAAAAATTATCTGTCCTGGCAAGGTTTGATAAATCTGTTTGTATATGGTTTAACAGTCCAACAAAATTTTCTCTCATATTGAGAACTTACAGCTGCAATATGTGAAGTACAAATTTTAGACCTTTGTTTTGGGCATTACTTGAAAAACAGAATTTAGACCTATGCTATGGTTAGTAAATTTAGACCTTTGCTATAGGCTTGGGTATACTGACAGTAGGAAGATTCTTTCTTTTGTGTCAACACCTGCTGGAACAAAGGGCGAAGTTTAGTTTTTAAGGTCTTATCCAAAGGACTTGTGACTTTCACTTGCTAATGCTAAAGTTTATAAAGTCTCAAGTTTGAACTTACTATATGACTATAGTTACTCGCGTAAGGTGAATGCCCTAACCAAATAAGGTAGTATATCTGTGTTATATTTTTTTCTTGTAATTTGATAATTCATGGGTTTGAGAAAATAATGTAAGCACTAAATAAATGAATAAACTTTTGGGAAATTACTAGGTAATCCAAAAGTACTTCTAGCTTTGTGAGAACATATTTCTTATGATTTTAGCATATGATAAGAGCATATTTATTTATATTACATTTAATTTTTATACTCAAAAACTAAAGGTGATATGTTACAAATTATAATATCCTCCATCGATACAATGCGAAACATTACATGTTACAGGTCTTGTAGAATATGTCTGTTAGCTTGTCCTCTTTTTCAAGTTTATAAGTCATTAAGTGAGTTGAGTAAATGAATCTTCTTGCACAGTTTTGTAGGAGTATCCATGCCATGATGGATAAATTACTTTATATCAAAGGCTAGAATGAGGCTTATCTACATATTATTGGGCATTGATAACTTTTATGACACTTTAATAGTCAGGAGCATGTTTTTTTTTTTCATTGTTTTTCAAGGGAATGTACATGTATGATAGTCATTGGATTGTCATAAAAATGGATTATCCACATCATGAAATCAATATAAGTAGGTCATCCACAATCAGGATATAAAGGGGGAACAACCATGTTTTGAAAGGTTAATGGATCACCCACAAGAAAAAAGATTTCTCAGTTGCATACTTCACATGAAACATGACTCGGTCATCAAATGTTGCTTCATACCATTCCTCTCTTCACCCCCAGACACACACAAGAAGATTATCTAAACAAATTCCTCATCTGTCATATTCATTTTTTTATCTCTTAAGTTACAAACCTTTAGAAGATATAACATTTTCATCCCAAAGAAATCTCTCTGAGTAGGAGGGATGGCATTTTGATTGTGCTGGAGAGATAGCTTGACAATCATAGTTCTATTGTAGCCAAGCTGCAAAAAGCTCTTAAAACACAAGATAACTGGTTGTTTGTAAAAGATCTTTTAATGGTCTCATTGATGGTGAATGCGAAACTTTTACTCTTTTCCTTATCAAACATGAATGAATTTGAATAAGGGCCATAACAAACACAAAAACCTACTGTTAAAAGAAATTACTTAATACTGTATTCATACATTTTGGTCATTTACAAAATTAAGAAATAGTAGTTAATTAACAATTGAAAATTGATTATTATAAAACTTTGAAATGTAATTTATTTGGCCAGAGAAGGTAAAATGTCTGGATAAGATATGAGTCATCTTTAAAAGATTCAAGATAATTATAAAAAAAAGCTTCGTTGATAGCGTAGATGTTTATTTTTTGAAAAGAATGTGTGTGGTGCACATGTACTTGGAAATTATGACATACTGTAATGGAAGGTGCAAAATAAAATGTCACAGATCATGTCCATTAACTGCATCATTGTTTAGTCACATAATATATCTGTAAACATTATACAGATGCTCCACCCAGAGTTTGGGGGATGATGTGGTCTTTGTTGTCTGGTACGGTCCATTGATTACAGATAAAATAAATCAATGACTATTGTTTGTAGGAGGGAAACAGCTGTGGAGGATATACTTCATCTCTGATTTCTCAATGGCTTCTCATGATTTATTGAAGTTTATATGTGAATTATATGTATAAAGTTAGAAAAAAAAAATAGTCATGCTTACTTGAGTTGTTTTGTTGTATTCATTTGTTAATTTCATATTCTTATATTGTTTGCAAGTCTCCTTTCATTAAAAGTTATTAAAAGGAGACTCGCAAACAATTCTGGTTTTTCTTTATAAAGTAAATCAAAGCAATACCTATAGGTAGTAAAAAATGATTTCTATATAATTTGTCCCTCAAACTAAAGAAATTACATACAGCATTCATGGGTAAATTGCATGTATTCATGGATTTCGTCATTTTGCTTTTAAAATGCAACTAACACGGTCTAGAAAAGTGTCTTTAATCAAAAGTATAGTGACTGAATTTAAGGTGGTGTATTCCTTTTTTACAGTAGAGTGTATTGCTGTTGTGTAAATTAAGCACCATTGAAGTATTACCAACAAGGGCTTTAAGGTTATGCTTTGAGAAAATCTACTAGAAGGATGGCTAAATGATTTCCTTATGTAAATACTTTGCAACATTCAGACATTCTCTTACATTTCATCACAAAGTTCTAGATGGATATACAGTAAAACTTGTCTAATCTGGACACCATTGGTTCCAAAGAAATTGGCCGGATTAGGCAACATTCTGCATTAAACAGCATTTAAAACAATAGAATTAACTGCAAGGGACTTAAAGTTTACACCGTATTGGACAAGATTTCGGCTTACATAACATCCAGATTAGACAAGTTTCACTGCATGTACATGTACCTGTATATTAGTATGCTCTGCAGCATGTTGTAAAGAACTCAAAATTCTTGTTAGTACGTGTGGCATTTATTCCATTAAACAGAGAAGTGTTAAGTTATTGCACAAGTATACTTACTAGCATATGAGTCTGTGTGTATGAAAGAATTTTGAGAGAAATATTTTAGTTATTCATTATCATAAATTGAACTTAATTTACTAACACTAATTGATATTAACTAAGTTGATCTACATCAATTGATTAATGTAACTTTGAAATAGGAAATTGAAACTTGGGCACAATTTGACAAATTTTCTCTGAAGGCAAACAGAATTGACAGCTAGACAAATTGCAAGTGCATAAAATGGAGTACTGGGATCAATATTGCAGAATTTATGTTTTCTTGCAAAATCCAGGTCATTTTTTGACAAATTCTTTGCAGTTGGTAGAGAAGTTTTATTCAATTATGCGGCATATCTGTATCGATTTTTGTTGTTCAGTTGCACAAATCTGGGGGAGATTTATAACTTTCACAGAATATTCAAGGGACTTGGAAAAGTTCATCACTGTCCATTTTATGTGCAGAGGTTCCCCTCTGCACAATAAAGTCTCCTTTTTCATCATTTCCAATCAATATCAGCTGCATACTTAATGACAAGAACTAGACTTGAAGAAGTTAAAGTTGTGAACATACTGTATATATAACATTCTGAAAACCGGGCATTTATTTAGATGATATTTGCATGAGTTATTGTTATTTCCAGTTAGATGCAAATAACCAGTTGGGCATCCTGCGGAACAATTTCATATAATTTCCTGGCATCCACATGATTATAGTAGAATAGCAACCAAAGTAATATTGCTTAATATGAAAGCTATAATTTGTTTGGGTTTTTGAGCTAAATAATGAAAATGTTCATAGACATTTCAATGTCTGGATTGGACCATATTTGCAATATGAAATTTATAGAGTTGCGTACATGACTTTATTCCCCCCCCCCCCCCAAATCTAACACTTATAAAGGCTGTTAGGAGTGGAAGAGTGCATTGGGTGCGATTGCTTCTGCTTTTTGGGGAGTGGGGGTGGGAATCATATTTGAAACAAAATGAATTCATTTTTCTTCTGTCTAAAGTAATGTTGAGAGGTTTTGTTTATTTAATATTAAAAGAAACATCCAGAATGCACCAGAACTCATAAAAAATTGTATCCATTTAATGATGAAAAAAATTCTGACATTTGGGAGGAGGGCCCTCAAAGACTCTCACTGCGCTCCCCTTTCCAGGAACCTAGTGATGGCCCTGCTTTCTAATTAGTGAAAGCTTGGAATACATGTAATTATCTAATTTGCCAGTGGATACCCGAGGAATATTTTATATAGGTCAACATGTACCTTAAAACCTTGGGACTTTACATTGTACCACAATGTTACATTGCTTAACCACTCGAATAAGGCTTGACATACCACTTCAAAGGGTTCCATAAGTGCTCAAATATATCTGTCAATATTGCAGTAAGGTAATATCAATTGTAAGAAGTAGCATGACTTTCTCAGGATTGACAATCAAGATTATCTCCATATAAAATTTGCAATTTGGTTGATAATTTTTTTTTCCAGAAATTGAGGAAGAAATTAATTTCCATTATTTAAATACTCCTATTTAGCAATTTTGATATGTTTTGAACATATTTCAATTCAAATTTGTAAGAATATTGTATCACAGTTCTATGTATTGTTAGTTTGAAGATGCTTTAGTCAATTAGTGTGTGATTTGCTGTGAGTTTGCAGTGGCTTAGTAACCCTCATTTCTCTTGGTGTAGGTGACAGTGTGCTACTAACCTCATCCACAACAGGAAGTGTAACCATGGAAACTAACATAGCAACTACTACAATATCAGAGACTAATGTAGTGTCTACAATAGCATCAGAAACTAACAGAGTGACTTCTATAGCACCAGAAACTAGCAAAGTAACCTCTGAGACTAGTATAGTAACAGATTCAGCAACGGAAACAATTTTAGTGACTTCAATACCTTTGCAAAGTAGTGAATTAGTTTCATCATCAGCAACTAGTTTGGTAAATACAGTATTAACAAATACAGATATTATGACTAGCTCTGTTGTAACAACTTCAAGTACATCATCTTTTGAACCCTCATCAAGCTACTCATCTCATTCCATACAATCTCCATTCCCTCAAACATCACATACAGAGCAAACTTCAGAATCAACTACAAGTCTGTCACAACAAGTTATCACATCCAGCCATATTCAAACAACTAGAGTCACAAGTCAGCAAGAGTCTTTAATGATGTCTTCTGCGATATCAACAGTCCAAGTACAGCCGAGCACAAGTAGCCTGGCTTCATCCAGAGAAGAAACAAGTCAGCAGTTATCTTCCAGTCAGTCACCAACTAGCAGTGAGATATCTAGTCAAGGATCAGTTTCCTCAGTATGGTCCATGCTTCCAACAGCTACATCCACTGGCATTGCTGTAGGTTCACTAACAGCTGTTACACAGTTGCAAACTTTAGATACACCACAAGTAACAACTTTGTCCTCATCAAATACATCACCATCAGCAGTAACAACTCTGGCTTCATCTTTCATATTAACACCATCAGTCACTGAAAGTAACACTATTGCAGATTCCCAGTCATCCATGACATCAGAATCAACAACATCAGTCTTGACACAGAGCTTGATCCCAACAGTCATATCTTCAGCATCAGTGTCTGGAGTCTCAACTGTAACTTCACAGACATCATCCTCATCAGAATTTACAGTTTCATCAACAACTACTGTAACTGATAGTTCCAATTCAGTGTCACAGAGCCCAGTATCATCACAGGAATCTGTACCTTTGTCAACAACTGTTCCATCTACAGCTGCTTCAGTAACAAACATTCTGAGTTCTGTTGTGGTGCTACCATCCTCAGTGACAACATCTTCTGAATCAGTATTAACAAGTTCTCAAGGAATCACCAGCTCTTCCTCAATATCTGTTTCAGTGACTGCATCATCAAAATACAGTGACACAAGTGTTGAATCTACATCTGTGATTTTATCATCATCTCTAACAACCCCAGAAAGTGTGAATACCCTGATAACCAGTATAGACAGTTTTAGTTTCTTATCTTCATCCATTGATATAACTCCAGAATCATCAACATCATCTCTAACAACCTTTACGAGTTCAATCAGTTTACATTCATCTAACATTATTAACAGTATTTCTAGTGATTTGGGTGCTGTGTCAACATCAAATCAGTTAGTTACTAGTTTGAGTGAATTGATTAGTGCTAGTAGAAGTGATGTGATTAACTCAACACCAAGTTTATCCTCAATAGGTTCTGCTAGTGAGTCAGTAGAACTAGTTTCATCCTTTGAAAGCTCATCAATTCAGCCTTCGATAGAAAACACTGAAATAAAAGTTACTATGACAACATCTGCATTGCTAAGCTCCTTTTCCTTAACTGGATCTCCCACAACTACATTGCAAACAGCACAAAATTTCTCAGCTGGCGGACTGTTAACACCATCAAGTGATATTTTGCTGACTTCAGCAGTATCCACAACAACGGTATCCAGCAGCATGTTATCATCTCTAGATATTTCTGAAACTTTATCACTCATTTCAGCCTCTTCAAACACAGAAGTATTAACATCTTCAACAATGGTTATTTCTACCAAACATGTGAGCTCTGGAACCCCTTCAAGTACTGTTGGTCCTACAGAGAATACAACTTTAACACCATCTTCTACAGCCGTATTTTCCAGCTTACAAGTGAGCTCTGAAATTCCTTCGAGTACTATTGGTTCTACTGAGAATTTGACATCAACAATGGTGTTTTCTACTACACAAATAAGCTCAGAAACCCTTTCAAGTACTGTTAGTTCTATACAAAATTTAACTCCAACAGCTGTGTTTTCTACTTCACAAATGATCTCAGAAAATCCTTCAAGTGCTCTTGGTTCCACAGAAAATGTAAATTCAACACTATCGTCATCTACACTGAAGATGAGTACCAGTGTCTTCAGTGCCATGGAGATGTTAACAACATACTTATATACATCTCAGGTGAATTCTGATTTTCAGTCAAGTTTGACAGCAAATGTTTCTTCAGTTCCATCCATATCCCATTCATTGGTCAGTACAGTGGTAACAACACACAGTCCAACATCATTTGAAAGTTCAATGCTGACAACACCACAAACAGCCAGCAGTTTTATAGCCACATCTACTGACGTTTCTTTAGTAACAACTCCTCTACTCAACACCTCTAGTGAAACAGTCCAAATAACAGTGACACCTTCCAGTGAATTTACCACTACAACAAACAATGTATCTTCAACAGTAGAACTGTCTTCTGCACCTTCGACTTTGATACCAAACACTTCTGTTACTGCTGTTACAACAAGCAATTTGGGAACCAGTGAGCTGCTACCTTCAATGATGTCAAACTTATCAACACCTGTGCTTTCTGCCATTTCATCTGAGCCAATTTTTGCAACCATATCACAAACAATTGAGCCAAGCAGTTCTGTAAATGTATCCATGGTTGAACAAACAACACAGCAGGCAACAATGAGTATGTCTTCATTCCCAGCTTTAACTGTTTTCCAAACAGAATCCATGGTGACTGGAATTTTGGAAAGTTCTTCAGTTTTGTCTAATTTGTCAAAAACAGAAATAGCCACTTCATTTACAGTGATGGTTTCTACAAGAAATATGTCAGAAACAACCATTTCACCAACATCATTTATCATGAGTAGTGCATTGACAGCTAGTTTGCTAGGAATGTCTTCTTTGTATGTGTCAACAGATTTTGGAAATGGATCCACAGTTTTGATGTCCAGTACAGCCTCATCAATGATTGAACACTCTGTTTCTATATCTTCATCAGAAAATGTAAGCAGTGGGGTTGTTTCAACTTCATTCATATTGAGCAGTGGACAATCAACAATGATGCCTTTCTTAAATGGATCTTTACAGCCTTCTGTGGAAATAAAGACTTCCAGCTCAAGCACTGAGTTTTCGAGTGAATTCTTCCTGTCAACATCCTCTATACCAGAGATCAATGTGTCATCAACTGCAGTATGGAGCAACTATACGGAACAAGTTACAGGTGGACTTTTCACATCCACTATAGCACCGGATCTTTCAAGTTCTTATTCAACAATTGATATATCAAATTCAAGTACTGTGCACCCTATAGTGTCAACTATATCAACAGAACTAATTTACAATAGCACTTATAGTCCAACAATTACTAATATAGAGACAGTTACTCCCAGTATGCCAAGCTCCCTGGCAAGTAGTCCAGTAATCACCAGCATGATCAATTCATCCATTCTGAATAGTGATAGCATGTCCACAATACTGATTATATCTGAAGTACTAACAAACTCTACAATAGCTGTACCAACATCAAGTAGTCAGATGTCATCAGGTGTTATGAGTGAATTATTATCTAGCACGGGAATTTTGAGCACATCTAGCACAAATATGGTGTCAGAGAGCACAGCGGGAGTGTCACCAAATTTATCTAGCTTGGTTATGGATCAGTCTTCACAACTGGTTCCAGATTTATCTTCACTCTACACAGCACAAAGTTCACCACAAAACACAATGGTCAGCTCTCAAACTTCAAATTTCTTTTCTTCAGTGTCATCAACTTTTGCAGCAGTGACAACAGGTGTTCAAAGCATGACCTTTGTTGTGTCTTCAACTATTCCAAGCAATACCGAAGTTGTTTCTTCAACTATTCCAAGCATCACCCAGGTTGCTTCTTCATCTCTTCAAAGTACCACCCAGATTGAGTCAACATCTCTTCAAAGCACTTTGCCAACTGTTCCAGACACCTTTCTGACTTCATTATTTTCTTCACCTCCTTTGGTAACAGTAACTCCAGTTAGCTCAGTGGAAGTGACATCAAGTACTATTCAGGCAGCATTGTCAACTGTATCAACTCCGCATACATCTTCTGTAATAACAACCTCTTCAGTTAATGTGCTAAATTCCAGCCAGGCAGCAGTTTCAATTTCATCAACACCAGAGGTATCTCTCACAACAACGGTATCTGCAACTCCAGACATTAGTCCCACTCCATCTTCACCCAGTGTAACAAGCCTTGTAACATCAACAATATCAAGTACCCCTACACCAGGCCAAAGTGTTACACCATCACCTGCATCGACAAGTCAAATACCAGACGCATCAAGTGTCCAGACTAGTATATCAGGGGTGTCTACTCTAGTGATGGAGGCATCTCAGCTGGTATCAAGTGTCAACAGTACAGTATCAACAACAGATATGGTCTCCACTGTATCAGCAACAATTAACATCACCACTACCCTTATCCCAAGCTCTACAGAGATGCAGATGAATATGACTTCTTCAGAGCTTCCATCGTCAACTGTAACAGTCTCTTCATCAGTGGTCACAGGTAATATAACTGAGGGTTCAACCACAACAGAGGTTCCCTCTACCACAACAACAACAACAACAACAACACCAACAACACCAAGCCCAACAACAACAGTTAATGTCAGGACCTTCTGGGTTGTTACAGGTATGCTTGAAATCTTTAGTGGATAAAATACAAACTGAATTTTACTGAACTACATGTATCTAGATACCAGAAGGTATGTTGTTTCATAATCTTGTGATATTACAGTCTTGAAGATCCCTATGACAGAGGATATTACCAACAAAACTTTCATTTTATCCATGGAGGTTAAAATTGCAACTGCCTATTTGAAAGCATTTGAGAGACAAAAACAGATTGCAGAGGGCACGTATCAACCGCTTCGTCGAAAGCGTGCAGCACAAGTCCAAGACACTGTTGTAGAAGTAAGTTGTCCATACACAGATGATACTAGTATCTATAAAATGTTATTTTATGTTAGTTTTATCCATCAAGTTGAAATGGTGAATATATTTGTGTGTCAAGTCAAGTGAATACATACACACTTTTCAATAAGTTGGATAAAGTTAAAATGAAATCAGATTTATTCTGCTCAAACACCATTAATTTATAATTGTCCTCTGTTGATAAATCTTAAGCAATTCTGATGAATTCTTTAAAAGAAATATCACAAAAACTATAAAATTCTGGATCCAGATTTTTTTTTAAGAATTAAAAAAAAACCAGAATAACCATGGTTATCTTAATTAACTTGTCAATGTGAATCATCTCTCACTCATGTAAATAATTTTTTTTATGCTTCACTTTAACAGATAGCAAATGCTACCAGGACACAGGGAACAGGAAATGTGACCTTTGTTTACACGATTACCAAAAATGGAACCCAAGTTCGTTCAGAAGAAGCTGTTAGGACACTTGGATTGCTTAGTGACCAGGAAATGGCTCTTAAGTTAGGATATGTTGTTGCAGAAAAAGCCAGTAGTAAGTTTGATTTAGATCATACTGGTTTTTGGGGATGGTCTTTTTGATCTCTTCATTTATTTTTGTTTTTCACCAACTTTAACCTCAGGTATTACTTTTAATTCCTGTGGGATATTAACTTAATATTGTTCAAGTTGAGATCAAGTTGTGTCAGTTCAAGTTATACATAGTGGTCAAGGTCAGTACAAAATTGTCACTGAAGGAATTAGACATCATCAAAAAACTTTTCATCACAAGAACTAGTTTTCTCTTAGTCTTTCAGACCTGATCAGCAGAAGTAATAATGTAAACTTGATTAAAATAAGGAAGCTCTAAACACTGTTCACTGAAGAGGTCTATTTCCATGGTAGTTTTATGCTCTTAGAGTGATCTGCCCTTTGATGTAAAATGGAATACTACCATGAGTGAGTGAGTAAATGGCACAATTTGAAATAACATATGGCAGGTACCCTATGTTGAATAAAGAAACTTAATAAATTTATGTACATCTTTATGATACATTTTTTTAAAGTCCAAAAACATTTCTCATTGGTGTTTAGAGCTTCTTTAAAGAACGCTTTATTTTGCTTTACATTCCACCTCTCATTTGCAGCTTATTATGGAAGGAATAGTGGGGGTGCTGCTCCAGAGGAGGCCAATAATCTGTGGGTGGTGGGTGTGGCTGTCAGTGCAGTTGTACTTGTCATCATAGTCATTTGGGTGATTTTCTGCTTCATCATCAAAAAGAGAGGTCCAGAGAGTTTAAAAGAAGGAGAGCCAGCCCAACTTCTAAAGATGAAAGGTGGAACAAAGGTATTATCTTATACTCAGTATTCATGTAGAATATGGATGATTCCCTTAGGATTAAACAAAATTAAGATCAATGTTGTATATGCGTCTTCAGTTAATTAAAGTTTAGTATTATTTAATTCACGTTAAGGATGATGAGTCAGTAGAGATGGTTCAGTCACCTAGCACCTCAACACAGAATGTGAAAAAGAGGCAATCTTATGAGGTCACCAAGGGTGAAGATATGGAGGACCCAACCTATGCCACTGTTAAAAAGCCAGGGTAAGTTTACCGGTCTTGCATATTAAAAAAACCTTGTTATTGAGACTCATATTCTCTCCATAATCCAGTGAATTAAATTTTTATTTATAAATTATTACTTTTGATCAGCAAAAAGCCAGCAAGAGAAGATTCTACGGCTGGTGAATCTGCTACCTTGGCATCGGATGACACGGGGTTGATACCATCACCGAGTAAAAGGGGCAAGCGAAAGAAGAAGAGGAAACCCCCTTCAGGTACGGATACCGTATTTGGCTGAATATAATACGCACTTTTTTCCCAAAATAATTTTCTGTGAGAAAGGGGTGCGTATTTTACACCACAATGGGATTTTGATAGGTTTTTCTTTCATGTGAAACACGGCTATCATACCCACATACCGTAGTATTACCTCGAGACTTATGCAATTTCTTGCTGTTTATCGCCGTATTTAAAACTTCGGAAAGTTATTGTTGGAATGTAGGCTTGTTAAAAATGTTATATTTATAACCTTTTGATAGTTTAATTAAATTTAAAAGCAAGTTAAAATTAATTTGAGCTGCATGTTCATCGTCTCCGTGTAGGCCGCCATTAACGATGTTATTTATAGAAGTTGACACATTCCTTTGCCACGTGCTTCAGTAATCATAGTACACATGTACCTAATCAGTCGGGCACTTGGTCAAAAAAGTAATAAGACATTTTTTTAATGAAATACATTAAAATAAAATTTATTTTAGGTTTTAAATAACTCAGAGAAAATTCATTTCAACATAAACATCCCTCTATACGTCCCAATGAATGGAAGCCAATGTTGTGAACACGTGCGCTTGTCACTTGATAATTACCCCTCAACACCCCTCCAGGCAATTAAATTGTTTACCGACTCCAAAGCATTGTTTTTACAGTTAGAGCACTGATCATTTACTGCCCTTATTAATGGCTGTGATTATTTTCTTTGTTAAAAATCAGGGGTTGGTTTATGATCTTTCGTATGTATAAGCGTGTGTTGATTACGACACATTAAACAGTTAAAAGCTTGTTAAATGTAATTTTATACTTTATCTTATATCGGCCTCGTGTTAAAATGATTGAGAGTTAAAAAAGGAAATATGAAGTATGTTGAAACTTAAGTGTTAACACACGTGCTTTGTAGAAAATAAAGCATCCACGAAGATTACCTCGATGTATGAAGACATATATCCCATCTTTGTACATCATTTTTCACAGCTTTGGAGGTGTGTTGATAACTACACTTTACACGCTTGTTAAATTTTGATTTTATTTTGATAACATCAGCTATTTATTTAATTAACTAATTTCAAGTTCAAAAGAGGAAAATCGTAGTTTATGAATACTTTGATGTTGCAATATCGCTTGCCCTGTTAATTTTACATGATTACTTTAAACTAAAAATAAATATGACAACTGTTAAACTTGCAACAATACCTCGTGCTTTGTTGAAATAAAATTATTTCCACAAAGAATAGTTAGGATACGGCGACGTATAATTTCAATATCACCGTATGCTTAAAAAAAATTAATAATAAACTCTGTTAATACTTTAATGCAACATTATCTCGTGCTCTGCTAAAATAAATAATTTACTCCAGATTGCCGCGATATGGAAAGTCAAGATTAAGAAATAAAAAACGCATTTGAATAAAATATCGTGTTCTGTAAATTTTCGGCACTTTATCTCCGCGCCGATTTTCATAGAAAATTACCGCGATTTTCAAAAGTTCAAAACACTGCTTGGTAAAATTTTCTGCTGCGTATAATACAACCGAACTGCGTTTTTTTCCCCAGTTTCAGGCTCAAAAAGGGGGGTGCGTATTTTACACCAATGCGTATTATATTCGGCCAAATACAGTAGTTGAATTCAAACTAGTCCTCTTTTATAAATAACTTACCTATTTGAAATAGTTTACTACAAGATCTTTATACAATATGGTTGTTTGGTTCTTTATTTCACTATTATATACTATACTTATACTTATATATATACTATTTTGTATTGATTTTGCAGAGGATTTTGATAATATTGAGAGGGAAACTCACTTAGGTTCGTCAGCCCCACCTCAGCCATCCAGAGAATATAAGCCAATGTCTTTGGAGGTATATTTTAAGTCTTTCTATAAACTTGTGCCATTCACAAATTAACTAATGGCTGTAAAAATATCCAAAAGAGCACTGCTATCCAAAAAAATCCTTATCTATCATATATGGATTAGACAAGATTTTTTTTAAATTGAAAAATATTGATTCAGTATGTTTAGGTATTGGGGGGGGGGAGGGGGGGGGGATGGGTTGTGTTTTCCTGTTTACTCCTGTTTTATAGAAGAAGGAGTAAACAATCCTTGGAGCCATAAATTAATGATGAGTTTTGATTTATTTTAGGATGAAACAGAATACCAGAGGAAGGTAGCAGAAGAGAGAAGGAAAAATAAGAAAAGATTGAGAGAGAAAAGAAGGAGAGAGGGACAGAAAAAGGAAGGTACTGATTTTAATACTAGTAAAAAATTATAGTACCTTGTTTATTTTCTTATACATTATATTGTTTTTAAAATGTGTAATACTTGAATGATTTAAATGTAAAAAGTTGAATTGATTTCAGACACTGAAAACATGATGAAGGAGTACCTTGCTGTTCAAGAGGAGTTAGACAATGTGTTAGATGCCCCTCTTCCAGAGGGGGAGGTGCCCGAGGTCTTCAGAACCTCATCTAAAGGGTAACTATGTACACTGTACAAATTGTGGTAACTATGTACACTGTACAAATTGTGGTAACTATGTACACTGTACAAAGTCTGTACTATGGTAACTAATTTTACTTTGCAAATGCCAGTTATTAATTCAGTCATTATTTTAGATTAATTTTATTTTTGAAGAATATAGTAAAATCATTGTCTACTTTTGAAAGATATCTGTACTTTTATTATATTTCTGGATACCTTCTGTGCATAAAAACTTAAAATTATATATAGTCAATCCATGTTCTACTTAACATCTGCATTTGGAGAAAAAAAAATCAGACTTTAAAAATGTTAAAAACTCTATAAAATGATTGAAATTTTTTACATATCTCTTGATTATTCAAAATATCTTGATCATTACCTATTTTTCCTGTCATGAAACACTTATTTTTTATTTTTCCGTTTTTAGTTCCAAAAAGAGAAGAAGGAAAAAGGCAGAAGGGGAAAAGGTAAAAAAAAAAATGGACAATTTCTTATTGATCCCTGCTTCAGTTTGTAAAAAAGTAGACATATATCAAAAGATTAAAAATAAGACTTATTACTGTATTCCATTTGACACCGTAAAGCAGAATATTTAGTGAGAATGCTGAGATCGCTAAAATTGAATATCGCTAAAAATTAATTGTGTTTTATTTGTAATAGCTTCTTTAGTGAGCATTTTAAAATTGCTAAAATTACTTCTCGCTATAAATAAAATACCAATTTTTAAGGACAAATTGCTTAATTTGTGTCTCGCTAAAATTTCCACTTATGTGTAATGTTTTGTTTTGTTCAGAACGAAGGCTTTGAAGCTGAGAATCTCTCAGACGCCAAGAAGAGGATGCACAAACTGTTGGATGATGCATTTTCCCTAATTTCTCCTCAACTTGATGAGTATGTATCAATAAATTACTTGTCCTGGTTAAAAAGATTTTTTTTGAAAGAATTATGAAAAATAATTTTGAAATCTATTGATAAAACGGTGAAAGTGATTGTTGTCCCTTTACCAGGTTTGAGAATGGAAATTCTGACTATAGGTTGTGACATTCAAAGAAAATATGTATTTGATTGTATCTGCAGCATAAGAATATGCAAGTAAAAGATCATTCTGACAACAAGAAAAGTCATGAGAATGATTTGCATGGTTTAATTATTTTTGGATACCTACCAAGATTTTCTCTTTGTTTCCTGTAGATCTTCTTCAGAAAATTCTGAAGATAAATTAAGTTTGCTTGGTGATAGAAGAGCTCTGTCACCCAAACAAAGTACTATGTCTCAGAGCGAGGGCCCCTCCCCCTCTACTAGCCCCAGGAGTAAATCCCCCGTGTCCCTATTCAAAGAGAGGTATCTTGATGTAGTGAATGCACACCTAAATAAATCACACAAATATCCCTTATTTATACTAGGGAGAAAAAAAATCTGTTAATATTTTTGTTTTTCTGAAACAATGAATTTCAGTCACACAGCATGAATTGGAAATTTAAGTTTTACCAAAATATTGACATTATAGCAGTATCATCTGATAATAATGTCACATATTGCTTGCACAGTTATATTTTGGTAAGGAATTGGATATTGCAAATTTTAGCTCTTTGGCATATTATATTTCTACATGTGCAAGTGTTACAATAATGTAAATATAGATAGATAATTTATTTGATTGCATGTTTATACAGTAAAACTCTGTTATACAGAACTTCCTTATAAGGAAATCTTGGTTTCAAGGAACATTTTACAAATCCCGTAGAAAATGTTTCATTATGTTCCTTATACAAACATAAAGGACCTCAGTTATAAGGAAGCAAAATTCAAAGTCCCAGTGACTTCTGTATATCCAAGTTTTACTGTATATTGTAAAATTCAGTGTTGTTTCATCCTCTACAGTTGTATACAAGTTGTATGCACCCACTCTTGCTTTTGCTGTATTAAGATGAGGCATAACATTTATCCACACACCCAATTTAGGAACACACAAAGTTTCTGTTTGCATGTTCTTTTATTGTAAAACCAAAAATAAATAGAAGAGTTCTTCATTCAAAATTCAAGATAGAGGGAAAAAAAACTTTGTTATAAAAAACTTATGCAAAGCTATATTAAATGTGCAAGTTGTCAGTTGATTTCCTGCTTTCTTATGTCCTGAACTGTTCTTCTGAGCAGAAATAAGGTTTTTCCAGAGGAGGAGATTACAACTTCACCCACTGGGTAATTATTTACATACTTGTCCTGAGTATATGTATTGTAGGACTACACAGTAGTTCACGTTCTTGCAAAAATGTTGGCATGTTTTCATAGTTCCTCCATTTTTTTTCTTTCAGGAAAAACCAAGAGGAGGAGAAGCCAGGTATGTAAATTTTTGAAAATAAATGTATTTTGTTTAAAAAATATTCTCAATATTTAATTTACTCCATGCTTTCGCTTTGTATTATTTATATGCTGATGCAGAAAAGAAACATGAACCTATGATAGTAAATCCCAGTTACCATGGTTCCCGGAGGGAGGGTCTAACCACGTGGAGTCCGTACAGGGCAGCGGATGAGGTGACTTTAATCTCCATGCCAAAAACTGTGGTAGGTTATTTTCTGTGTCGTTATGGATGTTTAAACAAGTAAACAGAAAGTACAGTCAAACCTTGTTATCTCAACTCGATGGGACCAAGAAAAAACTTCAAGATATCCATGGGTTTGAGATATTGAGGGTAAAATACTTAAAGAAAAAGGGCTTGGACTGTCCAATCACTTCGACATATCCAATGTATTCGAGATATCTGTGTTCGAGATACCGAAGTTCAACCTTATTCAATATAGAAAGAAAAACGTTAATTTATTTTAAAAAAATCAAAGTAAACCAATAGAGTATTTGGTAGAGGACTTCTGAATCATAAATAGATTAAGATTGGGTCAAGCAACTTAGTACAGTTGAACTTTGATATCTCGAGCATTGATAGCTGCAGGTTAAATTCTATGGATATGTCAAGGTGAAATGGAAGTCACAGCCACTTTTTCTTTATGTATTTTAATCTCAGTATCTTGAATCCTTGGATATTTTTAAGGGGTTCTTTTCTTAGCCCCATTGTGTTTGATATAACAAAGTTTGACTGTAATCAACGAGTTAGAATAAATGCTCATTTTAGAAATAGTTATCCTATGCTCAATAAAACTCGGTAAAGCTGATAATATTAAGCCCAATATTTCTTTCACCATTAAGTAAGATAATAGTCTGATATTAAAATGTCTTTTACTGCAATATACAGTTGGTAAAACCCATGAGGAGGGGTTCAACAAAGGAAGTGAGTTCCAGTCTTGTATTCCACTCTTGAATCACGCAGTTCATAATTCTTGTTCCTCACAATCAAAGTGCATGGATACAATTTCCACAGTATAAAGAGTTCCAGTTTTATTATTTTTTTCAGTACATTTATTTTTTTTTCCAAGATGGCCAATGAATCTGGTTGATGGACCTAGTCCAATTCACTTGATTATTTGCATGCATTTCATTTTAAATTTGTTGTCGAATTTTTTTTCTCTCCCCATAGAAATAAAGAGTCCAACCTGTCAAAATTTAGTTTTAATTTGTATACTTGTTATGTAATAAAAGCAGAAGTTAAAACAAAACCGAATTTCATAAAACATATAACTATATATATGTATATGAATTTTATACACTGCAAAAAAGTTGAAGAAGATGATGATGACTAAGAAGAAAATTTGATTTTAACTCTCTCCAAATTTTACAGGTTCCTGAGGATGAGGTGGAGAGAAAGGGTCATCACTCAAAGCGACCCGCTGTAAATCTCCCAGAACCTGTGCCAAATACCTCCTACACTACAGAGCCCCCCAAACCAATCATTCTAAGGAGTCTGAGCAAAGACAAACCCTCTTCAAAACACTCAACAGACCCCAAACCTTATCAGCATAATGGTTTTGGTTCTACTGAAGAATCAGCCACAGACAGACTGAAATCCAGTTATGTTAGTCAAAGTGGGTCAGGAAGGGTCAAGTCTGCCAATGGTGACCTGACCCGAAAACCACCAATCCAACATCAAAAACCCTTTAAACGCACCCCAGAAGGGGAAGATATGACTGATGTTGTATCAAAAGAAATTCATCCTGGGGAGACCCCAGAAAATACAATAACAGCTGTGAGGAATGAACTCCAGAATATTGTTCACCCCACTGTTGTGACAGTGAAATCAGGGGGGTGGACCAGAAACTCCTCAGGGGGGATGGCGGATATAGCATAGCTAGGTGATTTCATCACTGAGTTCCATGAGAGTTTGCCTAGTATTCAGTATAGAAAGAAAAATGGATGGTTATTTTTTGTCCCACAATTACCTGTCAAAGGGACATAACTGTGATTTGTTACTAAACTGGAGGCACATTTAGATTTTTATACTACATGTAGTGATAAGTAATTGAATGTAAAAGGATTTCCTCTACATTTGGTTGAGATATATTTAATATTTTTTTTAAAAGGAGTGCTCTTGAAATATTTTAGATACTAAGAAGAGCTGCTGGTGATTTAAATGATAGGGCTATAAATATTTTGCAAGTTCTGGTTGAAAATCATGCATTTATATTTTTACAATAATTTGCATAGTTGAGTGATGTATAAGAACTCATTGTTAGATCTGTTGAAAGGATCTCTTATATATATTGATAATTATAATAAAACTGCATTTATTTAGTTTATTTTGATTGGTTATGGTAGGTTTATAAATTTTATTTGGTTGTAGTTTAATCAAAGTTATACTTGTAGACTGATATTAATGTTTATTTTTAATTATTTAATTAATTCTATGTGTTCCCATACAAAACAATGAGCAATTCTCTGGAATTATTTTTTTATATGACAAAAAGCATGTCACAAGTTGTGGTTTGTTTAGGCTTATAAGCCTACAAGTACTTCTACAAGCACCTCTTTTTCAAATGCTTTGATATTTTTTTTCTGCAAGTATACTGAAAGGTTGGATACACATTCCTGTTTTGAAATTTGATTGGTCTCTTCATTATGTTTTGAGAAATATCCCTATTTTATAGCATTATGTTTTGCAAGTGTTTTATTGTTTAAAGCATTCCACAATTTCTTGTTTTGTATACATACTTTTTAGGAAAGAAAAAATTATTTCCCATGATAACAGTCTTCATCAGAAAAAACTCCAGAGTTGAAAAGTTTAATATATATTCATTGTCACCTGCATTGTTGTTAAGTGGGAGCTGTTAGCGTTGGAGCCCAGTCAGTCTCGCTTCTCTTACCCCCGGAGGTACCATGGGTTTCAGAAGATGAAGCAGTTATTAACAGACATATTCTTTATATTCTTGGAGAATTGAAATCATTAATTTTTTATCAGACATTCCCTATATATTCTTATAAAAGGCAGTATCGACATTCCTCTTCCAAATGTTATCCTTGTTCCCGGTAATAGGGTTGTGACTTAGTGCTGAGCTTATGTGATATTTATAATGTTTTTTTTTTCATTGCACTTGAACAAATGTTTTCTACTTAATAAATGATCTGTTATTTATGATCTTAATAAATTATTGACCATTGTGCACTAGATTTTGTGTCAGTTTGTAAAAACTTTTTGGTTTGCCTTAAAAGCAAACAACAAAGATAAGCAACACTTTACATGTATCAATCTCCCATCTTTCCTATATCCCCTCTAACCTTCACCTTTGATGAACTCTGATTTATTTTTGTCTTTCCTCAATGTACATGTACTTTATATTCCATTAATTGCATGGGAATGGCAGTTTAAAATCACAAAACCTGACATAATTATATTCAGAGATTTGGGTTACTATGTACAAAAATGTCTTCTTGAAAGATACAGAACTGAATTAAGTTATTGCATTTCATTAGTTCCTGCTGGAAATGTGCAATATAAGCTTATGCAAGAATTATTAAATGCTCCAATGTCCATAATACACACCAAGACATAGACATTACCTGGTACTTGCATTTACAAAACAACTACAGTTGAACTTTGGTATCTGAACACCATTATCTCAATATACCATGGATTTTTATTAGGGATGTCAAAGAATATTCGAACATTTGAATATTCATTCGATGAGATGATATTCGAATATAAATTTAAGATTCGAATATTCGGTGTTTTACAGATTTCGTAAAAAGAAATAGTGTTTAATAAATTTTGATTAAATGAAAACCTTCTTGGAATGTCTAAAAGACGTGAAGAGTATACTGATCAAAATAAATTTAATTGATCGTTGAATGAGTGTCTGATAGAATTAGTCTGTAACTGATATTGTAAAGGGCTTAATTTCTGAATAAATGTGTAAATTACTTGATTATCTCGGGTTGTACATAATCCTGAATTTTATATTCATTATCGGTAAATTAATTAATTACCTAGGAAAATTGTCTATGGAAATATTTGTTTATATTTTAAAAATATTTTACCCAATATTTAATCACATCTCTTATTAGACTGATAATTGTAATTAATTACACGTATTGAAATCTAAACAGTATACGACTATTCTGCCTTTGGTAAGACGATTGGTTCCTCAGTTGGAGCTACTATTAATTTATTAAATTATTAAATTTGTTAAAATCATATTTTTCTACATTTAAATCAATTATTTATTTCACACATTGACAAATATCAAATGGAATTTCTTATTGTACAACTACAAAAGCCTTCACACAATTTTACTCCAATATTAGAATACCTATGCTAAACCTTTTATGAGAGTAGGATCATGCATATTTAAAATAAACCAGATTTCATTTATTTTATCGAATATTCGAATATATTCGAATACTTTCATTGAATATTCGAATATGAATTATTGACAAAATTGACATCCCTAATTTTTATAAATAATTTGGAAGTCTCAAACCCTAAATATTTTAACCTTGATATCTTAAATCCTCAAATATCTCAAACTTTTTTCTCGGTCCCATCGAGTTTGAGATAATTGAGATTTGACTGTATTTTCCAACTTTTGGATCAAGCTTGACACATATTGATATGAAGACTCCTCAGAAACAATAATAATTTTCACCATCTCACCCCCTATCTCTCTTCATTCAACCTTCTGACTTGCACTTCAAACTGATCCTATTGCAAAGATTAAAATATTTTAAAGTATTTTGATGTCTGCACATATAAGCCGGCCACTTTGCATCACATTAAGTGGATGATTTGAATGTTTGCTCCAACATATCTCCATCATAAGAATCTTCTATACTGTATGTATGTCAGAGCATCGATCATTTCTCTATCCCTTTTAACCTGAAATTATTTTGGAAAGAAGTTTGATCTTGAACAAGTTGGGACCAATTGCCCAAATGGGATATAATAACCCATTTGGGATATAACATCCCAAATGGGATATAAATTTACAGTGCAAAAAATGAAAATTTTTATTTGGGCTATAGATTTCATAAATCTGCAAAATACTTAAAAAGGAATAACTTTTGGCAAGCAGGTTTTTCTGCAACTCAACAGTTGGCAAGATTGATACCCAAGAAGTTCAGGAACTTTGAGGGATCAATCTCCTAAACAGTGGGCATACAGAAAAACTTGTTAACCAAAAGTTATTCCTTTATAAGTATCTTGATGCAGATTTTTTGCATTGTAAATTTATACATGTATCCAATTTTGGATATTATTTCCCATACCGGCTATTATATCCCATATAGGCAATTAGTCCCAACCTGTTGAAAGTTAATATCGTTGTCTATTATTAGATTACTGATAAATCATGTATCTAATGCCTGAAAATGATAAATTAGTTGTTTGGGCTATATGGACTACAGATATATAGGCTTGAATGGCTTGGTTATAGAGCACCAGAATAGCAATGCAGGGGTCCCAGGCTCAATTCCCAGACCAGCAATGAAATTTCTCCTTTCCCATTATATTTGGTGCCATTGACCACCTCTGGACTTGCAAGTAAAAGTCCTGCCAGGGTGGGCTAATGTATATGGGTTGTGCATCTCTCATGGCTAAGACAATTTAAGGAGGGAGTAATGTAATAGTTTGGGCCATGGAGATCGCCCTGGATTAGTTCGATTCCTGATCCAGCCAAAAATTTTCTCCTTTCCTGTTATACTAACTATTCCCAATATTTAACAATGATTAACTATCCCCAATAAAATTGAATGTGGCAAATTTTGCAATGGTCCTAAAACTTAAATAAGAATGCTTATAATATTAAATGACTTTGAAGAATTCACAAAACCAACAAATACTGTCAAGTATACACCCTCTCTCTCAGACAAACAAAAAAACCAAAAGATAAATTTTTAACATCATTTATAGCTTGAATTTTCATACCAATTACATTAATAAACAATGCATTCACTTTCACATTTTAAAACAAAAAATGGCCTGACTTAAAAAAAAGGCACAGTCAAAACTTAAGTGATCAGCATATTGGACACTCATTTAAAATAGTTGCTGAAGTTCAATACTCTGTAATATCCTTAAAATACAAATTACTAGTACTCTGTTTTCCTAAACAGTAAAAAATCATTATACAGTTATTCCCAACAAAGCTTGGCACATATTATAGAATAAAATCAGAGACATTTTTTGTCTGGCAAACATATGCAGATATTTAAAAAATAACCCTGTTCTAGTAAATAGTACTGTAAATTGTATCCTATATAGTTGTTAACTAAAAATTAAAAAAAAAGAACTTCAAGGTTTTTGTTTGATGTACATCTTTCTTGCACAAATGTACTTAAACATATTTCACATTTTTTTGTCAGGCAAACATATGCTGATATAAAAAAATAACCCTGTTCTAGTAAATAGCACATGTACTGTAAATTATATCCTATCTATATATGTAGCTAAAAAAAATACATTTTCCTTTGATGTAAATCTTTCTTACACAAAATCTACTTCCATTGTACACATATTTCACATTTTGACTTTACATGTATCTGGTGATATATGTATTTGTAATATCTGATCAAATCTAAAATCTGCACACAATTAAACTCTAAATGAACTCTCAATCTCAATAAATATATCTACACAATTTGGCACAATAGAAATGAATCTCTCTTAAAAGTTTGACAAACGCATTCATACATACAGATCTATATACAAGCTCCTGGTTGAAATGGATCAGCAGTTTATACTTCTAGAGGTAGGTCTGAATATTTATATTAATATAATGGCATGGTGTTATATGGTTCATTCTCTACATTATCTGAGTCTCCCATGCCACACTTTTCATGAATTTAAATAAATCTTGCACTGAAGAAACCTGAATGGAATAAATCCATTCATATATAGCACTGAGAAGAAATCATATTTGGGTAACTGCATAGCTTTAGACCAGAAATCTCTCTGATTCAGCACACATACTCCTCATTTCCGTACAGAGCTGTTTCTGTAGAATGGTGCCCGGATGGTCCGGGAGAGGGGGAGGAACTGACCCCCATACGCCTTCTCCTCTTGATGGTCTTGGGTAATCATCAGTTGTATTTTTGTCGGCACAGCCTCTGTAAACATCAAACAATTTCCTCAATAGTTATATATTAAGGCAAATTCTTTGAAAATGCTAAACATTTATTGTATGTTACACATGCTTCAAAAACCTGCAAGCTAGCTGGCATCAATTTACATTAGAAATAATTCAAATAGAAAACTTAGAAAAAAAAAATGAGTGATTTCAATGTGAAGTGGAGAAAATAAACAAGCGTTATAGATATATACTGAAAATAGCCTATATTCACATCTAAAAAAAAGTTTTAATTCACTTTGCAAATCGTTAAAAGGAAGACAAACAACTGCCAATGATCAAGGATCATTGCATTTGAACAATATTGCTTTCAAACAAATATGGAAACGCTGGCACGTCACGAACAATTCTGGTCCTAATATTATTATAAACCTATAATCACTGGCACAGCACAAGGTCTCACCCGACAGTTTCCTCTTAAACACCAGTTTGGGTAGAACTATCGACTCTGTGTAAACCACAAGATATAAAATATATAGAGTAGAGGAAATTTGCTCCGAAGAACTCTTGGAATAATTATATTAAGCAATCGTACAGTTCTTTTATTATTATATTTTTGCATGAAAGCAAGACTTCTTTTTCTGGAGACATACAATTAAAATAAAATTTGAACAAAAATTAAAGGTTATAGTTAATTAACTAGCAACTACAGAAGTAATTTGCCTTTAAATGTGGAAAATAAAAATAAAAAAGCAATAAATTATAATATTAAAAGCAAGCACAACTGGATCAAGTCTTCTTTTAAAAAAAATAAATAAATAAAAAAGATTAAGAAAATTATCTTTTGAAATTGAACAAGTAAAACTGATTAAAGTTAGGATAAAATTAGAATTGTCCAAACAGGATTAATACTCCCAAAATGCCTGGAGGGAAATCAAAATGTGGTACATTTCAAACACTGCATAGGCAAAAGCATCCAATGATGCACCAGATCATGAATTTTGCACTGTTTATCACAAGTTATAACCTGGAAGTAAGCTGAAACCTTACTGATTCTGCATCACAGAAAAGTAATGTAGGTCAGATGCAGCATCCAATACATGCATACACCAGGAAAAAAACTGTTACTTGTGATAAGCAAAACATATGCAAAAAGCATTGTACTTTACCAGTCATTCATGCATATTTGATGCAATCTTTAAATCTTGCATCATATTGAACAATGTCTGCATATTTGGTTGGATATGAAAAGCTATATACAGGCCTAGATGCTGAACATAATCAGTCACTCATGCACTTATGATCAGCTGCTTATCTTTAACAGAGACACTGGAGTAAAAAATATATAGGTTTCATGCTGTAGCAAAGCATATGTCCAGTGGAGCATGCACAGATGCACAGGTGCAAGTTTGGTTTGGATACCACTTAATGATACATCAGAAGTTGACGTAAATGTTAACTAGTTACTGGAGCATGAAACATAAATCAGATGCAGCATCCACAGCATGCATCACACTGAGTATTCAGAGAAGCATCTGACTAGAGGTATCAATGCTGAGCTTAACTGCATAACACAGCATCTGCTGACATGCAGACAGACCAAGATACAGACAGATGGACACAGGAGGATTCCAGTATATTCCCCTACAACTTTTGTTGAAGGGGTGTAAATAAATATTCCAGAGTCAAGCAAATATTAATCATATAAGCATTAACTTTGCTGGCGTGACATAAAACCGAAAGAAAACATCACAAAGTCAAATCATCTCAATGGAATATTTTACAATTCTGTACAGGAAAGGATGGCGGTGAAAAAAAAATAGGGTATTGTGTAACAGTAAGCATAAATAGTTACAATAATTTAACAACATAGAATGCATACTACTGGGTATATATAATAATTTAATTATTTCTATATAAACTACATATATAGAGTACTTGTCCTACAGGATAAATACTTAATATTGAAATACTAAAAATAGTTAATAGGAGGATTAACAAAAACTGAACTAAAAATATCTACATCTACTTCACTATCTACTATAGATATTAAGTGATCTGAAGAATTATAAGCAGAAGAGTTAGAAGTGAGAACGGCAAACTATACCTGTTAGTGAGGTCGGCGTGACGGTCTGCTTACCTACTGAATGGCGACCCGATTTGGCAGACTTCACTCGATTTTGGTGCTGCTAAAACGTGTCATTAGAAGCAAAAGTTACCATAGGTATAGAACACTACATGAATACAAGAACCCAAACCCTAGCAAACAAAGGTTTCACCCTTAACCATTCAATAATGAAGCTTAATTATCATGCTGTTTGATTTAGATTTGTCAATTTGCGAAATACATCTTACTTTTGTATAGAAATTGCTTAATATAGGAAATTTATTAATATATATCTTTGTGTTAATGTATGAAATACTCCCCAGCAACAATAGTAGTTATGCTAATTATTCAAATAAAGGAATAGTACATGCATCTACTGATGAAAAAAATAGATGTAGAAAAAACATGTTTGTCTATACAGAGACAGTAAAAAGGATTCCATGATATGAAAAACCCATCAGCCATAAAAGACTGGGTTTAAATTAATAAAAGCTTATGTACCAAAGCAGACTTTGAGAGAAATTTAATGCTTTGAGATTCAAAGTATCTTCAATTAATATTACCGTGATTTTCAACTGGTCCAAATACTACATCAAAACAAAATAATACAGCTGGTTTAAAGCACCGATTACTCCCCCCCTCTCCCCACTGATTATGGAAACACTTGACATATCAATTAGTATTTGTTATGCATGCTATTAACCATATATACACTGTAGTGCCATTTAATATAATCAACGTTGTTATACATGTATCATACTAGTATTCTGAAATTGCAAGATTATTCATTTGAGTACATGTTACTATAAATAGTTGCATTAGTCATAGTCATACCAGCGCATATCAACATGTAATAAGTCTTATCTTCCAGGGCCATTTCTTACCTTCCCAGGAGAACGATTTTTGGCAGAAAGATTCAATCCAGTAATTTCAAACTAAGAAACGGCAGCAAAGTGTATGAATATGAAAATTAATTTCAGTAGATTTTCTTACAATCAATAAAATTCTTTTATCTTTTTGTTTATTCATGCATTCAAGTGTTTCCATTTCAGCAGAATGGAATTTTTTGACATCATGCAAAGCAAATGCATACTTACAAAGACTAAGAATGAAAGACTTTGAATCCATTTTATCAAACTAATATTTATCTAAATTTTTTCCTGGGTTTCACCAATGAAATATGCATTTGCTTGTCGTGCCTGAACAAAAGCAAGGAATATACTGGCAAGCACACACATGCAGAGACACACCTCAAAGTATTTTTCTGTTTTGTCATTGGACTTGCGGTCCTCTTTACCAGTGACCAAATTGGTTATTCCGTCTCGTAGATCCTTTGCACTTTTTGATTTGGTGTTATAAATAGCATATCCATTGGCATCGGCTACCCTAATTGGATGCATATGGTCAGTTCCTGGGTATAACTCTACCCTGGGGAAGGACCTCTCTATCTTTGATGAAGTTTGAGTGGCAGTGGATGTTGTGTTTGGTATATAGCTATTTCTATGTGAGCTAGCCCCTGCATTGCTGTTATACACTGTATCATTAGCATTACTAGCGGGGATGGTGTAAGCAGTTTCTGAGGTGGATTTTCTCACATTTGTGACATATGTATTGCTGTAGTTGACCGTTGATGTGTCACCTGTGATCATAAGATTTGGATCTCTCCACTTTTGAGTTCTGTCATATGTCCTATCACTGACCGGATAATTAGTCACACTCCTGGATTTGAATCTGGCATTAAATGGTCTCTTGTCATCAAAAGTATTGCCCGGAGGTTCTCGGGTTAACACAGTCTTACTTTTATTACCAATGGACATAGCTTGGCTGTTGTAGTTTCGATTTTCATTGTTAATTTTGTAATCATCAAGTGATTGAAACTTTCTAGTAGTATCTTTTGTTTTCTGTTTGTCCTTTGACAACCTACGTTCTTGCTGTAACAAAATACCAAGAGCCATGGACAGAATGTTAATATTGAAATACCTGGAAACATCACCCTAACCCTGAGAAATTGTTTTTGAAAGGGAATGTTTTTACAGAATATTAATGAGACTATTTTTCTTTATGAATTAGTATTTACAGTATATTCTCAGAGGAAAGTACTTGTTATGAAAGTATTGTAGAGAAATAAAAAGCACACTTTCATAGTCTACGGAATAGTGTTAATTTGTCTATTAATTTCTTATAGTGCATGTTTTTTTCAAACCTTGGAAAAATTTATTCAAATCAAACATTTGAAAAAAAATTCCATGAATATCATTTAATGCTAAAAATGGAATTTTTTTTTTTTTTTTTTTCCCCTTGTAGTTTGATTGTTCCATAATATTTCAAGAAGGAGGGAATAAACTGATATATGAATGACTGCTCTATATACATGCTGTTATATATTGTATCTAGCAAAAAGGGACCAGTCATTGTGTGTTGACAAAAATACCAATTTTAGTAGATCATTCATTTTTTTTACTGAAATAATTAAATTCTACTTCAGTTGCAAATTAGCAACAGCATCATTGAGGAAAATATTTCATCGCACAATCTTGCCTCATTCTGTCTACACAAAATGACTAGTTGGCTATAAAGTCAGCAGGTCAAAGCTTTCAACATAGACATGCCAGTAAAACAGCTGTATATCAGAGAGGTATCATGCATCAACTGCTGTAGTGGGACCTTACCTCGATGTCATGTCGGATTTCATTGGTCAGTTCCTCAATCTCCTCGCCGGTCTCTCTCATCAGTCTTTTTATATAACCACTGAAATTTTTATCAATAAGATTTAAGAATTTTTCGTGTCCCCCCCCCCCCCCTCCCTTCAATGAGTTTGCAATCTACTGAGACTTTTTATTGGAGGTTAATTATTCTATAGAAGTATCTATCACAATAACTACACTTAATGGAAATATTTTCATTACAGGTGTTCTATCTACAAGTCTCTATTACAATAATTACAACTAGGGAAAATAGGCTATATATCAGGGCATTAATATTCAACTTTGTAATGTATTTATAAATTAGAGAAAAAAAAGGTGATCTAAGTAAGTGATAATTTTAGCATTATCCCCCCTCCTTACCTCCCTCCAGGTAAAAGAAGAAAAATTAAAGTTTTTATAGAATAAAACCTACCCTGTTGTTGGACTGAGATTCTGCTGCATGGCATTATTAGCCAATGATTGTCGCAATTCCTTAATGCTCTCCACCATGCTGTCCAAGTCCTTGCCCCCTTTGGCCGATTTGACCCGAGGTCCCCCATGATGATGAGGGTCCTGTATGTAGTCTGGACCCTCTTTTGTTTGAGATGCATCATCATCAGACTCCCTCATTCCTATATAAGTACATTTAAATATTATTTTATATACTAAGTTTTGTGTACTTTCTTGGTCAGTATTTTTTAATACAATCTAGTTATATAGTGCAATTAGTGTCAAGTTAAATTAACAATTAACATATTTTCAGCTATGGCAATTTAATTTTGGGGGGCCAGGGAATGATTTCATAGTTGAGTTATTTTGGTGTTTTATTTTTACTTGTGTTGTTTTCATTGCAAATGCAAACACTGTGATTATAAATCAGGTGATTGATTAATGAATCTTTATGCCTAAAATTAATGTGCATGTGCTTTTGTACAATTTAATAATTAAATATATTAACAAATGTGATTCACCTAAGGGACAAATTCAAATCTACACAGGCAAAAATTAAATAAATAAATAATATATTAATTCCAGATGAAAATTTCATGGAAATTTCATATGAAAGAATACTGAATGAAATTCATGAGAAAAGGAAAATCAAATATATTTACATAGGCTTATACATGTATTTAGTTTGGTTGTGAAAATGGTAAAAATTTTCATGACTGTAGGTCATATAATAAATGACTCTATCATTATTCAAATTATGAATATTTTTCTCGAGACTTCATCTATATGTGTTTTTTTTTTTTTTTTTTTTTTTTTGGGGGGGGGGGGTGTAAAATGATGAACTGTTCAAAACAAGTTAATGAAAAATTTTGATCCAGGTATCTGCAATTATTTTCAAACAGAATTATGTAATTAATGTAAATAAGGTTGTTTCATCATTGTACTTTGAGAAAAGATATGTAAAACCTGAAACAGAATATATGAAATAAAAACTTTGTGTGAAAGTTAACTGAAATAGAAAACAAAACAATAAGTTAGAAAACTAAAAACAGTTAAAAGTGAAAGTGAAATTTCAGCCGGAAAATGCAGGAAATGCAGGAACCCAATTCATGAAGGCGTCAATACCAGTATACGAAGAGTAGTCTTGAAAAGATTTCCGCAACTCAGTTCTAAACTGAGGAAAACAATTACGCTGGAAAGTAGTGCGATCTTGTATTGAGCCTCTACGCAAAATGAGCCTGCCGAGATTTTTAATTTCCCTGCCTGGATTTTTTAATTCCCTCGTTGTAAGAAATGGAACATTATTTTCCTGTGGTATCACAACTGAGAATTTTCTTTCCAGGGCTAATTCTATGGGATTAATGGAATCTTGCACACAGGTAGGTACATAAGTTGGAGCTTTCTTGTCTTGTGAAAACTGGTACAAAATGTTGGTTTCCTCAACTGTTGAATGAAAAATCAGACAATCCGAGCAGCTAAAAAAAACCTGCCTACTACATTACACAGGCACAAGAAATAATGATATCAGTAGTTACAAACAACACACATACATGTTATATTCCATCACCAATGATTTTACCAGTAAATGTACCATCACCATAAAGCAATTATTTTATCGACACTGCATTTAAACTGCATATGGCCACAGAGTATGTGATACTTTAGATATTGCATCTATTATTTTTAAGGATCAATTTTTAGCCTTCCTCATGAAAACACTTCTTTAGTTCTTATGCTAAACAAAAGCAGCATTATGGCATTTAATTGTGCCATAAACAGATTTTTTTTATCACCAAATTTCTTGGCCTCCCCCTCCCCACTTCTATTTCATAAGTTTTTAACATGAAAACAAAACATCAACAATGCTAGTCTATACATATAAAGATAAGCTGATGGTAATGTTTACCCATTCTGCTCTTTCTTCCTCCTTTTTCTTTATGTTTCCCTTTATGACCATGTTTTCTGTGTTCTGGAGAGTGAAGAAAGAGATTCTGTTTGTTAGGGAACACAGAGATTTGAAAATATTAACAACAGGGAGTAGAAAATACCAGTTAAGAAAGAAATGGTTCTGCAAAAAAAAATAGTGTGTCAAGAAAACTTTTTTTTTTTATTTTGAAATTGGTTCAGTTAAAAGTTGAATTACAGTACCACAGAATTCCAAATAAAGGCAAAATGAAGAAGAATTGAAAGAACAGCAAGTAGGTTCTAGAAGTTTCCAGAAATTCTGAGTTAAAGAACCAACTCACCACCCTCTTCATCCTCGGGCTCCTCTCTGGCAGTGGTTTCTGAGGTGGTGTCCATATCGGGTGGTGGTGGTACATGTTCTTCAGGTGGAGGGTGACTTTTGGTGTCATCTTGGAGTTCATAATGATTGAAAGAGGTTTCAGGCACATGTGCTCGAGGTCTGTTGTTCTTTGCTGAAAAAGGGGCAGCCCAAAGTGAGTACATTTTTTCAAGCTCTCTATGAATCCCTTGAGATAGCCAAATGCAATTTCAAAGTTTAGCAATATTTACTCACATCGAAATCTTACGAATTTCATTTTTTCTTAAATCTTTGGACTGATCCATACAAAAATATGGTTTTGAATGTTTCCTTTTAAATCATAATTCTTTAAAAAATGAAATTATTTATTTTTTTTAGTTTGAAATCTTTAATCTACAATCTGGATGTAAAATTGTGTAGTCACCAAAAAACGCAGTCATATAAATTTAAAATAATTTTCCTGACTATTATAATTGAATTATTGACAATTATTATTACGATGTGCAGATATATTTTTGGAAGCTTTTGTGCAATGTTATAATTGTCGTATCATATGCATTTCTCAAATGACATGAATTAAAATTGTGCATGCACTTCATCAATTTATCAAGCCTTTCTGAATTAAGATTTCAAGCAAAATATTACTGCAGATCATGCTATGATTGTGAAAATCGTATTACATGTATTTCCTGGAGTAATAATTAGTAATTACATGCTATTTCTATAATTTTATGACACCATCATCTATTTATCATAATCTACAACACAAGATCTACGATATACAACTTAGAAAATCAAAGCAGTTGAAAAAAAAAATGTCGCAGGATTTTGGAAAGAGGAATAACTACAGGAAACCCTAGGGGAGACTACTCTGACTCTAAAAGGAACAATTCTTCATTTTATTTCCCAATTTGAAGACAAATTACCATCTAAATACCTTATATCATTCCTTTGGCCATGAGTTACAACAAACATGCACAGACAATATTAGAACAATATGAGAAATCATGCAAATCACCCAGTTTCAAGTTTTAAAATTCCCTAAAATTCATCCCCGATATTACAGTTAATAAATACAACAAAGATGAATATGGAGGTATGCTTAACATTTCTCTAAAAACTTGGATTACTTGAATAAATATGTTTCAATTTTTTAAAGCATAATTAATTACATGTAATTTTTAGTATCTTAAGTACCCAAGGTCCCCATGTGAAGAATTACAGTGTGAAATATATGTACACATATATACAACATTCAATCTACATGCAAATGTGACCTTTACTCATAGGGCTCTCATTGGCTTGGTTTTGTGGGAGGTCATTACCATGGTTACAGGAGGGAGGGTGTTAGTAAGGGAGCTTACCATGACTATATTGTTCATCAAAAGGGTTAGGGTGTTGACGAATGGCATTACCTGATTTGTCTCCCTGTAAGAACAAGAACATCATTAATATCATCATTATAAAACAACATACTGATATCCAAAAACATTTCCCATTTCAAGATTCAAACTTTACAAAGTGTGCAAATGGTGTGAGGTTGTAGTAGCATGCACTTGCAAAATCTTTAGTTTCAGCATTATTCACATATTAAATTTTAATATGGAAAAACTTGATTGAAAATGGCATTTAATATATGTGGTATAAACTATAGATTTTGAGTTCAGTGCTGTGTAGTCTGTGAATTTATCACTCAGATTATTAGGAAAGGGAGGGGGAGGAGGTGTCTTTATAAATCTTGTTTGGGATGATCCTGTAAAGCAACTAAAAAGGTCTTATATATGAAAACCTAAAGTATGTGTAACTGGCAGCTAGTGTGTTTTTCTCTGCTAATGTCGTTTTATCTGGCTTGCATATTCTATGAAACTTTTGTTTTTAAAAGTTAAGAGATGTTGAATGTGGGCTTTAAAAAACTTCAATGACGTCACCCATTGTTATTGGTCTACTTATATTTTACCGATTCAACCATCACTAGTTGGATATTTAGAGATCCAACTGGCCATCAGTTGGATATTCAAATATCCAACTGCCTATCGGTTGGGTATTTAAATATCCAACTGTGCATACAAACATAATTAAGCAATGAACAAAAGAGATAAAAGAGTTGAAAATGTATTTCCAATGCACATAAAAAACAATTACTGCGAATATGTCATACTATTAGAATTTATGTCCAATGCACACGGAATTTTAATCACTTTTTTCACACCATTAGAATTGTGTTAAAAATATACTTTCAGTGCTCACAAAAATTAAATTCCTTCGAATTTTGCACACTATTAACACTTGTCGTCAATAAAATATCCAATACTTATCCGATGGTATTTTAATAGAATGTTTCCGGTCTTAAATTTTGAAAGCATTACTTTTTGACATGCTTTTGAATACATTTTCACCTTGAATCTTAATCCACATCACTTCCTGTTGCTGAATGTTATTTCAGGAATGCGTTATTAGCAAATCCTCTCAGATTTTTCGAGGTTTGTCTCTGTTCTCATACTTTTCCAGCGTACTTCCCAAAACAATTTAATAAATTGACACCCCATCTATTTTTTGTCACCCTTTTTTATTGCAAATCTTGATATGGAATATTTTTAAAGCAGGTTCCGCATAAAACCGACAATCTTTTCATCTGTTATAGCTACTAGAAGTATTGTCCGAATGGAGCTCCGCAAGATTCCAACACTTTTCCCCAACAAATCATCATCTTACATGTAATGATAAATTTCCAACCTTTTATCAAAATTTTGTAGTTTTCTTCTGCTTTCAGGACAAAAGTATTCAAAACACTATCTGAACCTCTCTAAATTTACATTGGATTTAAAACTATTCTTCATCTGATTTCATGACTGTTCAGAACAATGGAAAGGTTTGAAATGACATTAGCACCATGCGGTTTCATGCTCACTAGTCCATGAATAAAAGGGGTGTTCGATTAGGCTATTGTATTGTGTCACTGTTGGATATCTGAATGGGCTAGATCCCATTGTATTACAGCAAAGTTGGATATATGAATGGGTAAATGTTTCTTTGGGGTCCAAAGTGGGGAAGTTTTTTAAGTAAGATAAATAACTCGATAGTGTTGAATAGTTTAGAGAAAACATCCCCTCCTCGGGCCTTCGGCCCTCGGAGGGAATGTTTTCTCTAAACTATTCAACACCATCTCGTTATTTATCCATTACATAGATGGTTAAATACAGTTACCTGGACAATGTTCTGTTATATAGAGAGTCAGTGGGTTATCATAAGCAGCTATAATTAGCATTGGTGTTGGTTGGTAGTCGAAACTATCTAATGGATTGCTGGACAATGTTTTTAATTTTCTGGCATATTAAAGATTGAGTCTGTGTGGTTATCAAAGGTAATTAAAAGCAACTATCATTAGCACTTTTTGATTTTTTTGGTCTGTAGTCTAAATCTAAAGGAAAAGCACATTTTAGCCTTTAATTATTATAACACACAGTTAGGAATTTGGGCATGCATCCTATACCTGCAGGACAAATGATTGGGCAAGGGAATCTTGGAGGAGAACCAGATTGGGGGTGATCTGGTCTCGGCTGATGGCCAGTTTGTGGCGGTAGCACAATCTGCCCACTACCGGATAGTCAGGCTACAAGAAGGAACCATCAACATCAGACACCATACAAAAATCAACGATGAGCGATAAATCTGCCGCAATACACTGGCTTTTGTCTTAATGTCTTGTTTGAATATTGGAGTATATATATAATGTAAGTATATACTTTTAATGACAAACACCCTCCACCTCTTTGATTATATATATACATATATAGCATCAACAAGAATACTGATAAATATGTCACACTCTTTCACAAATAAACTAATGAAAAAAACGGTGAAACAAACTGTGAACACATTCAAGTGAAGAAGTTGTTTTCTTTCTTGCAAATTATTAGCATTTAGCAGCAATCTGAGTACCAGAATATGAACCATAAGCGATTTTAAAAGCATCTTTCAAAGTTTTTTTTTTGATAGATCATTGTCTCAATTATCATAATTTTCTAATTTAAAACATAGTATTTAGCAGAAATGCATGATAACAAACTATTGAAATGAACAAAATTGGATTACTTCATCAAATATTTTTTGTGGTAATTAATATAATCTGAATTTCTTATAACAAAAATTTTTTAAAACATAAACATTAACTGGGACCAGAGGTTTATTATCTTTCCAAACTTCGATATCTTTTATTTTTTTTAGAGTTGATCGAATCAAAAGTGAACAAAAACATGCTGTGCACAGTGCTTACATGTTTACGTGCCTGAAGTAGCACATCCTGCTGCCTTTGTTGTGCTGCAGACACCTCCAAGATGTGTCTCTGAGTTGGCTGTCTGGTGAGGGGGATACTGGCTTGGTGGGTGATCTGAGAACGTACAATCTCATCTATTGTGGCATCCGCTGTCAAAAAGTAAAGAGATTTCATTTTTAAACAGTATTATTCTCAGAATACGAGAGTTTTAATTAAAGTAGAATCTCTTTTATTCATTGGCAATTAAATGATTTCAATATTTCTCTATGTGTTTGACCAGAACAACAAAATATCTTTGATTAAAGAGTGTACATCAATAAACAAAAAAATCTCATGCAGTGGCTTTTAAGTGACAAATCTGGAAATCGTGTTTGCTTGTTAATTAAACAATGTACAAGTTACTTATGTTTACTATTTTATTTATTCTAGATTTTCTGAGCAATATTTTTTTCACTTAAGTTATCCCAGTAACTGTAAATATTCTACATACTGATAGAACAATGCCCTCAACAACAAAATATGCATTGAAACTGATAAAAATAAATGCAAGAACAGTCCCATCAATTTCAAAGCTTAAGAAGTTTCTGAACATCAATTTGGAAAAAAAAAGTCATCATGTAATGGAAATAAAGATATGAATTTGAATTGCATTATGGTACAAAGATGATAAATACATGTTAAGAAGAAATAGCAAGAAAACTAAAACATCTGAAATGCTAGTATGAATAAGGAATCCACTTGAAGCCTCAATTCCTGTCTTGGTGCCCATAGTTTGAACAGACATATAAGTTAGCCTAATGCATATAATTTTATTTTTATTTCTGGCTTGATGTTAATAGAAGATTTTTAAAAATAAAGGTACAACTCTCTTTCAATTTTTCTCATCTGGGTAGATGCCCCATATTGCCCTTCATTGTGAATCTCTATTGTCCATGGATACTTTGTAGTGAATTTGGTAAAATAAGCCCATTGTTCCAAGTTGAAAAGTCAAATTTATCCATAATGCAAGAAGGGTGATGAATGGATGAAAAAGATAGCAACATATTACTAAATTGACCCAGGTTACCTAAAATCAAAGGTTGACAATGCAAAAGTTATATTTTTATGAGAAAAAATGCATGAAGAGCATGTTTAAAAAAGGTGTACTAAGCTACTGTAGATTTAGAAACAATTTGGATATACTACAGTACTTTGTCAATTTGTAAATAAATATGCCCCCCCCCCCCCCAGGAAAATGGAAGACAAAAGAAGCCTTTTTATATGATAAACAGGTACCGGTACTTTTTGTCAATGCCATTACAGAGAAAGAAAATACAATATGCATAATTTGTCTTCTTAAACAAAAGGGAACTTAATTAAATTCCATACATCTGACCACATAATTTTATATTTTACATCACATTGTATTTGCTTTCTTTTTCAAAAACATGAATTGTCTACCAAAAAAACTACAAGTGAAAGTGGTAAGACTAAGCACATATGGAAGAAACTACTCTAAATGAACTACATGTACGAATAGGGTCTTACGGAAATTGCTTCTCCTAGATTTATGTATCCTGTCTTTCCAAACCTTTACAAAGGTATTTCCTACAACTAAACAAGCAAGTCTTTTCCTTATTACACTCATTTAAGCAAAAACACTAAATATACATGTAAAACTTTAACTTACCAAAAAATAGAAGCTTGAAAATGATATTTAATATCAAAGCAGAGGAACTTAAAACTTTTTTGACAAAACAACTAGAAAAGCTGAAATTTTTTGCTGAATCCATGCAAAGTTGATGACAATTCAGACCAAACCATCCACCAGGATAGAGGAGTTTGGGCAGGGTTCGACACTAACTTTTTAAGGATTAAGTCCGGCCGGACTAGTGCTTCTTTACTTTTACTAGTCCGCACGCGATTTTATGAGTCCGTCAAAAAAGAAAAAGAAACATCAATGTTTTTAAACATTAATTTAAATTGACAATTAATAGACGTTTTATACTTTTTTTGAAAAAAAAACAAAGCATTTACGTGAAATACATTATTCCACAGATTCGTTGAAATCTCGCAATCAGCAAGTACGATCGTATTCCCGATCTCGTTTTTTTTTAGTCTTTACATTACATCCAAAACGTACAACATCTTTCTTTAAAGTGTCATACTAAATCATGATCGCTAAAAACATTTTACTTCATATCGATCATGACTCAGAACTGCGTAACTACCCGCCAAAAGCTAGAAATCTAAAAATACACGGAGATTTTCCAGTAAACGTTGTCGAGAATGGGACATCGGTAATTTATTCATATTGTTTTCCAGAAATTTTTATTGGTCCGCTCGGACTAATTAGCCACAGATTTTACTAGTCTGAATGAAAATGTATTAGTCTGAGACTAACGGACTAACGTTAGTGTCGAACCCTGTTGGGTTTGTGTTCAAAGCAATGTAAGTGGAAGAGAGTTCAGAAAAATTGTGTATGTATAGGCTTTCATGGGATTTGCAAATGATCGAAATAAGTATCATTAAATTTCAAGAAAAATTATTTAAAGAATAGAGTATTGTACAATATATAAGATATATTAAAAGATTCATACCCTTACTCTCAGTTACATTGAGGAAATCAATACACTCTCAAAGATTTTTATGTCCATGTTTTTCTTGTGAAGGATATTACTTGGAACAAGTACTCAATATTGACTAACTACAGGGATTCTACTCCACAATTTGGGAATTAAGTGAGAATCTTTTCTTATAACAACCAACCACCAAAACTGTCCTCATTAAGTTGTGTCTCCTCCACAATGTACAATAGACCTAAGACTATCCTATCTATAACCCCACAACCTTCTCTCACCTGGGATGGGCAATGGTCTCAAAGGTGGGCACACTGCTAACATTTACAATACAAATGGAGTGAGCAAGACAATCTTGTAACATTGAAGTGGACATAATGGATTAACCAAATCTCTAACTACACAGTAACTAAAATATGAACTTATTAAAAACAGACTTTGAAAATTGTTTTTTAAAAAATGCACATTAAAGTTTAAAATGTAATTCATCAAGACTGAAGGTGGACTTGTTAACCACGGCACATATCTAAAAACATGCAAATTATTTTCTAAATTACTCAACACATGTGCAATCTTGGTGCCATATATTCATTACATTAGTCAATCCTTGCATAATAATTTTAAAGTTAATAATTTTCTTAGTATTACAAATACCAGTTTCTTTACTAAAATTGTGCAAATCTAATTCTGGCAACAGACACAATATTACAAAACTACTGCAAAAAATGCCACAATTTAAATGGCTGCTGCAATCTATACACAGATTAAAAATATCAAATTCCTGAACTTGCTTGTTTAAAATTATTTCAAACTCAAGTCTCAAATTGGTGAATATTATAACGTGTAATTTCATTTCACAATCCTGACACTTACTTCCAGTACTGTAGATCACTAAATTTTCACGACACCTTATTTTCATGAGAATGTGGTCTTGGTATGTATAAGGCCAACTTTAAAATAATGTTTGTTTGCCCTCTCCCGACTCAGGATGAAAAAATTGGGTTGGTAGGTTGGTAAAAAAAATATTTTCCAAGAAAATTTCAAGATCAATGCCGAATTTTTAAAATCTATTATTCTGAATGCATAAAAAATAATTGTTTCCTGCAGATTCAAAAAAAGTTTTGAGTCAGGCCATTTCAGTCAGTCGGTCGAGAGAGGGCAAACAATTTCTTAAAGATGGCCTAAGCAAAACAAAATTTTCATGAATTTTGGTTATTGCTTTATACAATCTTTACAGTAGAATTATATGTGAGAATGAAATTTTCGCAAGCAGATGGTCTCGCATTATTATGCAAAAATAAAGTTTGACTTGTGAATAAGAAGTGATTTACAATAATTAATTTAATATTTTCACAAATCTGTTTTTTTAATTTAATTTTACAATCTTAACTGAAGGTGCATATTTTGTTCCCATTAGTGTACCATAAAAATGCACATTACTTAATGAAAATGGCAACTGTTTAGTACAGCTTTCCAATTTGAGACCTGCAAACATTAGTGTGCCTGTTGCAGGTGATGCTAGTTTTATTTTTTTCAACCACTCCCAGTGATACTACCTCCAGCATGCTGACCCCCCTTTAGCAGGGTCTGAGGGGTCACAAGGGCATCAAATGGCCCTGAATATGCCATGGTGGTCACAATGCTGTCTGTTGTTCCAAGCTGTGGAGCATGTGCATGGCACACCTCTGGCACAGCAACTAAAAGATTGCACAATCACATGCTGTAGCACTCTCCATACATTTGTGTACAGTTTTTGTCAAGTGTCAATACTACAAACACCACTGCGATTCTCCTAATTTTAACCAAAATCTAAGCTTATAATTGTTTAAACAAATAACAGCATTCCACTAAAACACATAACACAAAAAGTGCAATACGACAAACAAAAGCTTGTGGTGAAAATAGGTGGGTGGGTCGGATATGGATGATTGATAAGCTGATTGATATGATTACGGTCTCGTTATAACTAAAAATAAGCCCATGCATTTCCTACATCCCTCACAAGTGCAAATCAATCTCCCTCTCATATGAAATTTGGCATTACCATTATATTTCTTTAAAGTGTTGCCTAAGCAAAAATTTTTTCTGAAATGTGTCTTAGAGGCTCTCTTTGATTTTTTTTTTTTTTTGGCAATTAAAAAAAAATAATTTCCATGAGAGAGAATTGATACCAAGAATATTCCTTCTCTGCCACCTGTGAGATGAATGGGAGTAAGCTACCTGCAGGCATCCCTAAAAGTTTTGCAATTATCTCATCCTGATTTTTTTGACGGAATGGTTTGAGAATTTTGGGTCGTCCTCTTATCCCATGTAGCAACCAATCTGGATCTATCATTAACAATTGACAAAACAACATCAACACTTGGTTTCCAAATATAGCAATGATTTTCAATAATAATAAAGCCAAGCTGCTGCTCATAAACTTCTTCAATGCATATCATTACATATGTTCCCACATCTAAAATTTTAGATTTTGGCAGTCGCCAGACTAAATAAAGAGTATGTTTATAACATTCTGCAACTTAGCAGTTTTAGCAAAAAAGTGAGTGTCAAACTTTGCAGTGTATAAAGTAATTTAGAAATTAGGAGCTTGACAAGATTAGATTATGAGCAGCACAGCATATTAGTACTAAGGAAAGAAAAAAAAATAGGCTGCAAAAAGAAGACTGTTATTGGTAAACTTATAATGTATGAGGAATAAAAAAATTTAACAATTATTTAATAATGTTAAGAATACAAAGTAAGGTAATTATATATGTATTTATAAAAGTTAATTCTTAAAAAATCATTATTTCAATCTGATATCTACAGCTACTCTATGAATACTGCTAATTAAGCCCAGCTACACTAGAACTTACACTTTCTATCAGATTTTACTGGGCCTTGTTCAAATATAGCTAATAATGAAAGACATAATCAAATGTAGTCTTATTTCATAAATCTTGGCATTTTTCATTATGATACTGAAAGAATTCAATCAGTTTAATTAGTTTTTAAATTTTTAAAATTTAATTTATTTCAGCTGAAACAAAGAAATAAAGAAACATTTCAATAAATATATATACTGTATATAATCATATTATTTAAACACAAAAAAGCAAAATCTCAAAAGCTGCAATGCACTAATAAACACAACGTGCAAAATGACAATGAGACAGTGAAAGAAAAGCAGAAAGGGTTTAACTCACACAGATAAGACACAAAAGAGTTAGGTTAAAAGGGGGGATAACTCTGTTCCTGATTACCTCCACTGTTTATGTTTTGTATTTGCTGTGCCATATACTGAGCAGCAAATGTCTGCTCATGGTGAGGGCACAATCCGTCCAGATTAAAAGGAATTGTCGGAGATACCTTGTTGCCCGAGTAACGGAAATGTGGAGCTGCTGAAGGAGAAAAAAAGGCAGAGAAAGACAATATCATGCTGCGTGATTACACAAAACAAGAAAGCGGCCATAGTGTGGCACTCTCCCACCTCACCATAGAGTAATCTAAGTCACCAAAGTAGATGGTTATAAACATATGTTCTGTGATAGTTGTGTGACCAGAACTGCACTGTTCATATGAAAATTTACATTCTTATAACTTTTTTTTTTAAAATTTCAGATATTTTATCATTTATATGTATTTACTTGAAAATCCAATTCAGCAGAGATACTGTGCAAAAGAAAATTAAGTGAAAAAGAAACCTTTTTAAAGATACTGCATGGCACTAAATTCTGGAAACACTACCATATCTGACTCTACAAAACCTTAGTAGGACACAGTCATAAAGATATTGGAATCTTCATTGTAATGGCTTATAAATATATTTGTACAAACTTCTTATTGAAACTTTATGACTGTGTCAAAGATGTTTATCATGTCCTGGTTGATGTCAACTATATTCTAAATTCTATGCGTTATGGAATTTTTTGTTGAAAACATACAAGTAGGAAGGAATGGAACAGATTTTTAAGTTGTTTTCTTTTTCTCTCTTCACTATTACTTTTTATGAAATAAAACAGTGATTGCTCATATTTTTTTGTTTACCAACATAAAAAATGATTAATAATGCTTTTTCTTAAAATTAAATTTAGAAATCTTTTAGCTGGACAATGCAGCTTTAACATTTTTCCATTCCTACACTGAAACATCCTTTACCAAATTGTATAGGGTAAATTTTACAGAAAAAAAGACTTCACCTCCAACCCAAATACATAGAGATATATTTTTCAAACAATCCAAACTAGGTTCCCATTTATCTATTTGTACCTTTCTTTGGATAGGGTTTGTTTGATTTAACCTCAGATCCTAGAAGGAAAATTCCAGCAAGGCATTTAAGTGCAATATGTTTTTTCTTGTGCATTTCAAAAAAATATTTACTTAGATTGAATTGTGTCAGTGGCTTACTTTTTTAAATGCTGTAATTACTATGTGGACAACTAAAAGAGACTACAGTATATGTGTACATTAAATTCTCTCTTCTTCCAGTAGCCTTATAATATGCATGCTTCTACAACTTGATTCACATGCAAGTTTCTCTATCATGGCTTAATCTATCTCTCTGTATTTCCGATCAGATCATGCTTAAGAAGCTATGTAGCAAGATCACCATCATTCTGCGGAGAGAAGCATTCATCATTCTTCTAATTAATTGTTAAATGCCCTACCTTGGTCCTGAACCAGCAATCCATTTCTGAGATACGCGTTTGTCAAAGCTTCGAGATAGTCACTCTGTAAAAGAATCGGCATTTTGTAATAAGTAAAATGCATTTTTAAAAAAATCATTCATACAAAACTGAGGTATTTATATGTAGATAATTGAAACATCACTTTTAAATGACAGCTTTAAATAACAAATTAATGCAGAAATTCTATTCAAAGCAAAATCCTGCAACAAAAATTTCTTGCTCACTTTAGTCACAACTGTTATGTCTTAGAGATGCACATAGTTTACGATTAAATCTGCACTCAGTTTTCCATAACCAAAATTAATAAACTCTGTCATCCCACCACCATCTTTTATATAAAGCTTTTTGATTTTGCTTTATAAATCATTAATTGATCAATATTATTTGAATATGTAATGAAATTCACTTGACAACATATATATATATATATAATTTTAAAATTCATGCATTTTTGTTAAGAATTCACACTCTATAGATAAACCGTAGGCTGCTGTAAGGAAATTAATAAAGTTGTATCCTCCGCTTATAAACAAATGTTGATCACCTAATCTTTTAAATATGAATCAATTGATTATATGTTGTTTTACATCCCGTTCGAGAATTTTTAGCCATATGATTGATCATGGAATTGTAAATTAACTACAATGAAATTACCAAAATGCAAAATTGGAAGAAGCATAAATATGAACATTGATCAACATTCATTTAGTAAGAGGTCTTATGGCAATTTAATTAACATATTTACGTGGTCTCGAGGATTGAAAAGTGTTGTGTAGGCCTAATATAAAATTAAAGAAGTCAAAGATGATTGTTAGATAGGATACATTAATGAAAAAGTGCAAAATAATTCCATACATTCTCCTATATTTTAACATGAAAGTATATAAATATTTTCTGAGCTGTTTTTTTTTTTTTTTTTTTTTTCGGTCAAAATGTGAAAAAATAAATTAATTGTGCTGGTTATTGCTGAGATTGAAGTGGAAGAAATTATAGAACAGAGGCCGTTCAATATGAAATTCACGAGGAGGTGTCTACATTACCCTTCGAGCACGTTGTTCCGATTTCTCATCATTTATTATCGGTTGTGTTGAATGTTCCTCACTAGATTTGGGCCTCTTTACAGCTAATGTATACTTCATACCAGTTGGAGGTGAAGTCAGCTGTTAATATCATAACTTGTCATTTAATGGTTTAGGCTTTTTTAAATATTGCATGGATTTTTTTATTTTACTGGCTTGGGGGAGCTTTGCTGATCTGAATATCTGTTTAATGACCTATTAGGTTTCTTCGATAAAAATAGAAAGCAGATCATGGGGCCTGGTCAGATACTCATGGTTGTGTAGAATTAAGACCATGCAACCTGGAGTTTCTGACAATTATATATTCCCCTGAAAATAAGACTGGTTATTTTTCATATATACCATGAATATATATTATTATATGGCACATGCAATAAATACTGATAGTTTATATTTTATTAACCCGTACTGAGTTTTAGAAGCAAGTTATCTTTTTCTCCAGTGTTAAAGTCATGGTCTACCTCTCTACCTCAAAATCTTGTTTTCTTTTACTTGATTTTTTCTTCAATGGCTGGAATTGTCAATTTAAGCTTTATTTGAAAAGTGGCCTTTCAAGAAAGTGCCTATCAAGGTATGGTTTATTATAGCAAGTTCATGTGGTGCAAGAATTAAAAAAAAAAGGAACATATCAGGATATAAAAAAAATTACAATATGCAAAAAATGGCAAAAAATATGCTGCTTCAAATATAAAAGTAATTGGAAAATATTTATTGAACTTAATAAGCTCAAAAATGCAATTAAATAATTCAGACTTTTTTTTCTTACTCAATGTTTTGAATGAAGCAACATTTGTAAGTTCATATAATATGAAGGAGCACTGTCTATGAACAACATAATAGCTTTCTTTAGCCAGCTAGGTATAATGTCTAGTTCAAGCTCTGAATGTTGACACTGGTTACCTAAGTTACTTCCACGGAGGGCCAATCCGTGGCAGTTCAAGGGGAGCAACTCCGTAATATGGCTGAAAAAATATAAGCTTCTACTTGTGAAAAAAAGAAAAAAATATATGAATTTCTTTTTCCTCCAATGCAAATAATTTAAAGATGGACTCCAAATACAAAGACACTAGCTCAACAGCCTGGGGCCCTGGCTCTAAATATATAGAGCTATGACAAGATGATGCCAAATTGAACTATCTTACATTATCTGTGGGATTCTGTAAGAGAAGAATTATCAGAATGTTTTTCCTGCCATCAAAATTGATTTCTTATTTTTCATATTTTACAGCAGCCTCTTCACCAAAGTGGGAAACTAATCCGTTTTCTAATCAATAAAATATTGGGTTGTTTATAAATAAAGAACTCGTTCCCTTCACCTGCTTTTAATCACACTTCTACCACCCATAAAAAAAGTGCCTAGTCAAAACATTTTTTTTCAATTTAAAAAAGAAAATCCTACTATAAACATGAAAAAAAAAGAAAACATTCAAACTAATGCAATCACCTGGCATGCAGAATGGTTTGGTTTGTTTATAAAAAGTCTAAGTTTTAGAAAATCTTTAAAGGGACATAACTACGGAATAACTACGAAATATCATACAGGGACGTAAGGGTGCTGAAAACTGCATGGCTTTCCTTAAAATTCCATCACCTTTCTTACCTGTACAAATTTTAATGAATACTGCAATTTCATTTTTCAACCATTTATCTTTACTTTAAATAGACTTCAACAAAGTACATTGTATAAACAAACTCAGCTATTAAATGCACTAGAACAAAAATCTGGTGTAAAACTTCGGATAAAATTAATGGAGTATAATGTGAAAATTTATCTTAAGAAAAAAAAAAAACAAGTTAAGGCCCTCTCAGATCCTGATTATTTCAGTAAGAAAAAAACTGATCAGCAAAGGTTTACACCTTTATAAAATAACATGAAAATATTAAAAAGATATTATTTATTAGAATCTAATGTCTATTAAAAAATGTATACCTTTTCCTGCTTTGCATGTGCTTGCTGATGCCCTGTCAACATAGGTGGTTTCTTCTCACAAGCATGTGGATCCTAGAAATGTTTAAGAAACTTTATAAGAAAATATATAGCTCAAAAGAATTTACATTAAAATATATCATAATGTATTTTGATCCACTTTGATTTTTTTAAGGTCGTGTCAAATATCTTTTATTATTTACATTTATATTAAATGAAGTAGCACGCATCTCATTCTATACATCATAACATTACAATCACAGATTTGCAGACTTACAGATGCAGGTCTATCTTGGGCTGGCTTTTTTGGCGGTTCCTCCTGTTTTAGACTTCTGACACGGTCCCTCTCTTTCTTCGTCTTCAACTTTTTCTTCTTTTTAGTAGGCTGTTAACAAACATTGCAATAATAAAACACATGTTCGTTACTTTAACAATTAATTGAAGTAAAAAATGATTCATAAGGAATAGATATTAGAATCTTTATAGCGTAATACATGAATCGTAATATCCAGATTTGATCTTAATTATTATAAGTTTTTATATATCATAGGATTAGGTCACAAATAGTCAATAAAACACTGTATCAAGCCTAGACATAAACATCCTTTTTTTTTTTTGCAACACACACAATTATAACTGACAAGAAAAAAAATATTCAAAACTTCAAACCAAAGCCACTTTCTTCTTCTACAGTTTAAGTTTATATTAAAAAATAGTTAAATAAACATAAATAATGATAAAGAAAAAAAAATGACAAAACCATGTGAAGGGATTTGGTAAGTTAATTATTATTGATTAATTTCAATTTTTTAGTATTATTATTATTATCCAAGGTAAGCAACATGTCTCAGTTGTCAGTGGTTAACAGTCTCAAAATTCTTATTGCGACACTTTTGTCATGTGACTTCCTACCTGCCAATCAAATGGCATGACCCGAATACAGGGTCGTGAATGAGGTCGAGTTGGCTGTGTAAAAAAGTAATAAAAAGTTGCTGCTCAAGTGAGATTAAATAAGCTTGAGGAAAAATAATATGCATCTAACAGTCTTCAGGATGAAAGTAATGCCCAAATTTGGATACATCTTAAATTTTCATTGATCTGAGTGGATTTTAATATTTTACCATGATTAAGATTATGTTATACATAATTTAGGAATATTGATGCAGTACTGATCAACAAAGTATTCAGTAAAACCTATCACTATCTTGAGGGCGAAAATGAAAATTTTCATTCATTGCAAGTTTTCATACCGGATGCTTTAGACTGGCTAATAAAACTACAGAAATATGTCAGGTAGATAATCAGAAGTGAAAAACATTAGTGTCAAATAAAAAAAAAAAAAGAAAAGAAATAAAATGAGGTATTTAAAAAAAAAAAAATTGAATACCAATATAAATTTTCTGATTCAAAAAAGCACTCACCAATTAATATTGTCCACAGATGATTGATTGAAATGAAATGATTTTAAAAAATTTATGTCAGACTGAGATATAATTTTTTTTAATGTAAAAATTAATTTATGCAGATTTTATCCTTTTATCGACAGTTATATGGTTAAAAAACATAAGTCAGGATTGTAAATAATACTGTATTTTCATGCAATTGAAAACATATAGGTTCATGCAGTTTAAGGATAATATTACATGTACTGGTGAATTAAACTCATAAATCTTGTCTAAAATGTTAGAGGAATATATACAGAGTTTAACTAGTAGTTATGCATTATAAGCTCTTATAAGGGCTGATAAAAAATGAAATTATAAAAATGTGCTGTACAGTACAAGTATTAAGAAAATGTATTTAATATAACTTCTTGAAGAGGGTTTCCAATAAAAATTTAGACAGTTAAAAAATGCTATTTGCAGAGGAATGAATATTTGCTCTAAAATGCATTGCATAGTACATACATTCTGTTCCTGTCAAAGTGGGAAATAAAAAGACAAGAAAAATGATTATTACAAATTATTCCTTTAAATTACCCTTCAAAAACATTTAAGTTCTATCAATAATTCATATAATATCATATAAAGGTGATATGAAGACTTACTCTGGAGGCGTTGAATTGTAGATGGACTGGTGGTCCATCAGATACTGAACTGTCTGATCCCCCATCACTTCAAAATAAACACTCATTTTAGAAAACATTACACACTTTATTTCATGTCTCTGGGATTTATAAAACTATCCAGGATCCTAAGAAAAGCTGAATATATATTATGTGCTGAAAGAGGAAGATATAATTATGGTCAATGTCTAAAAAACAATTACAATTAAATAATATGCCTATGCATAGCTCAAAAAGATAACACAATAACAGAATTCCTACAGCTCTGCACAGTTACAGAGTAGGGATGCGCGATTTTATCGGTATACTGGTATGTCATGATTTTTTATTGAGTGATACGTATTGTGATACGGAGACTAAAGTACTGGTATTTGGTACATAACTATAAATTCTGGAAATTATTCATTTATTTGTTCAAACTATTGAATGACAATTAAAGAAAGTGTAAAAAATATTGAAAACAATTAAATAACGGCATTCAAACATGTTTATATTAAATAAATAAAAATTTAAAAAGTAAAGTCAGGTTTTTAGAGCATATTTTTAAGAAATATTAAGGAAATTCATTTGAAATTGTAGTAAAAATTGTGTGTAAAAATATTAAGATTTATCGTGATATTTTTGGGAAAAAATCATGATATATCACGATAAGAAATTTTTGCTGATACCCATCCCCATTACAGAGTTCCTACAGCTCTAGCCTATTTGTGCCCCTATTCCTCTGTACCCTGTCATTTCTGCACATGTATAGAGCTCCTAAGAATCTAGCCTAATTTTGTCTTTGTCCCTCTGTTTCCTGAGCTTATTTAAGCTCCTACCTTGACTCTACATCTGAGGAGTAGTCACTAAGGTTGATGTCGTTGATGTCTGTCGTAGTTGTTGTTGAGATTCTCTGGAGTTTAACCATTATCTCCCATTTCAAGCGCTCCTCAAGTTCAAGAAGAATATTGCAGGTCTACAAAATATTCATAGAACATGAATATGTCTGCAGTTTATTTTGGCTACCAAATATTTTTCTTTCATCAAATGACCATAACAACATGACTACCTCACTAACAGAAATACTACAAATACAATTAGCAGATTGGTTTGTTCATAATCCTATAACTAACAGAAATCCTTGGAAAATGCGACAAAGCTGATCTCATTCTGAAAACCACATGTAAAGTTTTTCTACAGTATTTAGAAGTACATGTTTCTCATAATATTGAAAATAAATAGTACATGTGTATTTCAAAATCAAAGCACAAGTCTGAAGGTCACAGCCATTTTTCCCCCCTCATACATACATACAAAATCATGCCTGCGCATATATATGTTTGTAATGTGGGTAACATCTGTTCATGCACATGCAAATTTCATAGTTCCATTATCATCATATCATGATACAAATCTTTAAAACAAAATTTCAAAAGGAAAAAAAAATCAGAGAGGCAAACAAGACTACAATGTCAGACTTGTTTCTCAAAGCTGGTGCTTACTGTGTTTGCTTGTTTAAATGGTGGCTAAACTCTAATGCACTTGATATAATTACCATTATTTATGTATTTCCTCAAATTTTCACACCAACATCATGTAGGCAAGCATTTCAAAGTGAAATCTGAGTTAGTACACAACATATTCAAACATCATTACCCAGGTAATGTTGAACCTTATCATATAACCTTGAACTATTTTAATGGTGGCAAAATTCACGAAATATTAGATATGAAAACATGGTATATCTTGTTAGTGTTTTATTATTGTTTAGTTTCTTACTTTAGTGTTATCTGGATCACAATAGTCTAGTAATGTATCACAGAAATGGTATCCTAATGCCTCAAAGTCAGCCATACTGAAGTGGTAACCTTTCTTTTTGCCCATCGTGGATCCACAAAATGTGGCCTAGAGAGTAACCATATCTCACATCATCAGCATAGGGAAAAATATGTGTACATGAGTAAAACTTGTCTTATCTGGACACCATTGGTTCCAAAGAAACTGGCCAGATTAGACAACATTTAAAACATCGAAATTTAATGAAAGGGACTAAAAATTAACATCATAATAGGCAAGACTTCAGAATACACAACATCTGGAATAAACAAGATTTACTATATTTTCTAATAATTCTTCCCAATTTAGAACTTTTGAAATAAGAGAGAAAATCTATTAGAAATCTTAACAAATTATGCGTAACTGACCTCCATTGTATAACTGTTCATGATGCCCATGTTCCACATGACAATTCTGCCTGTGCCTTCCTTACTTTTCTGTACTTTGAACTTGCAGGATTCAAACTTGAACTGTGATAATGAACAAAACCTTTTCAAGAAATGCAAATAATAAAAAAATAAATATACCTGTAACTGAATTGCTATCCTACATCTCAGTACTCTTTATCAAGTTAAGAACTCTGCATGACTCCTTCTAATATTTACATGGCAAACAGTCAAAATATCACAATTAAATAATTTTAAATAAATTATCTCTTCTCAAGTCATCACTGTAAATGTCCTTTTTGTGTATAAATTTGATTTTAATTATTTTCATGGTAACCAATATACAAAAAATATAGATTCTGCAAATAATGTGCTAACAACTACAAAAAATATGATCATATACAGTAAAACCTGTCTAATCCTAATCTAACTGGGAGACAGATTTTGTGTCAGAATGGACAGGGTGTCAGATTACACAGTTTAAAGTAAAACAGAAGGTCAGAATTCACAGTGAAACAGATTGCACAGGTGTTGAATTAAACAGTTTTCACTGTACTAAATTAAACACTGTCTTGTATTATCATGCAATCTCACAATGATGATAACTTTCAGGGATCTTAACAAATAAATTAAACCTGAAAGAAATTAAAAGACCTTTGCAGCATTTTTTTGTGTGAAGTAATATGTATGTTCTTGGCTGTAACAACAACATACTTTGTCAGGAGCATTCTTGTTGAGCATGAGTGGAAACACCCTCTCCTTCAGCCTTTTCTCTGCATTGTGTCTATTCTCACAGCCATATATAAACACATTTTGTTTTCTACTGTGTCCATGTAAATCACAGTACACAATTATCTCCCTTTCCTGCAACAACCTGCAAAGAAAAAAAATAATATCTTAAATTTAATAAGTAAAATAAATTAAAAATTCTAACTTTATAAGGAATGTTATACAGAAGTATACAAGAACAGGACTTACAAATAAGTCTTTGAATAAAGAAAAGTATGGATTTCAATTCTCTATTCATATTTTCTTAAATTCCTAAAATTTGTCAATAGAAGTTCAGTTGTCCTTACTTTCTGATCATGTTTTTGGTATGCCACACTGAGGGGTAGGAGTCCTTGAGCACCGTTTTGTAGTTTCTATTGAGATCCCTCCCTGCTAGAGAGCACCTATAGTTACCCACTATCACTCCATCAGGGTTCAACATTGGCACAATTTTAAAAATAAAAGTATCACGAAGCAGCTGAAAGTAAAAGGAAATCAATCTTAAATGTTGTCTTATCATATGCAGAGTTTTTTTTCAGACAGAGGTGTAAAAAGTATAAGCTATGTGTCTATGTGATCCAACAGAGTATAGACACCTTTACAAGAGCTAAAGATCTCTACAGATTTGGTAAGATATTGGTAGATTTTGAATTTTGCTTTGCTTCAACCACCCAGGATTAGACCGAGTTCAGATATTCAGGCCATAAAACAACACAGAATTACCCACCACTGAAAAGTGTGGTATGTAGTGTCCAACAATTTTTGCTCAGTACTGAGGAACAGTAGACAGTAGTTTACCTTCGCATCAGCAGAATTTCCTGTCAGGTAGTCAAGGAAGCCCTTCATCATCCAGCTAGAGTTACACTCCCCTGGATGTACCCTGGACGTGATCACAACAGCCTTCTTGTGCTGCAGAAACAGTGAGAATTGAAAACATTTTTATTTAATTTACTCTTGACATTAATTAAATGTCAAAATATTTAATACATTTTTTCTAACACCACAAACAATTTCGAATTTCATGGATATATGTCTAAATGCGTTGGATGTACTTAACACTTTTTCTTTATGTATTTCAACCTCAACATCTCTAATCCTTGAATTTCTTTAAGTTTTTTTTCTTGGCCCTATTGAGTAAGAGTTAGTGAGGTAAGCCTAGGGTTCAGTTTAACTAACCTTCATGTCCTCTGGGTTCTGTGTGGGGGAGGTGATACTGAGTAGGTAGACTAGATTCCCCGCCAGTGTCCGACAAAGAACTCTCTGTTTACAGATCTTACTCTTCACTGGATCATTATTGAGGTCCAGAAGATAGTCCTGTAAAGTTATAAAAGAAATCAAATGATCTGATGTCATCCAACCATGAGAACAGACTTCATTGCAAGATAATCTAATGGGTATTTCTCAGGTGTGATAATTTCAAAATTTGACAAATCAATACTTTCTGTCTATGAAGCAATGAATATCCAATCTAATACTGTAGGTATGCAGTAAAACTCTGTTTAATATAAGGAAGTCCCTGGGATCAAAATTTCATTGAGATTCTTTACATCTGTACAAGAAGCATATTGAAAAGTCCTTGTCGGGATTGGTAAAAAATACCCCGGATTTTCTCGTAAGCGAGTACTTTATAACCAAGTTTTATTGTAGACCTAATTACGCCATACCTGGAGGTCTGTATAGGTGTATGGGAAGCAGTGAGCAAAGTATACAGTGTCATGGTTGTGTTCAAACTTCACAGTCCACGTCAGAGAGTAGAAAGACTTGTCACATTTAGACGTTGAATACCTATACAAAAACAGAAACTACTTAGTTCAGATACTCATTATATAAATTTTACTGACAATATATGGGTATACACACAGCCATGAATTAAAGCTCTGCAAAAATCAAAAAAATTGTATCATTTCTATATCCATATCTGCAGAATAGAACAATTTTTTATGTCAACACAACACAAAGTATTTTCCCAAAGCCAACAATATGCCTTTTCTCTATTTTAATCCTCTGAAAGCTGTATAAGTAACATTAACACTCCAATATTTTAAAAAAAAATTTAGATGAACAACTTGCATTAGCACTGAGTCAAACAAAGCATTTGGACAAGAGCCTATAAAATAATGCTAGCCAATACTATGTCATCAATCCTTCTCCATATAAGCACATTAAACTATTCCTTTTCAAACCAATGCTCAAAATCATTTGGACAAAATTATCGCTTCTTTAAGTATATGTGTGTATTTAAAAGTTTAAAAGTTTTTACCAAATTCAACAAATAATATAACCTTTACTGTCAAACTGTAACTTTAAACTTGAATTTAAAATATACCGGTAAGTGCAAGAACATTTCTTAAAAGTGCCTAAAAATGAAATATTTAAAAAGAAAATTGCATCTTAAAGTATTTTTGTTCAGAATACAACAATTATACCCATGACTGACTATAGCTCTATTGACATTTAGAAGGTGCACAACATACCTGTTGATAGTGCCAGATAAACTGTATATATACATGTAGATTTGATAATATCTGAATCTATTCTTATTACCAAATGATTGTTTTAATATCTAGTTCTACTAACAATTTAATATTTGAATATCTGCATTTTGTTTATACAATGTAATGACATCATTGCAGAATATTAATCAATTACGTAAATGTCTTAGAAAACATATTGTGATCAATCTCCAAACAGAATCACAGGAATGATTTTCAAGGTTACTGTGTACAGGGTTATTTTCGCCTCTGTGTTATTTTCGCTCTTTCACACTTGTAAATAATTTTGCCCCATTTTAAATTTGCCCAGTCACAGTTCTGTTTAAGGAAATATACTGTCTTCTTTGAATTCATCCCATCTTAAATTTTCCCACTTGTGTCTAAGGGCGGAAGATAACAAATATAACGGAGGCGAAAATTTCCCTGTATAAAGTATTTGTTTGCTCATTAATGTATATTTTATTATCTTGATGTACAGTAGGAATTAAGCCTTTATCATTCTATAACGTACAAATTCTAATCATCCGTACTCCTGTAGACCAAAGCTGTCTTACCTGAGATTATTTTTATAGTACTTGATGTCACTTCCACCTCTCACCCATCCAATCTTCTTTTGTTGAGCATTTTTCTCACTGTATATTAATGGTTTCATTCCATTATTGTACAGACTATCAGACTGAAAAAGACAAGACAAATTCTCTTTTTTAAACATTCAAATTAGTAAAAAAAAAAAAATCATCGTATAATGAAAACAAATTAAAAAACTAGAAATACGAGTGACTCAGGTGACCTGAAAACTAGACAACTGAAAGAAATTACCCACTTATATATTATTCTTTTGAATCAATACCTTCATGAAGTTGACGATGGTGAAGCGATATGTTTTGTTGGCCCTAGTGTTAGATACCCTGAAGTAGAACCATTGTGTATGCTTGTTTGTGTAGAGGTCGTATCTCAACCACAACTCATAATCAGTGGAATTACTGAAAAAAAACAAAGTCAACTTATAACTATATATCTCAGTCATTACACAGGTAATACATTATCTAAAATACTATATCCATATATTATGTTGAAATGAGTTGGAAGTCCCAACCACTTTTACTTATGTTTAACCTCAATGTCTCAAATCCTCAGATATCTTATGATTAGATCTTTTTCTCAACCCTACTGCATTCAAAATAACAAGGTTTGACTGTATGCATTTTCCTTCTATCTCATTTCATACATAAAATGGAACCTCAACATTTCATTTTAGAATTGTAATTAACATAGTGTAAATTGTTTACTGCTGCTTGAAATTAATATTTCAGAATAGTCTGACAATTATTGTATTCTTACACTTGAACAGCTTTGGCAAGATTTCCACTTTCAAACCGAGATTCAAATATTAGAGTTTCATCCTCCTCAGATTCGAGGTCAATATTGCACTTCTGAGGTCCAGAGCGAAGTCCTCCTACACGGGACCTCACAAACTGAAAGATAACATAACAAATTAACATTACAAATTAATCACAGTGTACTGACTACCTCACTTTAAGGGTTTAAAACATAGACCTCCTTCATATGACTTGAACACTTTAAAATAAATGCAGATTTGTCTAATCTAGTTTATCATATTCTTCAGAAATTTGATTTTCTTAAATGTTAACATTTAGAATTATACTTTGTTAAAATAGCCTAGCTAGTTTAAACTTCAGCCATTGAGATATTAAAAAGACTATGGCTAAAATTTTCCAAGTATACAGTAACTTCATAATCACAACAATACATGTAGTACATACGCATTTTTTAAAATTATTATAAATAAAAGATATTTTAAGTCAATAAACGCTCTCAGACTGAAAGAAAATTTTACTTTCTAATTTGTAAACTTGTCAAAAGAAAACTGAATTACAGTGGTTCCAAATGGGGATATTAAAAAAAATGGAAAACTGAACAAAATAATGAATGAAGTCATATACCTCCTCTTCTTGGCCTGGGCTAGGTGACTGTTATGATAAAAATTCTACTTATATGTGGAGCTATAACCACCATAGCTGAATTCATTATACATTGTATGTTATAATGTAAAATTCACATTCACAAAATGTGCCTCTTTATTCAAATTTCATATTTTAAGATCAACAAAATGTCTTTAATAGTTTTTCTTTTGTTTCATTTTAAAGAATTTCATGGTTTTTTGTCTTGACTTAACATTGACTATTTCTTCTGTATTAAATAATGTCACAGAAATTTTTTTTAAAAAATTAAAAATTCCAAAAAAATTTCAAACACCAAATATATCAAATATATTATTTCAACTTCATCTTTTTCTAAAGTAAAACTGGCCTTTTTTACCCCTAATCTCCTAAATAAACTAACTAAACAGAACCCAACATTGAATAAACTTTACCTTCAAAGGTTGGGAAACACTCTCTGTAAACTGGCACAGTAACAAAAATACTAATGTATATTGAAGTTAATTTTTGTCTTGCTATACCATTACTTTATCATTGGCACATTAAATTTCAGCATTACAATGCATCAACAAGTGTACGGGTACTTACAAATGTGGAACGGGGTTCATACATAAACACCAGGCGGCCTCCATTTTCTTCTCCCCGTACCATTGGTGTTTTCTCACAACCAGCTGCAATTATCACCATGTACATTTGAAAATGTGTCTCTACATATATAAACCTAATACATGTACATAACAAACCAATTGTCAGATCTTATATTCTAGACAGATGATCTTGTACTCGAATCATAAAACTCAATCATATAACACATATAATGGTTACTGAATAGCATTTGAGTATGTTTATAACTTTCCCTTCCCCAATTTAACACACACTTACATGTATATATGCTCTCATATATTTTCAGACACCCTTTAAATGATCCCCTCCCCCATAACAGTGTTTTTACCCCTCCCCTTTTTCCCCCAACTCACACTTTATTGCTATAAATTATTAATTTCATTGACTCACTTGGTTTATAAAATAACTCAGGTTCTGGTGGCAGGTATCTTATGTGTTTGACTTTCTCATCCAGGACTTGAATATCTGCTGGCCTGGAATAAAATAGGACAAGATTGGACAACCAAAATTTCTAAATTATGAATTAAAAGGGGATTTCTTTCAAAAAGTTTTCAGTGATTGAGGATCATGCATTATAAGAAAATTGCAGAAAATGAAAAATCTATGCTTAAGGGTTAAATTTATTTCCCAGCTTGTTTTGCTAGTTTGCTATCAGAATTCAACAAAAAGTTATCAGTGTAATTTGGACTTCAAGGCTTGAGAAAAGTAAAAAGGTTTGGATAAGATCCAGAGCAAATAAATGTACATGTATTTATTTAAGGAAATGGATTGTTAGCCTTATTGCATGTTGTACATGTATTTCCAAACACCAGGCTTCCCTATTTGGCATTTTTCAAAAATATATACTTTAATATATACAAGAGGCCCAAGGGCCTTAACGGTCACCTGAGTATGATAAAACAATTTCAAGGACGCATAGAGTATAAAATGAACTAAAAGGTGAAGCTTTGTTGCCCAAAAGCAAGAAAAATAGGGTGATCATGATCAACAAAATAATTGGTCTTAATATTCATTAACAGTTCATAAATTAGGTTCTAATCTGTTCCCCATTTATCACTATCACTATACAGTATATTAACAAATTATCAATGCTTCTGTACTATTTTAATCCTTTGTTGAAATCTCTTACATTGGCATCTCTTGGTCTTTGATGAATATTTAATAAGACAAGTTATTTTTGTCTCATTTTTATTTATCTACTACTTACAAATCTATCTGATCATTAAAACTATGAAAGTACTTTTTGTATTATACAATAAAAGTTTTTGCATAATTCTCTATTTACCTTTCAAGTACATTATTTACAGTGATAAATTATCAAAAGTAAATGGCAAAGGGGAATAACTCCTCTCAGTAGAATACAAACTAATAGAGCCCTGGCCAGGACCAGAACACTTGACCAAATGGTCCAGATGTTCAAAAATCTGGTAAAAATTCCCTTCCTTATAAAAACTTTTACTCTGTTTGCCTCAGATATGCCCAGGTGCGGAGAAGATTTTAAAAATAAATAATGCATTTTTACTACAGATTCACTATATTATCAATAGAGCCCCCCCCCCCCCCCCCCCAAAACACCAGAGCTTCTGACCCTGGGACCATATGTTTGCTCATCATCACTTTGTTTATCTGCTTAACACTAAGGAGCAAACAGGATTATTTAATAGAATTAATGCATTTGCTCTAAATTATTAAGAGCCCCACCCTCACACCAGCACATCTGACCCAGAGGTCATGAAATTCACTACTCTGGAAGAAGCACACTTGCTCATCATAACTATACACTTAGCTTCTTTGCTTTTTTAACCAGAAGAAGAAAAGAATATTTTCAAAGAAATTTTGCTTTTTCACTTTATAATCAATAGAAGCCCCCCCCCCCCACCAGAACCCTTAAACCTGGGGTCATAAAATTCACAATTTTGGAAGAGGCATCCTTGTGTATCATGACAATGTACTTAAGCCTGTTTAAGCAATACCCAGGGGCAGAGAAGAAGATTTTCAAAGAAATAATTCACCTTCACTATAGGATCTATATAACCCCGCCCTAGCACCAGAACTCCTGTCCCCGGGGCCATGAATTTCACAATTTTGGAAGAGGCATCCTTGATTATCATAACAATGTACTTAGTTTGTTTAAATAATACCCAGGTGCAGAGAAAAAGATTTTTAAAGAATTAAAACATTTTCACTTTATAATCAATAGAGCCCCGCCCTAACACCAGAACCCCTGATCCAGGGGCCACGAATTTCACAATTTTGAAAGAGGCACTCTTGCTCATCATAACTATGTATTTAATGTGTTTCAATAATACCCAGGAGTAGAGAAGAAGATTTTCAAAGGATTAATGCATTTTCACTATATAATCAATAGAGCCCCACCCTAACACCAGAACCCCTGACCCAGGGGCCATGAAATTCACAATTTTGGAAGAGGCACTCTTGCTCATCATAACTATGTACTTAGTTACTGATTTTAATACCCAGGAGTAGAGAAAAAGATTTTCAAAGGATTAATGCATTTTCACTATATAATCAATAGAGCCCCGCCCTAACACCAGAACCCCTGACCCAGGGGCCATGAATTTCACAATTTTGGAAGAGGCACTCTTGCTCATCCTAACTACGTACTTAGTTAGTTTATTTAATACCCAGGAGCAGAGAAGAAGATTTTAAATGAATTAATGCATTTTCACTATATAATCAATAGAGCCCCACCCTAACACCAGAACCCCTGCCCCTGGGGCCATGAATTTCACAATTTTGGTAGAGGTACTCTTACTCATCATTACTATATACTTAGTTAGTTTATTTAATACCCAGGAGCAGAGAAGAAGATTTCCAAAGAACTAATGCATTTTCACTATATAATCAATAAAGCCCCGCCCTAACACCAGAACCCCTGCCCCTGGGGCCATGAATTTCACAATTTTGGAAGAGTCACTCTTACTCATCATAACTATATACTTAGTTAGTTTATTTAATACCCAGGAGCATAGAAGAAGATTTTCAAAGAAATAATGCACTTTCACTATATGATCTATATAGCCCCGCCCTAGCACCAGAACCCCTGACCCTGGGGCCATGAATTTCACAATTTTGGTAGAGGACTCAATGCTTATCACAATGATGCCAACAGTTTGACTGCTTGATGTCCAGGAGTAAAGAAGAAGATTTTTAAAGATTGCATTAATTTTGGTGGTTTTAGCCCCACCCCTCAGGCCCCAGGGGGGCAGGGACCATGAAATTCACAATTTTTGTTCCCCTTCACCCATAGATGCTATATGCCAAATTTAGTTGAAATTGGTTGAGCGGTTTCAGAGAAGAAGCTAAAAATGTTCAAATGTTAACGCACATCGCACGACGCACGACGACGGACAAAAACGGATAGCAATAGGTCACCTGAGTGACTCAGGTGACCTAATTATCAGACACCCTTTAAATGATCCATTGTTCACAAGAACTGATAAAACAAGAATACACCAACATAAACCAGTCAAGTGTACCTTTGGTCTTGGACATTAACAAAGTCAACATTTAAATGCTGAACCAGTAGAACGGTGGTCAATATTCAGGTACTAATGCCTTTATCATAAGGCATTGTTTTAGACACTTTTACTTATTGATTGACAGATTGAGTTTATCAACTGAACATGGTTCTTCCATTAAGTCAAAGCCTCACCATCTAGCTGCCTGCTGGGGCCCAAGTTCTTTGGCAAGAGCATACAAGTTTCTAGGTTCTCGAAGCTTTGGGACCTAAAACAAATTTAAAATATTTCAAACAAATGATGTCTGTCAATTTCAAAGTTCTTAAAATGAATCAGTTCCATGTTTTTTTGGGGTCAACTTACCATTCCTTTTCCATCTTTATAGCTGTAGACAAGCTGAGTTGTGCGTAGAAGGTCTTCCTGTAGTTTATTGTCTGAAAAAAGTCCATAGTAAAATTATATAGCGACTGGTGTTATACATGAGGGGACAAGGGAGGGGGTCATCAGGACACTGTATCTCTAATGGCCTTGATTTTTAAAGTCTGAATTGTGTTCTGAAAGGTTTATTATTAACATTCATTATAATTTTCTATAGATGATTGACTCTCATGAAATTGACTAGCACAAAAATAATTCATCAGGTTTGACACTGAAAATTTGGCCACAAAAGATTTACTTTGATTTCTTCTACTTTTGGGACCATGCAACCAACCCTTTTGGCCAAAAGCCAAACACAGGACTTTTAACCTTTTTTCCTTAAACCTGAATTTCCATTTAGTTTCAAATTGATAAGAACTTGTGTTTCTGTTAAAGATCTAATACAATTTTTTTTTTCGGTTACTTCAAATGAGAGATGTTTGACTGATTTACTCAAACATGACAATCATGCAATTCAATACAATCCTATTTACTGCAACCAAGACACTTCAAAATTTTTAAAACAATCCTTGATGCCAAATCTCACGTGTCTTCAAATGACTGCAAATAAAAGCAGTCATGGCTCCTCTAATATCAGATATGCACACGTTACAGGGATTAAATTTCTAAAAGATAATCTGATTAAAGTCCTTAATAAAGAATACTTATCTACACAATAAATTCTACGCACATCACTTTAATCAGTCTACAAGTCTTAGACATCATGCTCTCTATGCTTTTGTTGTAGTGGCTGCAATGTGATCTAACGAAAACGCAAACCTTTCATTCAACTGACAATCTCGAAGCATCAACCATTGGAAACAAAACAATTAGAAGCTAGACTTTTGATCAAAGTATGTCATGTAACATTTGAAGATATCCAATATATGACTATAAAAATAAAATAAATCCTAAAAAATTCTTGAATGTTGGTCTTCAGGTAAATTGATTCAAAGTTTCATCTGGCAAATTATTGAAATGGTGTGAATTAAGACCTTAATTTGTCACTGCAATCATTTCTGATAAGTAGAAATTCCAAATAAAACAAGTGTTTTGAATAAATAAAATATTAATATCTCAAATTTTATTTATATTTTATCACTTTTCCATTTCATTTAATTTTCCATTTCATATGAAAAAACAATTTACTGAAATTTTCAGTCTTAAAATATAACTGATCAGTTGAAATTTCCTGTTCAGTGATTCACTCAAACACTGGTCTTTATCCAAATAAAAAAAAAAGAGACAAATTTTACACTTTTCCATCGATTCTTGATTTAAAATGAAAAGCAAACACTGCCAACTGATAAATAATTCTGATGGAAAACTCTATTTAAAATTCTGAATGCCAGTGAGCTTGTTGACACTCTATATCAATTTCTTTTTTCCATTTGAAGGAGAAATTCTATAATTATACAAACACGATATATTATTCATAGATGGGAACTAAGCGAAGTACCTCACATAGAAGGCAAAGGGCCAATAAAGAAGGGGGTGTTTCAGCCATTTGAAAACTTGCTCTTTTTTCTGGGAAGGGGGGGGGGGGGGTTGGAGGACACTTTGTTTCAAAAGTGATCTGTTTAGCTGTTTGTCCAGTGGTTTCCAAATTATATTTGGAAATAGTGAAGCAGAAGTTTATGAATTGAACTTTTCCATAATACACACAAATGGTCCGAAGTAAAGTCTGTCTATGGCTGAAGAAAAATTTCAAGATTTAGAGAGTTACTGAAGAGGACTATATATGTACAAGAACCAAAATTACATTGAAAACCAAACCATTTAATCTAAGGTCCACAATTACTACACAAAAAGGAGGAAAACAAATACCCTGGTACTATATTTATTTGTAGTTTGATTCAATATGACTTCTTATTTCAAACTGTCCACTTGACTTGAAATTTAAAATACACACAAATGTACACATTATAAGTCACCTTACTCTTGGGTAACAACATAAGCACATTCAATGGACAAACACCACTCCCCTGCCAATAAGCTGAGGATTTTAACAGTGGTCATTATCAAAGGCAAATGTTATTTCAACTGAAATAAGAAAGTTCTTATAAATCTAACCTTTATTAAATGAAGTTAATCTTTTCAGCCCTTGAAAAACTAACTCATGTAGTACTGACCATGCAGTACTAAGATTATATGATCAAGTTTTCTCTTAAGGTCAATGAAATTTTTTATTGACCCCATCTTCCAAAATATTATGCCAACATTACATTTAAGTTAAAAACAAGATTGAAGCTTGACACTTTACCTGCATTTTTGAAGAAATCAAAATGATCTAGAATTTCCGAGGAATCTAAAAACTGCCATAACATGAAATAATTATCCTCATCCTCGGAACTATTGGTATTAATATTATTCTCCTCCTTGCCTCTAGGTCTGGACCCAGGTAGACTTTCCAAAGTCTCTTTCTTTTCTTTCATGGAAAATATGTCGTTTTTGTACATTTTTCTCTGAGTCACCTAAAATTCAACTGTTTTCCTTCCACTTCTGCAAACTCAGTTCTCATCCATTTAGAAGCTTTGATTCTCTGAGTAACTTTGGACTTATAGATCTATTTCAATGCTAACATTGGTAATGGTGTATATAAATCACTCCTCAAATACTTATTCAGATAAACATACGGTATATTTAAATTTCACATTTGTTGTCTACACAGAGAAATAAATCTTCCTTCAAAATCTGATATGTCAATAAATTACATATCTAATATCACTCAGTCCCAACCATGTTTGACTGAACTGGGGTGTAGTTTTCAGGCAAAGTATTGGTTTAAACAATGGGGTCATGTAATACAAGTCCCATCAGTACTCAGTTGCTACTGTATGTGTTTCCTCTCTAAGAATGTTTGGCATCGCAAGAGAAATTCTCTTCAATTGTGCATTGAAAAAACACAGGAAACTGTCCGTATTTTATTTGAAAATTATCTTCCTTTGGGATGGCCAGAGTTGTTCAATCTTATCACATTTTTATGGTAAACTATTATCTCATTTCTCATTTCACTTTCAAATAAGAATTAATAAAACCTCACCAAGGCCACCAGTAATTGAAAGGAGGTAATTTTATACCCCTGTTGATCAACTCCTAGTCGACGAAAAAGTGGTCTTTAAAATTTTTTTTCCTCCAAGAAACACACTGTAACTGTTTTGTCAATATGTAAAATAATCATTTACACCGGAAGAAAAGTTTTCAACTTCTGACAAATGATATGAAAATGGCACATAATGGATCAAACTAAAGGGTAATCAATAAAATCCACAAAGATAGTCTCCATAAATACCTTTCCAGCATTTACTTTCTTATTAAAGTCTAATAAACATGAATGAACATAACACTTATGGGACAGCCAGGCACCCAAAAAATTCTCATTATTTCTCCTACAAACCTTGTAATGGCAGAAAGGAAATAGGGACAAAATCCTTCGTTAAGAAGATGGAAAAAAAAAGTTTTAGAGACCACAACAAAAAAATACCACTATTACGCTAATTGTTATTATAAGTCTTAAAGAGCAAAAACAAGCTTTGGCATTAAATCCATGACGGTGGTTTTAATTCGCAAATCTCTCACAATCTTAATTCCAAATTAACAATCTCAAGGAAACAGACATTATGTATGATTCATGTGCAAACATTGCAAGGTCTTATAAAAAGGATCCAATTGGTCTGGTTGGCAACTACATTTTTTACATCCATGTAGCCATACAGCCATATAGAAAAAAAAAAAACTTAATCCAATTTTTAAAAGCTCTTAAATCGTCAATATATAAACTCATATTTGACAACGGAAGATGACAAATATACTCTTTCTCAATTTTGTCGCCTATGAATGCATTCAAGATTAAAAAAAAACCTCTTTAATCATGTTCAGCTACCAAATTCAGATTGGTTTGTATACACAGGTACATACAATAGAAAGTGAATTTATCACTCAATACCTCTAGATAATCACTATCTTGCTCGTAATGGGGATAATGCTAGGAACATAAAGCTGCCATTTAGCACGGCCAAACAGAAATTTAAACCTCTCCATATGTTCAAAATCTGCCAATTTTCTGTGTATACAGTACTTTATAACATAGATACATAAACTTTAATTTGAAATCTGTCAATACTTGGATAATTATCTTCTCAAAAAAAACCTACACTGATTAAAATGTCTTCTTTGCCCTGCTACAATGTACCTTATAATGCCATGGCAACAAACCTCTTTGGACAGGGGAAGATAAGATGTTAATAATTTATAAGCACTCTGCTTTGGTGAATGTTACTTTTTAAAAATTGCTAAAAATAATAATAGGACTTTTATTCCATTTATTAACTTCATATTTTTTTAAATTTAAAGTGAACCAGTGAAAATTTTAAGACTAGTCTATTACTTGTTATGAAATGAAGTACAAACTTCTATTTATGTCCTGCTCCGAGTTTTTCTAGTAAGAGTGGCTAAAATAGGGATTGCTTTAACATCTACTTGCATGGGTACACCATGTAAATGGCATGGGTTCACCATATCAATGTCATACTGAGCCAGTGGTATTAGACTGGTATTGCCTGTCTCTATCATACGATAAAGGCTGTATATAGTGCATATCAGACAGGCAAGGCCAGACTACCAGTGGTATATGGTACAGAAGAGATACAGTTGAACTTAGTATCTTGAACATTGATATCTCAAATACCATGGAAATTTATCATGTCAAATGAGTTTGTGGTACAAACTACTTTTTCTTTATGTATTTTAACATCAATATACAAATCCTTGAATATCTCAAAGTTTTCTTGGACCCATCAAGCTTGAGCTAATGAGGTTTGACTGTATTTTGATATACAGTAGCACTTAAATGCCTTAGCTGTTGTCCTTGCTCATCTGCATAAGAGATTGAATTTACCAGTAAACACTTTAAAGCATGATGTTCAGTAACTGTGTGACCACAAAAATCAGAAAGCATTGGCACTTCCATTTAAAGCACTTAGTGGTTTGGTCATAACTTTTAAAGAAAAATAATTGTAAACCAAAAATAAAAAGGATTCATTACAATAAAATGCTTAATGACACATATATGTGTAGCTAATTTTTGGAAGAAAGCCATCTGAAAGACATACATTAAAGTTTTGAAAGTTTTAAAAATATTTTTTGATCAATGCATTAAATTACATGTATGTTTAAATGCAGAGTCCATGACTTCATCATATACAAAAATAGAATAAAATAAAAATCAGAAACTCAAAGTTATTTTTGGAACCATTTGTGGGGTCTCCACTTGCATGCAGTTGAATCTATATACATAAAATTATGAAATGATTTTTACAGAAATGAAATAAGTCTAGCTACTTCGAATTCTGCTTTAGAATATCAAAACTGCATTGGAGGTGCAAACAAATGCTACAAAAGCATTCAAGTATGTCTAACACTCAGTAGAAAACTTACAGGTAAATTTTTTACATTTCATTTCTGTACCTTACATAGCAGCTGTGTATATAACCAAACTGATATAAAGACATACAGTACATATATAACTTACAGAAAAAAAGTTTATTAATTAAGAAAGAATGATGAATGTGAAAGTGTCTGTTTTCAAGATAAATTGCACAAAAAAAGCCAAAAACAAAAAAAACAATAGAGCTACATTAGTAACTACATGAGCTTGGCCTTATTAAAGGCACCTCAGTTAATCCAAGAGTCTTGATAATTGGCCACTACATTTTCTTTTCTTTTTTTTTTTTAGTCCCCATGCACCTTTTAGGATTATTAATTGATCATTAAAGCAGAAAGACTGGTTGCATGTCCTTGGATGGGTGCTAGCTGTTTTTTCATTGGAAAGCACTTAATCTGCATTTGCTTGGACCATTTATAACTGTAAACTGGCGCCAACCAAGGGAGTGATAGTATATATAGAACATGCATTTTACATTAATAGCCAGCTTTAACTTTCCTTTTATAGCCTTCATGGTAAAAAGAGGATTAAATTTTAATTAATAACTTTTGTGCACATTTCTTTTTTTTTTAATTGAATCCTAAATATAGCCTCATCTTGATCTCAAGGTCCTGGCTATCAGAGATATATTTAACGAATTCTCAAAAAAGACATTTTCTTTTGAAGAATTTTATATATCAACGATGATACATAAATAACCTCTTGTGTAATTTTTAAAGGATTTTCCTAATATGTTGACGGTGCGACCGTTGGGGCGAGCGCATTGTTCACTTCATTTTAAGATCCGCCTCTTCAAACCTCATGAGACATTTGGAACGTCTAGACTGTGACGTCACATGACGTATGTTAGCTGCATTTCCATAAACAAAGTTTAAAAACTGCACATATTTTAACAAAGAACGTTTAATCTACTATCTGCATGCAATATCCATTAAATTAAGGTGACTTTATTTTTTGTGAAATTTTAGTTGTTGTTACCGCGTGAATGAAGTTAGCAGCGAGAACAAGAAGTGATGCATTGTGGGTCAGAATTACTGAGGAAAAAAATTCTATTGAATGAATGTGCAGTAGTCCGAATTTTCTCTTCGCCCAGGCGTTGTCGTTAGAGCTCGCAGTGACGAGCGGCGCTTTGCGCCGCTCGCTGCGCTCGCTATTATTGATTGTAAAAGAGACGATATTCTTCAAATTTCTGATGAAAGTGTATCTCCAGTCCAAAACCTGTGTAGTTGTTTCATGGTTGAAAAAAATGAAAATCTCAAATGATTTTGATGTACATGCATAGTCCAGTGGATTAAGAAATGATGAACAGAGTTAGACAAATCACATTTAACACTTCAGTGGATACATTAGCAGCATGGATGATGGGGATTTACTGCACTTGGTTTAGTCATTATTATTAATATTAAGATAATCTCCTGTATTGCACAAATTGATTTTGATGGAACAAGAGAGATAACTCTTGATCCTACAGATAACGTCTATTCATTAGAAATGCAAGAAAAAGTACATTCATTTGGTAATATAAACTGTCTTTTTTTTTTCTATCCAAAAGAACATATAACAACACTGAAGAAAGCAGAAAGAAAAATACCTAATTCTTAAATCAATTACTGAAGCATTATTAGCAGTCTTTCTACAATTAGTTTTTACTGTCATCAACATTATTAGTGATCTTTCTAATAAGTTTTTACTGTCATCAACATAATATTAGCAGTCTTTCTAAAAAAAAAATCTGTACATCTGACATTAACATGATTTCAACTTAAGAGAATAATTGATAGAAATTTGCATGTACATGCATATACATGTTATAACACATAAGAACTAGCTAGCTCATTTATGGGAAATTAAATTAAGGTAAATGAACTTTCTCTATACCTTGCATGTTCATTGTATTTCATAATTCCCTTATAATCAATCATCCAATTTAACCCAATATCCCACTTCCGTAATGACTCAGATGATTCGATAATTAGTTACAGAGAATTTGCTCCTAAGACTTAATATCAATCTTTAATGACTGCATGGACTTCAGAAAAAAAATGAACTAAGTCTGGAAAATTGTGTTACTAATGTGCAAACAAAGTAAATCTCAAACAAAAGACAAAACACAATACTATTTATCTTGGGCTTAGTAAATGGTGAAATCGTGCTAAACTAGAGTGTTCAAGGAACGATTGTCGTAATTCATAGTGATATGGAAATATCAGAAATTTATATACCAGTACACAGCATATATTGTATACATTGGGATGGGTATTAACTGTACAGATTGTTGCAAACACATTAATCAGAGCTCATCACTCCCCCCCCCCCCCCCCCCACCTTAAAAAAAAAAACATTGATTTTGAACTAACCATTATAACTCCTGTTAATGTTTGTATCTTGATTACTGAGATGTCTTATATCATGATGTTTCACAATTTAGGCTATATGAATTGAAATAACTATAAAGAGTATATATATATAAGTTTGCCTCCTCCCAGAGAGACAGACACCAAACAAGGGGATCTCAGTGCATCTGCTATTGCTTTGTAGGTGACCCCCTCAAAAAATGTTTCTACCATGGATAATTGACCTTTATTCTCCTTTAATTGTCCAGTGCTCAGTGTTACAGTTAGGAGATGCTTCCTAGTCCATTGTAAAACAATCACAATGGTTGATAAGGAATACACGTCACCCCAAAGGTTTTTTTTTCCCGTGAAAAATCAACTGAGAGATGGATGGATGGAGTGACAAATAGATGACAAAGTGACATGCTCTCCAGGGAACATAAATACATGTATAAGTATAAAACTGAGTCTTTATTTCAAGTTTTAATCCCCCGAAAACTTAAACAAATGGTCTAGGATGCTTTCATGTTTCAAAAAACAACAACACTATATTGAAACTCTCTTTCGGGTCTGACTAAATTCCACTAGTTTTGCTAGAATGGGGAAATCACAAATGTCTGATGCTGAAAGTGAGGCCTAACTTCAATGAATGCACTCCATATTCTTTGTTAGTTTGAGGAAATTGCATTAAAATTGCCAGAAATACTGTTTGTTCTGATGAAGAACCATACTGGAATCAATAGCTGTTTTACAGTATTCTTTAATTGACTTGTGATGGCAAAGTTGGAAATTGCTACATCAAACTAGCCACTCTCAAATAAAGCATTGATACAATCATCCTGTCCATAGAGTACAGTGTCATAGCAAAAACAGCTGCATTTTTTATTGTCTAACATGAAAGACATATATTATCTATGTAAAGTGCTAATCCCAACCAACACACAGACAAAGTGATGCTAGTAGGTCTCTTAAATTCTGCTATTCAGGAGACAAAAAAGTATCGCAAAACATGAATTTTCTTATTATAAATGAATAGCTATATGTAGAATGATCATGAGTTGTTATACAAATAAAAATTAAAAAAAAAAAACATATACAAAAAGTATAAATTTAATGAATTCATTCCTTAACAAATTGGAAAAATTAATGTCTATAATGTTTATAGTGAAAAAAAGTGAAAATTCTACATAAAATGCCTACACAAAATTACTACTATGGCCATCATGTGAAATTACAGGTGAAAACATGCATGAAACCCGGTGGATATGGTGTCTGCAGACTAACATGAAACCATTTTATCATCGGTGAATAAGGTGAATTCTAACAAAGAAACCTTACCACTTAGATTTCCGTCTACACAACTCTTAATGCCGCTATCACAATTAACACCTGCACGTATATGATATGATCTCTCTTTATCCACCACTATAGCTGATTATACAAAAGCATGTATTTTTTAATTCTGATGATACAATGTAGTTATAGAACATGTAGAAAATGACAATTTTCATGAACAACTGTGCAAGTATGACATTGGTTCTTGAGTATTAATCACTGCAAGTGCACCATATGCATTGATGGGTAGCATTAATTTATGATTCTTAGGTTATATTTATACCAAAAATTATCTCTAAGGATGAATGGTAACTTAATTTTTATTTTTACAATTTTAATGTTGTTATTAATGTATGAGTACTGATGTCTATGAAAAAATGATGTCCCATCTGAACATTCTGTACATGCAAGCAGAATAGATGCTCTAAGGAGCAAAACTGATGCCCATGGGAGCACCATTAAAACAGATAGCTACTGGACTACTTATTAAGTTATCCATGTTTATTTTTCTTCAGTGGACAATCTTTTTATTTGTATTTTACAATGCAGATAACACTGAAAATATAAAGATTATGGAAGAAAATATGACCAACAGAGAGTGATATAATTTGTCTCTGTCATCCCTTCAGGTGGAATGCCAGTTCAAGCAAAAGATAAAAATGTAGAGGTAGTTATTTTTAAGAGTGTTACATAAATCTAGAACATACCATTTTTCTTGTCATCAAAGTCCGAGTCGGAGTCGTCACTCTCGCTCCCACTGCCGCTACTTAACTGGTACCCATACGTTTTCTCCCATTCAGCATAGGAAGAAAAATTGTGTCGGAAGCCCTGATTCCTCCCTGAAACCCAAGTACAAATTTGTTACTAAGGAATGTTTCTACAAAAACGTTATCATGATACAAAACTAGGCATCTTCAATAACATTGAAGAGATATCTCATTAAATATTTCTACATATAGCAAAACAACATTATATTTTGTTAACCATTTTCATATACATACCATTGAAATTTAACTTGAGCATTCAGTGACTAAACAATCTGCATGATCCATTACATATTTATGTAGTATCAGTATATATTTAGAAAGCATATGTCACTAGGTCTCAATATATACATGTATCTGCAAGATTATGACTTACCAGACAGGTGATTACAATGTATACAAGAACAAAAAACACTTATATTAGTACTTCTAATTCAAACACTCTATAATTATGATGTTTGTACTTGCACACAAATATAACTACATGTAGTATATACACATAAACAAAATGTAATTTCCTGAAAATTAACTATATAATTTTCTAAATCTTTGACCAAAAATAAATGTTTGGTAAATGAATGGATAGGATAGATAATTTTGGACATTTGCACTACTTTCAACTTATCTTGAAGTCTAATAAGAGCTATAGCTATGTATGTAACTGCTACTACTAGATGCATGACTTCAGATCTTTTCTGGCCCATAACCCAATATACAAATAAAACCAATTCAGAAACTTAAATGATTGTGACCACTTTTATAGTATGTAAGAAATGTATATAAAAAAAAATGCCACTCATCATAAAGTTTGAAGTCAATATCACTTATATACAACAACATTACAATTGTGCTTCTTCATCCAAATAATGTATTAAATCTAATGTGATTTACAAGTAGATCAAAAACTAGGCAGCATCTCTAGCAGTTTGGGGTAAATCTCAGCTGAATTCAAACCCTTAGTCTGGTCTAGCATACAGAGCTGACTATGAATAGACAACATTAGACATACACGACTACTCAGACAAGAGACCTGTGAGGAGACTGAAATCCTCCTCATATTCCTCGCTTTCAAATGACCCCTCTTGACCCTCATCTTGGTCATCTTTGCTCTTGTCTGAATCAGCTGACTTTGAGGGACGGGAAGATTCGGTTATTGGAAAAAGCTGACGATTTCGGGCTGTAAACATTTGCATTAAAATCTATTTTAACAAATAGTCTTTCACTCACATGCATGCAGGTTTGCACTGTTAATACAACTAAAAGTGTTTTCATAGTGTTGATACATGTACTTAAACAATAAACAGCATTTTTCCATTCTTAAATCCAATATTGATACAAACTGTTGTTGAAAGCCCTGAATTTCCATTAATCAATGCCAAATTACCAACAGACTTGCATATTTTTCAATATTTAAAGCGGCGCAGAGGAGAGCATAATTTCAGGTCTTTGTTGTTTTTATTTAAACATATCTGCATGACATCAAGAAATTTAAAAATTCCATTTGTAGAAAAACTGTACAATAACAAATGACTCTTACGTAAAAGTTGAAAAAAAAATTTATATACATGTAGTTAACATAAAAGAGCCAATTACCCATTACCTAGGACACTTCTAAACAAAACATATTTATATGAGGTAAAGGTAGGGTTTATAGTCTAGCTTGCTTACAATTTGAAAGTAAATTGCACTGCATGACTTCTACAATTTAACCCCTGAAAGAACCTGCACCATCAAAAGCATTCTCACCCTTCCTCCCCCTTGGGAGGGGGGCATAAAAGCAGAACTCATTTTAACCCCTGGGTTTAGAGGCTGCACCAGTAGAGAGTAAAGTAACTTGCCCAAGTTAATAATGATAATGCAGAGCAGCGGCCGAACCACTGCGCCATCACCTCCACTGAGCATAAGAGCACCGACACAGTGTAAACTGACTAAACACAGTCTTGAAACACACACATGTAGTAAATTCATTATTTTACATCCATCTACATACACATGACATCATCATTGGAATTTCATCATTTTAGTTTTCAGTGAAGTTTTTTTTATCAAGTTGTATTAATATTGTTGTTATATCTATCATCTCCTGTACAAATTAAGAGATTCCAACATACACATTCTCTTTTGAAAAGTTGATAAATCAGCCTTTGTGAAAACCCATACCTATTGTCTTGATGAAAGCTACATATATATGCCAATTTATTGACTTCGGGAGAAAGCAGATAAATGTATTTATGTATTGAATAATTAAACATACAAACAGTTAATTGGTCAGATCACAGCACTTCAATCTAATTAACTACATACATGTAGTACATAATTCTACACATTCTCTACATACCAAATATAGATACATCTATGGGCCGAAAAGATAAGTCCACCTCCCAGAAATTACTGGGATCCTCCTCTTGATAAATAGGTCCTTTAATCCTGGATCTCGCAGACTGAGACGTTCTCGGCCGAGATATCATTTTCTCTGAGTCCAACTTCATTGAATTACATCAAATCCCACTCTATGTAGCTAAATCCTGTATTAAAATCCGTTAGGAAGCAAAACCATCGACAAAAATGAAACATAATCTCAAGATCAAGTGATTTCTAATTGTGATGAATAAGTAATGCACTGCCGACAAACGATTTTTCCTATTTGGTGCTTATAATTCCTCTGCTACATTCAGTTTGTTCACATCTCGTGAAGGGCGACTTTCAATGAATACAAATCAACAGACCTGACAACCAATATAAACTTCATCAATAATGCCATTTTACGATGGTTTAAGAGCAAATTTTAAAATCCATACACAAGTTCATATAAATCAATTGGGCTACTCCTTAGTTCCTCTAGATTGGATACATGTTTTATTGCCCATTTTACGTCCTAACAATGCACTTAAATATCCAATCCTGCATACTTATTATGAGCACTCCTCAATCTTAAAAACTGCTTATAAGGTAACTGATTATGCACTAGTCCTTATCTTTATATGTCTGTACCACAGATCCTTGCAGGTGAAAAAATTTGAAAATTCTATCCAATCAGGTTCACCGAGACTTAAACACTTTTCAATCTCTCACCCGTTTTGCTAATGGTTGTCTGCCCTAGCCCTGCCACGTTAGTCTATTACTCAGAGTGGTTGACAAGATAGATTGATGCCCCCTCTTACTCGGCACCGTTGCTTGGAAGGACTGCTCACAATTGTATAATCTATCACATAGTATTTTTGTAAGCCTTTCTTTATTAATTAAAGGGCTACTCAACAGGTTCCTGCTGAACAATAGGACTATATTCTTTATGCCATGCGCACCATTTAAAATTCTGTATTGTTGCGATCCTGATTAATAAAAGAGCATATCTGGACCATATCAAAAATACTGGTTTTAGTATTGTGCCAAACATAAATAGGTATTGAGTTAAGGAATTATTAGTTTAAACCCAAGCAGGTCTAGAACTCTTGTGACGATCTTCTCTTTTAACTGGTCCAAATTCCAATTCTGAAGTACAGTCAAGATTAAATTGGAATTATACAGGCCATTTTTCTTCACTTTCTTTAATGCTAAAACCAAGATCACTTGGACTATAGCAAGAAATTTTGAGATTACAGTCTTGCAAGATGAATGGAATACTATATCTACTACCTCAATCTGGCAGCTGTTGAATCGTATGATAGTATACCATAACATTAAACAATCTAATGTGGCACCTACATCCATACAGCTTTGATTTTTCTCATATGAAAAATTAAATAGATTATAACTTTTTATACACAAAATCATTTTTCTCTGTGATGATCTGAAGTTACAGTTTTCCATCACTATAACTGTACGTTTATTAATCATTTATGTAAGGTTATGTTCCGTATTAAAAATACTTTTTTTTTTTACAAAGTGATATTATTAATAAGTTGATTACAGGTATTCTGTGCAAAAGTTAAACTATATTATACTGCCCACCAAAATGGCAATAAAAAATTTTTAAATTATCATCCATTTTCTTGAGTAGAACATGTAACCATTAAGAATTTGATGAGTAAATGTATTTAAGTCTCAACGAGAGTTAAACTGCGTAACCATTTAAAATATAATTGCTGTATGTGTTCAAAAAGACCTGTGCTTAATTAGAATGATAAGCATCCTTCATATTCAAAAAGACCTGCAATTAAAGTCTGCTCATTGCATAAAATCAAAATTGAATGTTCATGCATCATAGAAAAATGGTACAAATATAGCTACATGCAAGTAAAACTGGGGACAACGGAACTTTTTTAAAACAGCTGACACCATCAACTATTACAGTTCAAAATAAAAAAAATTGAATACAGCATTGTCACATCTCATTGTAAGCAAAATGGTCTAAGAAGTTGAATTCATAATGATAAACTGCATATCTTCTTTAGGCTGGACTTAGCCACTGCGGAGCATGTAATCCTTAAAACATCACAATAGTCCAGTTTGTTTGAAATTCTTCAGTTGATACGAGTAGATATGGGGGGAATACTTTGTAGATCTTGGAACAAGAAGAAACTTTATAAACACTCCAAATTAAACAAACATCCACCAAATTCAAGAAGAGCAATCCTATATATTCTATGTAAATACTTTTTGAAATTTTTCTGATAGGGACCAACTGAATTCAATGAATGAGGGACCTTCCATGGGCTTTTATTGATTACACAAATATATATTTAAAGAACAAATTGATCACTAAAGCAATTTCTTATCAAAATAATTTCACACAGATTTGCTAATAAAGTACACGTTTAGCTAGTTAGCAAAGACTAGAATCCTTCTCTGAGCACATTCACTAGTAATATGTCCTTTATCAAAACATAGATTTATTATTTTATTTCCATTTTTTAATGTTAACCAATCTATCTTAGTCATGGATGGCCCCTGGATTCATCTGGATGTTAACATTATAGGTGCCCCATCCAGATCAGGGAGCCATTGGATTATTCATTAGATATATATTGAAGGGGGCCAGGTATATGTGTATGTAATTATCACAAACCATGGCCAAAATGTATGATCCAGCTCTCCCATTCTGGAGAGAGCTATATGTGGACCATGGCTTGAGATGATGAGTGTATATATGTTAGAAACTTCACATAACAAGTGCTTCCAAGGACATTTTGAAATAATATCAAAGATTTTTACTTATATACAGATAATAAAAAATGGCTCAGAAAACCTAGTTAGTAAGTATCACTTCACTTGAAATTCAGTGTATATGAAATTTTTAAATGATAGCTCCTGATAAAATAGTTTGTAGACCAAACTTGAGATATCTGTATAAAACCTGTTGAAATGTAAGACATTTTGGCAAGCAGGCAAACCAAAAAAATTAGTCAAATGCATGATATAAAATTATGTAACAATTTAAGTCTGAGTCTAAGCCAAAATCAAAAAATCCTATTGCACTGAAACAACTTTTATTCACAACAGCTAAATATATACATACAAAGTACCCACTGGCTACGCTTAACACATATAACATGACTGTATAAATACATGAATAAATCTCTCCAATACTAATTCATTTAAAATCAAGAAAGGTGTTCTACATAACCACATAAAAGATTTTTATTACAGGTTAGCCTGTATTAATAAAAATTAAAAAAAACTGTAAATTTTCAAACAAATAGATGGGGGGGGGGGGGGGGGGGTTCGGTTGCAAACTTCAATTGCACTTACACATGTAAATACCATGTGAATACCAATTTAACAGAGATAATTCATTTTGTAATTAAAATATTTGCCCCATTCAAGCAAGATGTGTTTGAAATACACTGATCCCCCAATACAGCAGCTCAAGGCCATGGGGAAAGTTTTTCAAAAGCAGGTCAAACTTTTAAGTCAGGGTCATGAGGTCAAAAATAATGTCTTTACTCAAAGAAATGTCCTGTCACAATAAATACACATGTGAAATATGAAAGCCTTAGCACTAACCCTGCAAAGTTATTGCCAAGGTTAAGTTTTTCAAAAGTATGTCAAGGTTATGAGGTCAAAAATAATAGTATTCAAAGAAAGGTCTTGTCAAATGAAATACACATGTGAAACATGAAAGCCCTAGCACCAAACCATGGAGAAGTTATAAGCAAGGTAAAAGTTTTTCAAAGTAGGTCAAACTCCAAGGTCAAGGTCATGCAGTCAAAAATAACGGTACCCAAAGAAAGGTCTTTTCCCAAGGAATAGACATGTGAAATATGAAAGCCCTACCATCAACCGTTGAGAAGATATGGCCAAGGTTAATGTTAATTAAAGTTTTACAAAAAAAAAAACAGGTCAAACTCCAAGTTCATAAGGTCCAAAATGTTAGTACCCAAAGAAATGTCTTGTAACAAGGAATATACACATGTGAAATATGAAAGTCCTAGCATTAACCATTCAAAAGTTATAAGCAAGGTCAAAGTTTTGCAGACACACAGAAAGATGGACAGACCAAAATCTTAATTTTCTTCCTTTAATCTCCAATATACAGAGGCATAAAAAGGACATGAAAGAAAGAGTACACTAGAAGCAGATTCATGTACTTAGTACTAATTACAATCCAAACAATGTTGTGGAAATTGACCCCCCCCCCCCCCAAATTGAGTCTCCCCCTCCCATCCTGAACACGTTCTGAAAACTTCAAAAATCATTGGTGTAATAGATAATTATACAATGTTAAAGAAATGAAACTTGACAGAGATATAATACACCTTATGACTATGGCATTCAATCCAAAATTTAAGCTTCTCCAGCATGTCTAGTGTACTGTGCTGACAGTATACAAAAATAAAAGTCTATCCTCATTCGCATATTGTACAGTAGTCAATTGCAGTCATAATATGGTATATTTATTCTCTGAATCTCCTTTTAAATGAGGAATTAAATATTTTGATTTCAACAATTTTTTTTCAATATACATGATATATAAACAAATATTCATACACAGTTGAACTGGATATCTTGAATCCTCTGATATCTCAAAGTTTTTCCTTGCCCCATCGAGTTCAAGATAACAAGTTTTGACTGCATTAAGAGTAAAAAAATTCATGAAGAGCATTGCATAGCTGATCCTCAGAATGAATTTTATATGAGACATGTTGTATACATATATAAACATGTACTGATGTAGTTTACATATTCATGTTGAATGCATATACAATTTTTACATTTCATAAATGTGCATTTACTGACACATGCTACTCCATGGGCATTGCATAGGAATATAATTATTTAGCAAAAGTATACAATTATGAAAAAAATTACCAGGAATGTTGGAGGGTCTACAATTGTAATATATTACACCCCCTCCTGAAATGTATGAAGTAAAGACATGCATAAGAGATATTTTTCTAATTATGAAATATCATCAAAGCAACCAGTTCCTGGAAATTATTTAGTAGTTTTTTCAAGTACATGCTGATAATAAGAGGAATCAGAATAAAACAATTCATTATGTAAAGGTGCATGCTCATCTCTAAGAGTGAATGAGTGAAAAAAAAAAATGGTGATTCACTAAACATGTAGTTGCAGAAAAATTCTACAATAAGAAAGCAAAAATTTGTGATAAAAACAAGAAAATTTGTTAGTTCTGTCAGCCTTACTCACATTTGTCAATTTCAGTTTGAGCTAAAAGGAGGGAGAAAAATATGTAAAAATACTTAAAGAGAGATAACTCTTTCCAGATTGATTTTAGAAATTATCAGAAGGGTGCAGCCACTTTATACTGTTTGCTTATTAAATTAACAAGTGCCTTTAATAACCCATTTAAATCTTTGTTGAACTATGGCGCCACTGATATTGGTTTCACTATAGGGGTATTTGAAACAAACATCAGTGAATCTACAGCTCGGGAAGTCTTTGTTGGTTTGTTTATCTGTATAAGTTTAGTACACTGACTAATTGACAAATTAATGGTCTCTATACAAAATACCAGACAAAGTCAACAAAAATATTGACTTCATTGACTGGAAGCTTGGTATTATATGCTTATATTTTCCCACTCCACATCAAATATTCATGGGTATTTAAAATGCAGAATGAAAATACTTGTATTACTAAGTACATGTTAAAAATTTTGATTACAGTGTTTGCAGTAAGAAATAATTAAATTATTTTAGACATATTTTTTTCTTATGAGAAATAAGACAAACTTAAACTTAAGATAGATACAAAATAAAAACAAACATACTCAATATACTTTTTAAAAAAATAATTTGGTAGTTTTCATGAATTATTATGATTATTAGTATACATATTTAGTTATTAACAGAAAATGGATTATCTTGTATTATACATCCTTAAAAAGTTTTTGTTTTCCCTTTACTTAAGATTATAAAAGACATGTGATTTCTTGTTTGAGAAATGTTCAACTCCCATAATTTAAAAGAATTGATACAAGGATATGCTTTCATTTTTGAAAATGTGAAATGTGTCACAAAAATATAGAATGCATTACCATATCATTTTAAATTCCATTCTATGAATTTTTAATGCTTAAAAGTGCTTTTAAAAAATTTCAGTCCTCAGTCTAACTAAAGTAAAGCCATCCCTCTCTTCTCCCCCTCCCTTTAGCCAAGTGCTACATGCATGTCCATCCAACAAACACAGTGGATATAGTTGGGGACTACTGTAGCAGGGATACTTAGTCTTGTACATCCAATTAAGACAAATACTCATTCTTATACTGATATACTGAACTAAAATTTCAAGAATCTAAAATGTTTATAAATTTATATTTAAGGCTTGTGCACAATATAATACTGAAAATTTAAAAAAACAATAAACTTTATCACCTACCATTGCATCTTGCCTTAATAACTTTCAGGTTTATTAATCTAATGATGATCTTATTTTATCAATTACATACAGCCCACATATCCATGAATCACTACATGTATATGTAGAAGCATGGTTTAAATATCAAACTCAACCCAGGATTAACCAACTTGCCATCAGGGGTATATTATATTCATGATTTCTGGTTCATTTATAATCTAATTATCTTAAAGAAATTTGTCAATTACATATTTTCCAAGGTAATTTTATCAGAATAGATGGAAATCTTGTCAGTATGTGTGAAAAGATATACCTGGCTTGATTATTTATAAAAAAACATAAGATGCCTTTTTTCAACAAGATTATTAGATATATAGCATGAATATGATTTTGCGTGTAAAGGGACTATAAATCAAAATTGTCTTAAAGAGTGTAAGTTTACATAATTATGATTGATGTGGATATATATATTCAAACAATAGTTATTGACATAAATCATAAAGGACACAGATAATAAGAAATAAAGATTTGCTGTTGATTATTTATTTTACTCAGGCAATTACGACCTGAGATATATCCAGTAGAAGTACCTGTATAGTATCCATAGTGTTCCAAATGCTTGCGCATAAAACTGTCATATGGATTCTAAAATGAAAAAAAAGAGTCTGTTATATGCACATTTTGCCACTATACATGCTTAACAGACATTCTACAAAAGTATATGCGCAATAAATCAATCCATAAATAACGTTACAAAGAACATGAACAAGGTCCATGATTATGGAGTGAGTGCAGTGAGTGGTGCAAAGCACTACTCACACTGTGAGCTCTTACCAAAATGCTTTAGTGAAGAGAAATTCGGAATTAGCATATTGATCCAAATGAATTTTTTCTGCAGTAACCTCAAGACCTACAATGCAATGCAAATGCATCTTGCTGCTAACCACATTGTTGTGGTAACAACAAAAGTTCACAAATAATAAACTCACCTTTTTTTTTGAATGAATATTGTGATATCATAAATAGTAGATTAAATGTTCTTTGTTAAAATTTGCAGACTTCATTTCGGTAATGCAACTAACATTCAATGTCATGTGACATCAAAGTCTAGATGTTCCAAATGCCTTGTGCGGATCTAAGTTAACACTGAATAGGTATTCAGTAATACACATCTGCACTTGCCCTAATGGTCGCACTGTCAACATATTATGGTACATGTAACTTAATTAAAAGAAATACATGCAATACGTTTGTTAGCACCTTCTGTGAGATAATGGATGAACATAGTTATGTTTGTCTTAATTATGACAAACTGCACCTATTTTTAATTTTTAAATTAAGCTCACAATTTTTATGTCATAATTTTGTGCATGAGCTTTGTGAAGATCTTTCATAGTTTTTCAATTTAATAACTTGAATGAGAATTTTACTGATACTAAGAAGATATAGATGCATAAGTATCTAAATTCTTTTTACCTGAGCCTTGTAAAAACAGCTCTATATTCAAATTAATTTTTTTCTTCAAAATCTTTACAGTGTTCCTACTCAAGTTTGAACTTTAAAGATTGTATGCATCCCTGCATGGTCTCTATGTGGTATAGTGTTTCATGAAAATAAGTGTTATCTTTGAAAAGAAGGTTTAAAGGTATGTAAACGTAGCTTATATTGACAAAGCAGTCAAGGTGAAATGTTCAAACTTAAGTCTTAAAGGCAGACAAGTAGGAGAAAATTACAATTCTCATATTTCCGATTCTATTCATGTTCACATTCATGTCTCTAAATAAATTTATTCAGTGCTAGAACACTAACTATAGCACTTCTAATAGTCAATTATTATTTGCATTTCAAAAAGAAATGAAAGAAGTGTATTAATGATTAAAGATTTTTCTAGTAAAAAGGTATTTTTTCAAGTGCATGCATATGGTCTCATTTCTTTCACACATTAGTATCAGATTTATAATTATCTTTTAGTTCAATCATTAGCATCCTTCTTTCTTTCTCTCATTCTCTCTCTCTCTCTCTCCGGGCATCCATTTATTGATATCGATGGTATATACATCATTACATTGTGTAAGACGGTTACTTAGAAACGTGAACTAGCTCAACTATTTATGAAGTAGTTGTGGGACAATAAAAATTATTTGCCCAACACCTTTAAAATACATTAAAGTTTCCTTGTGTTACTTTCAAAATGACATCAGAATTCAATGTGAAGACAGAAGGTTAGGATAGATAATAAATTGTCATGAAATATGTCATCATTTATATTAGATAAAGAATGAATATCCACAAATTCTTGATTTACCATGTTTGTTAATTAAAAATGCATGTAAATCTATATGTGAATACATATGTTGAAATATTCCACTTGAAAGTACACAAAACATCTGTACAATGTAACAAAATTAAGACCTTTTGAACCATTATCTACAGCATATCTGAATTGCTTTGCCTCTTGTACGAGATAACACTAGCATTTACCAGTATATAGATTAAATAGTCAATAGTGAATCAATGGCATAGCTTTCAAGAGCTGTTATGGTGGTTTAAGAAATGTCTGAGGAAATATTTGCTCTAGACTTGACTTTTAATTTTTTTTTTATCTCAGCATGCATTTTGTTTTGGAGAATCTAGCACCTTAATATTATCAGATTATAGTGGGACATTTTAGGTTATAGGGCTTAATCATAGTTATAATGTGTGTTTTCTGATTTTGTCAGTTCATGATTTTAGTTGGTGTTTTCAGTACACATCATGAATAAATGAAAGAACATGTACACACACTTTCTGTGTGAACATCTGCTCTAATCATATTATAATTATCTTATACTTTAAAAATGTTTTAAAACAATGAATGAAGTATGGACATGGACAGTCCCTGAAATTCTGACTTACCAGATCAAACTGAAATTCACTGTCAGAATTCCACATGGTAAATCTATTGGCATAGTTTCTTACAAGCTGAACGATCCCACAAACAGTTACACATATCTTAGTCAATGGAAGTCCGAAGAAAATACTAAACGGGTTCTAATTAAAACTGCCATTCTGATTAAACTCACTAAACTGAGCTTTTCCTAAGATCATTAGTATCGAAAAATGTTTGTCGCAGACACATTTCTGATTATCCCTTCCTTACATTGAAATTCTTAATCAGTTGAAATAATACATAGTGCGATTTTTAATACTTCTCGATTTAAATCCCCGCTAAATGCTATTTCGATTGTTCAATATCAAGCGCTAACGTGCTTTATTTTGGACCAATGACTATTTACATCGAAAGACGCCACCTTGCGCAAGAAAGTAAACCGGTAAAAACATCAGTAAGGTCAATCTTGATCATTGAAAATTGCCTTTCTTCGGAAAAATTTTTGATTGAAAATACATAATTACATATGTATGATTTATTTTCATACAAAGAGTCATGGAATGTGTTATATAAATAACTAAATAATTGCTCCGCTGCAGACGACGTTGTCATGCAGAAACCCGCAGTAAATTAAACTGTTGTTGATCACGATACATTTAATTATTGACAACAAATTTCTTCTATTGCTTGTGTATGAATGATAAACGAATCTAAATTTTTGAATGATTCACTTCTTAAATTTTGATGGTAAACAAGTGCGCACCTATCGCACATACTTTCTTTTCCGGTTGGACGCCATACTTGAAAGGAGTCCAACATGGTATGAGATGAAAACATTGATGTTTATCTGTATATTTATGAAAAAAGCATGATTAAAACAAATGGAAATTAAATAAAAATGTCATTTAAGTATTGATTTTATGCGATTGCTCATGGATGACGAGAAGAAAGACGATTTAATTCATTGTTTATGTGATGTTCGAATTTCCTCGAAAAATGTTTATTGAAATAATGAAACATGTTGCAGGGTGCCCATAAAAGTTACAGAACTAAGATGCGGTTAGCTAAGAAACAAAAGCAAAATCGCCCAGTGCCCCAATGGGTTCGAATGAAAACTGGAAACACTATCAGGTACGTTTCATATTATGGTATGGCATACAGCATTACAGAAAACAATATATGTTTATGTATTGAAAAATAGTAATAATAGGGAATCAAAGAAGCTTTATTTTATCCATATTGCTTTATGTGTATATTACAGAGAGTGCAATATGGTTAAGAACCCCCTCTGAGTGAATGATACTATGTTAATTGTTGCAATAATTCGGTGGACTTGACCAGTCCCCAGAATCCATAAGATCGCAAGCACATTTCACTATGATGTAAGATTTACGTCACATAACTATTAAGGGTTAGCCTTGCACAATACTTGACTGATTAGGGTTAGTTTTGACCCACTTCAGAGATTTTTTTTAGTCCCTGAACAAATATTTGACTGATCATAGGGTTAGTCTCGCATCCATCTGAGAGATTAGGGTTAGTCGGTGCACACTATTTGACTGATTAGGGTTAGTCTAGCATCTGCCCTGGAGATTTGGGTGTCCTCACATACCACCCGAGAGATCAGGGTTAGTGTCTTGTTCTATTGAATAAATTCAGTTGCATTTGTATTTTTTGCAAGATCTTACAGCTTCAACAACATTTTTTACATGGTTTACATTAAAAATAACATGAAATGGCACTAACCATGTGCCACACGTTTCGTTGACAATTATTTTGTCAGGTTTTCACTGAATAGATAGCAGCATTTATAGAATGTTGTTTGAGAACGAGGTTTAAAACTTCATTTAAAAACAAGGTTTAAAACTTCATTTAAAAAGAAGTTTTAACGTTTAAAAACGATGTTTTAAACTAAACTTTTATCTGTAGAATTCAATTTTGGAGTCAAAAGGCCCAAAACTTACTTTTATTTTGATCGCTCACATGATCTCATATATATTGAAGTACCTACGGTACAGTATATTTTAGCGTGTTTTTTCTGGAGACTGGTAAATTATATTGTTGTCATAAATATGATTCGTTAGCATACTTGATTCTGATAAATTCGGTTGAGCCTAATTAAGCATGGTAAATTTGGCTAAGCACTTCAAATCAAGCAACCTGGCCTTATATATACAATAATGGAAATGTATTTCTATCGTAAAACATAACCTTGCATAAAAAAGTACTACCGTTAAACAATAATGTTCATATCACCAGCATACTTTGATCAAAAGCTTCACATCGTAAACTACTTTTGACACTACTATCTCAAAAGATGCCATGTTGAAGCTGCCTGAGTCTATCAGATTTTTCAGGCTCAATCAGCTAACCTGTGTTGACACCAGCTCATGATAAAATGTGTTGCTGGTCATCGGTGGTTTACCCAGGGGGTACACTGTATTAATGAGAAACACGTTTTTTACATGCCAAGTTTTTGATAATTCTATCTGTTTTAAATGATAGAGAATCAGTGATTTTATATGAACATGCAATATGACCCTTTCAAACAAGTATTTTTACTGCTTAGTGGTTCACAGGCACCTGAAATTTTATCAATAAGTTGCATATAAAGCCCTAGAATTAAAAAAAAACCTAAACTAAATATAAAAATGTGAGATGTGTAACACCATCCCCACTTTAATTAGACATAGAAATTGGACATACCAACTGGTTTGTGTGTTGCAATGAATGGGTTTAAATATGATAATTCTCATTACCCATTGTTTCAAAACTTTTAATTTCACAGCATTGATAATGCTATGAAGTATGAACTGAATTCCTTTTCCACCAAATCTTAACTTCCATTAATAGCTGGTGTCACTAATTGAAAATGAAGTTGGCCTTAACTGTGTCTGCCGAACTATGGATTATATAGATACCATATGCTGTTAACCAACTGGCAATTCTTCATTTGATTGCCAGGCTATAATATATTCTAAAGGGCTAAATTACTCAGGCTCTGTTTTACTATTCATCATATTAATTACCGGCTATGCAGTCTCTGATTATAGATCTGCACAAACTAGTGATAAATCATTAGAACAAACATAAATAGCTAAACTGATTATGAAGTCTACATTTTTTTGAGTATATTATATTTAAGTAAATAGCAATATGAAAAATACTAGGATCTTCATACTATGTTTACTTATATTTTTTATAAAAATTGGGCACAGGCAATCAGTTTGTGAATTCGTGTTTGATATGTGTATTTGGAATATTAACATTTTTCTAGAATTAATAGCTTAGTACAACAATCATATAGTTTGAAAAAATAAGAGTTGATTAAAAAACTCAGTTTTAATATATACTCTGTTTAAATCTCATTTCAGGTACAATGCCAAGAGGAGACACTGGAGGCGTACAAAGCTAAAGATGTAAAACTACCACACTCTATTGGACTTCTTACTAGTTATAATTTAAGAATGTGTCAATTTTGGGCATCTGTTATGTATGTGTTACAACATTTTTCAGAAGTAAATATTCATTAAAGGCACATTCAAAATACATCCATGTCCTTTTTATTTTAATACAATAAACATGGAAGTAGACAATTTTGCCATGGTTTTCAGCCTATCACAAATTGTGTCTGAAATCCTTTATTGCCCCCTGCTTTCCCAAAAGTGAGAGGACATTGAATCTCATTCATCTCTCAGTCAGTCCATCTGTATGTCTGTCTCAGTTGTCTGCCACAAAAACTTTAACGTTAACGTTGGTCATAACTTTTGAATGAGGAAAGATAGGACTTTCATATTTCATGTGTACATTACCTGTGATAAGACCTTTCCAAGTATACTAAAAAAAAATTTACCTCTTGACCTTGACATTTGACCTAGTTTACAAAAATTTTAACATTACTTTTACCTTGGTCATAACTTTTGAATTTGATTGAAATGATATAAGGCTTTCACATTTTACATGTACATTACATATGACAAGACCTTTCAAAATGTATCATGATTTTTGACCCCTTACCTTGACCTTGGGGTTTGACCTAATATCCTAAAATTTTAACATTGGTTATAACTTTTGAATGAGAGAAGATGGGGCATTCATATTTGACATGTGCATTACCTGTGGCAACTTTTCCGAACATGCTATGATTTATGACCCTGTGACCTTCACCTTGAAGTTTTATCTGATTTTCAATAATTTTAACATTGGTGATAACTTTTGAATGTTAGAAGAAAGGGCATTCAAGTGCATCACCTGTGACAAGGTTTCTGAATGAGCTTTGATATTAGACCCTGTGACCTTGACCTTCAAGTGTCACATTATCTGTAAGAAGACCTTTCCAATTGCACTATGACTTTTAACCCCTGACCTTGACCTTGAAGTTTGACCCAATTTTCAATAATTTTAACATTGCTGATAACTTTTGAAAGGCAGAAGACAGGACATTTATATTTGACATTACCTGTTTCAAAACCTTTCTGAATGTGCAATGACCCTCTTGATCTCAACCTCTAAGTTTAACCTACAACCTTTTTCCATTTTTTTACATTGGTAACATCTTTTGAATGAGAGAAGGTAGGGCTTTCATATTACAAATGTAAATTGCCTACGACAACACCTTTTAGAAAGGATAATCATTTTTGACTTCATGACCTTGATCAAGAAGTTTGAAGGACAAATAAACAAGACAGTTACAATATGTCATAAATACATGTAATTGCATCCCAACCACTAAGACACGAAAGGGGGGGGGCACAATTCTTTGAATTTGCTTGTTTGAATGAATTTGAACTAGCATGGGGTGCTCATGACCTAAAAGACTGACCATTGAAAGATGATATTTTAAAGGTCAAAAGTCATTAGTATAGGAGTTGTGAGAACACTGTTGCAAATCGTATATGGGCTTCTCTTTGCTACTGCATAACCCGCTGACTGGAAGGTCTACTGTGTAAAACTTGAGTCATGATCTTCAAGGTCACAGATGTATGAATTATATTGGGAAGGAGTTGTACACCAAATTGAAGGAGTCATGAGATTAAATGAACTTTTAACTTTTATGATGAATTTGGTCTTAGTTTTTAGCTCAACTGGTCAGAGAATTTATGAAATAGTAAGGTGTCCATCATCCGTTTGTCTGTAAACATGCAATTTCTCAAAACGCTACTACTCCTACAGTAATGGCCCAATTTTAACGTTACTTCGTACACAAGTACTATATACTAAGATACACAATTCTGAAGTCGACAAATGATGTTGCTATGGTGACTAAAGCTAAAAATCTTGAAATTCTTTCAAAATGCTATAATTCCTCCTACAGTTTGTCCAATTTCAGTAAGACTTGGTACACAAGTACCCTATACCAAGAAACATTTCTATATGCTGGTTTTAGATTTCAACAAACGATGTTACCGAAAATTGAAATTTCTTTGAATTTCTTTCAAAATGCTACTCCCCCTACAGTTTTTATCCATTTTAAGCAAGATTTGGTATACAAGTTCACTGTACTGGATACATAATTCTTTTTATCCGTTTTTGATTTTGACAAACAATGTTGCCATGGTTTCTAGAAAATAGAAATTTCTGTGAAATTCTTCACAGAAGAAGCACTAATCCTCTTACAATTTTCGAAGAAATTTCTATATTTAGTAATCATGGCATTTACACATTTGTTGAAATCAAAAACAAATAAAAAGAATGGTGTTTCTTAGTATATTAATGACCAAGTCTTACTGAATTGGACCAAAACTGTAAGAGGATTAGTGCTTTGAAAGAATTTCGCAGAATCCTGAAGCACATATGATTTCTTACGTAGGTAGCAACCATGGAGGGTCTAAAGTCAACGGCACCTGGTGTGAATGAAAAATTTGATTTTGGAAAATATTTGGGTTTTAGGACGAATCTTCACTCGTGACAAGCTTATTTTTGAAGAAGGGGGGGGGGGGGGGGGTGGCATATTAGCATAATGGATGTTTACATTTACGAGTTTATTTTAAGTTTGACCATACATTGTTAGGAATAATCAAATAAATATACATTTTTTATTTTAAAAAAAAAACTAAAGAAAGGAAATGCCACATTTTTACAGCTCTAGACCAAATGACATAAATGCAAATTATACAGGGCATCAAAGGTGCTGCCTTAAAGAGATGTATCGCAAACATTTTTTTTTACCTCTCACATGCAAGAGTTAAATTGCTGTTTTTTTTTGTTTTTTTTTTTAAATTTCTTTCAATATATATCTAATTAAGAAAATTTGTAAAATTTAGAAATAGAGTATTGAAAATGTTGCGAGAGAATCATTACAGAAACAAAACTTCATCATATTTCTAAAACTTTCCAAAAATTATATTGCATTGTAAAATTATATTTACCGACTCTCCACCAAATTTTGTTACGCATGTTTTAATTTAAAAAAAACTTGGGTTTTGTCTTCGAGGGCGAAAACAATTTAAGAAGAGAGGGATGTAATGCTATGGACCATAGGTATCGGCCTATGTACGCCCAGTAGGTAGTGCACCTGATCATGACTAGTGATGCTGAGGTCCTGGGTTCGATTTCTGATCAAGCCATATATTTTCTCCTTTCCTGCTCCATAATTTGGTGTCGTTGTCCACCCCTGGCATTGCAGGAAAAAGGCCTGTCAGGGGCAAAGAAGAACTTGGGTTGTGTCTTTGAGGGCGAAGACAATTTAAGGAGCGGGGATGTAATGATTTGGTGATTTGGACCATGGATAGTAGGTAGAGCACCTGTCTAGTGATACAGGGGTCCCGTTTTCGATTCCCGGTTCAGCCATACATTTTCTCCTCTCCTGTTATAGAAGAACTTTATGTAGAAAATCAATGTAAGTGCAGGAAAAATGTTTTGCTGTACCTGATTTTATATTTGTAGGTGTGTGTGTGTCCTTTCAAGTTCTTTGCATTTACCTCAATTGATTTTCAAACTATAATATTCATGGCCGTAGAAACCGGGGGGGGGGGGGCGTGCACCACCACCCCACCCCCCAAATAATTTTGCCGATATATAGATTACTATAGAAAACATAGCTACTATATGCTTGTGCCCCCTCAATAAAAACGTCTGATGAACTTTCTTTTTTTTTTTTGCTTGTCAAGGAATTTTTGGGTTGATTGTGCCCCCTCAACTGAAAATGTACGGCTGTGCCCCCCAAACTGAAATTGCTTCCTACGGGCCTGATATTGATAGTTTTTTATGGTAGCCTCAGTGTTTTAACACTCTTGTACTCCTGATCTTTTTTTTAATTCAAAATGAATAGGAGACCCTGTGGAGACTTTACGGGAGAATAGCACACAGTATTACTATTTGTTTTAGGGTACTTACCTCAAATTATCCAGGGATTGAGACAAACTTCTATTTTCAATATCTTACATTTTGCCAACTGCTGACATAAAGTTAACAGAAGCCCCCCCCCCCCCCCCCCCATTTCCGAGACTATGAAGTCTATTTTGAAACATATTCTTTATCAATATTGGTATAACGATCAAGGGTATGTCAGAGCCCTAACTAAAGAGTTATATTTTTGTCAAAGTTACTTTTCAGTTGGATTGGGAAGGATTGGGCTAGGCATTTATGACGTATCTTCTTTCAAACAAAATTCATCCTATATTTACAGCTCTTTTACACTAGCCTTTGCTGCTATTTGAAAAAAAAAATAAAATGAAAAACAATACCTTGGTATAGGATTTACATTTAAACAGAAGCAAGTACCCATGCCCCTTTATGGTATGTTTGCTTAAGGCTGTACTTATACATAAATTTTTCCTCCCAAAAGATACCTACCAAGACTTATCTGTAACTAAAGTGAGTGATTGTCATATTGTAAACTCAAAATATTCTCTCTAGAAATTACAACACCCATAGTCATTTGCTTCAAATTTCATTCATTGTATACAATCACAGAAAAATAAATTTTAACAAACATTGATAGTTTCTCCTTCTGGTACACATAATAAATGAGCACAATTTTATCACAGTTTAGAAAAAAGTCTGCCAATAAAACATTTATTAGGGAAAGCAAAAGTATATTGCTTCCTTTAATAAATATGTATCTATAAAAAGATTGTAAATATAAAATAAAAACAAATAGATGTTGGTATAAAAGAAAATACACTTATACTGAATATAACAAAAATCTTAAAATTTTTGTTTCATGATTCAGAAAAAATAATTCCACAAATAAAACCCTAAATTGGTTCCTTAAAAATATTGATTAAAAAAATGTATATAAAATTCACAAATGGATATTGGTAAAAAAGAAAAGGCTATAAATGTAACAAAAACGATAAATTCTTGATCGTGTACCTGATTTACGCTTCAATTATTTCGGGTAACATGTTTCAAGTACCGTGTATGCAAAGGTCTTCAAATGCAAAGAAATTGAAATTGTTTAAATTTCCAAAAAGCCCATGCAGAATAAGAAATATTGTGAGCTAAAGCCAACAAACTTGACACTTTTTAAGTAGGCATTTCCTGTATGCCGGTGTTGTTTCTTTACTCCATGTGTTGGGTCAGGATCATAAAACCACTTGTAGGATGAGTGGTCAAAGAAGTTTAGGACTACACCTGTCTTTGTTGATATTCTTTGTTCCAAGGATTTAGAAATCCTAAAATTACACATAAGATTTGATTTAAGAAGTTCAGTAATAAAACCAGTATTGACTGCTAGTCTTTATAAACACATTTCAAAATTAGGAAAAGGAATTGTATGTACCTTAACAAAAAGTTTAACTGTATTTTACATACTAAGTATGGAGTTTCCAGTGCAGAGGAGAGCAGCCCAAATGTACATTAGTATAAAGATCACTCCCCAAACAATCATCCAGTTCTTCATCAACCATTCCTTCAGCCTATTTTCAATTCGTAGAAACATGTATCTAAACAGCAGATGTAAGGCTACAAGTACTGCCACATATCCGGACAACTCCAATGCCATCTGTTAAAGAAATACTTAATAGCTGGTTTAATGAACAAATGCTATATATTCATTCTGAGAAACACAGAAAAAACTTTCTTGCATAAAGCTCAGTAAATTTACAATTCCAAACCTATCATTTATGATAGGTAGTGTATAGCTTATTATTTTATATGTTTTTAACTCAACATTGTTAGAATATATGCAAGCATATAAGGTATAAACGATAGGGCCAAGGGTCAGAATGCTTCCCCCTTTTTTGATACCCTTTCAGGTGTCAAAACTAAGACGAGTACTTTATTCAGACATGATCAGATACATGCCCTTATTTGTCAAAATGCAGTGTATAGCCATGTTTCTGTTTATAAAATTTATTTCATCAACATTACTACCTCGATCCATGGGACTAGAACCTAACAAACTTAACTCTGCATTATATGAGAAAGACTTCAATTTCATTGGAGGAAAAATTGCAAGATTTTCCTTGCATTATCCTTCTTAGATTTTACTCCTCAATAAAGCCCCACCAAAGATTTGAACAGCCTTGAAAATTTCTCTTATATTTCTAATTATAATTTGAACCCCTGCTAGTACCCTACATGTACCTAACCATTGCCTATCAGGCAGACACATGTAGACAATTATTTCTTTCCTGTGTGTTCATACTCTACTCATAGAGTATCCCTTCACATGACCACCAATTCATTGATGTCTGTATATGCTTCAAAACATTCAACACTGATCAACAAAATGTTCACTTAAACCTCAAGCTGAGCCTAGGTGAGTAAATTTTTATTTCTTTTATACAAAAATGCAATATGAGCATTAGTTTCTTTTTTTTTTCTCAAAAAAGAAGAAGCTTTGAACAATACAATAAAATTGTTTGGATTTTGGACACTTTACCTTGGTCACTTCCTCATTTCCAGGACAGGGATCTGGTCTCTTCATAAAATTCAGATATATTTTCACCTCATCCCAGTATGATAGTTCTGGTTCTTTGCTGTGCAGAAATATTTGATAGAATAAATAATGACATAAGGTAGCCTAGTTTATCAGTATTGAAAAAAAAATTACAAAAAGAGACAGACGAGTGGCAAAGATTGAAATATCCATACTGTTCCTCTCCTTTGAATGATTACCTTTACACCCACTGGCGGATTTAGAGCCCCCCCCTCCTTTTGTGTCCAAAATATACATAAAATTTAATAAACCAATTTTTTTTTGTGGCCGTGGGCCCCTACCCGACCCCAAACTGGTCCTCCCCCCCCCTTTTCAAGATTCCTTGATCTGCCACTGACACCCTTAGGTTTAAGGGTCTCTAATTAATATTTCATTACATCAAAGGCTTTTATAAACAATATTTTACACCATATGGAAAGTAAGTGGGAGCTGCTCGAAATGTGTCAAATATTTCCCCCATAAGAATCATTGTCAGTGCACTAGATTCTCTAAACAAGATAAATCTTACCAATAGAAATACTCCTGGTGGTTGAAAAAGACAATGATGGTGAGAATCAACAAAATCAGAGTGATATACTGCTTCTTATTCATCTTGAATTTGACAAATGCCGCCAACTCAACTTAGTTGTTGTCAAGACAATATGGCGCATGCGTAACATTGCTTTGAACTTATTTTTAAGAACGACATATAAGGAAACGAAATTTGGATTTTGTTGGTAAAATGCAAAGAAATACCACTTATTTGAGATGTTTTAATTTTTTTTTTTACCAGGGATGGTTAAGGTAAATTATTGCATTTTAATATATGTTGGCCCATCATAAATAAATGTATGTATTGCCGGTATAAACTCTATAATAATCTGTAATTATTTAAACGATTAATCTTTAAAACTATTTAATTGTTCAAGTTTATGTTTTTCACTAAACCATAACCAAATTATAAGTAAACAAATAGAGTACAATCGTAAATATTTTTTAAATCCAATTAACTATAGTTTCATAAAGGAAATTTATATGAGAGAGAGAGAGAGAGAGAGAGAGAGAGAGAGAGAGAGAGAGAATCTTTCTTGTTCATATACGTTAACAGAAGAACCAACAGAAATACCAGCCGTGCATGTATGTTTTATCGTACAAGGAATTTGCGGCAAGCTCTTAGTTATGCATGGGCAGATCCAGATCAGTGCAAGGAGGAGCCATAATAAGCTCCCCACAGCCTTTTTTTAATTAAATTTAAAGAAGAAAATACATGAAATAGACAAACTTAGTATCATCTTAGAACACAACTCATTAAATATTGCAGAATATTTGCCTGAAATGATTTGCTTCAATTTGACTTTAATAAATGAAACAAATATCCAAAGAAATTGCTGATTCATATTTAATTATTTTAAAAAGTTAGATAAAAGTTTGTTTTCATACAAAGACATTTAACTGCATGAATGTTTAACTGTTCTGTAGATATAAATGTATTAAAGATACTATGTTATTATATACTTGGCTTGGACATCTTTAAAAAATTGTTTGTTTGCTCGCTCCCGACCGACTGGCTAAAATATATTTTGCAAATTCAGCATTGATGTTGAAATTTTCTGGAAATTTTTTTTCCACCTACCTGCCGACCCAATTTATTCATCCTGGGTCGGGAGAGGGCAAACAAACATTATATTTAAGTTGACCCTAATGTATAAAGTTGGCATACACCCGTACCCCCTTAAATCCGTCACCAGATAATACAAGATTTATATTCAGGATAAGTTTTGTTATAAGAATATTCCCAAACTGGCTAAAAGAATCAGTTAAGAACATCAAATATATCTTTGCTGCTATAAACTAAATATGTTTTTACTACATGAAGCGCAATTTTCATTGAAAATTATTGGCAAATTATATTCAGTATCTTGAAGATGAATTGTTGTATTGTGTAACTTGTGTCATAAACAGTAGGTTTACTTGTTACTCTGAATTTCATTATGTTGAATTATGATATCCAATATCCGATGAAATATTGGCCAAGAAAATATGATGTTTATCATGTAAAATTATATTAGAAAATACAACTACCCCCCCCCCCCCCCAAACACACACTCACACTCTTTACCGATTTGGTATATAATTATAATTTTGTTACTGTTTTTTTTCTTCATATTTCTTTTCTCAGGTGCATTATTGTAAATATTTCTTTGCTGTAATATTTTTTCTACACTGTTTATGAGAATAAAGAATCGTCATTGTCATTGATAATTTCTTTTTAAGGGCATACGCAACGTACCTTACCTACTGATGATTTTTCAAGATATTCTTAATATAAGATTATAGTGCCATCAGATGTTCATAGACAAAAAATCAGCATACATTACCATGGGTTTAAAAAAAAGATATATCAATTGCTGAAAATTCTTGATTGATTCGAAGAAAATATATTAAAATTACAAAACATATATTCTATAGATTTTTTTAAAAAATCCAAACTTATTTTAGAAGAAGTGAACAACACCATATATAGACATAAAAATATAGCACACAGTTCCTTCAAGTATAGGAACTTTTCAAAACCATGGAAAAAGGCAATAAAGTTCAAACTACGTTGCGTATGTCCTTATAAAAAAATCTCTCATAATAAATGATTAGTCAAAAGAATTAACGGGCATTGGATTCAAATCATATATCACATAACAAATCAACATAATAGACTAAGTATGCTTTTTTCGAAATGTTAAAATACTTTGACTCCCTCACTAACTGGAAATCAAATATATTCCACTCCTAATTAGTGTCCTGAGCAAGTAAGAATCTTCCCACCCCGTTTCTTCTCTCTTTCATGTTGAAAATAATATACATGGCTTTTGTTTTCAGGATGGAAGTTTCTGTACTTAAAACCATTCATAAATGTATATCATTTTACATGTATGCACTTAATACATGTTCCATTTATAAAGTGTGCATGTGTGGACTAATTCATCTGATTTGCGCACCTATTCAATAACAGAACTCCTCAAATAATTTTAAAATGATACATGTATCTTCAAATATGAATTATTGCATTTATTCAATCGTTGAAATCATAAATTCATTTCCTGGAGAGATTCGCGCAATAATTGAATTATTGCTCTCTTCAAAACGAATTAATGATATCAACAATTAAATTGATGCGCATTTTAATTCAATTTCAAGAGGGCAATACTTAATTTAATGAATGCGAGCAAAAACTGGAATACCGCTCTCTTCAATTGAATGATTATGCGCATCGATTCAGTAAATGCGTGCAATAATTACTGTTCTCCTCAATCGAATTAATGATATTATTAACTCAATCAAAACACATAGTAATTCATTTAGAGAGAGAGCAACTATCTAATTAGGGATATCTTCTATTCGACATATGAATTGAAATTGAATTGATATATGCACATGATCTCTTTAATTTTAATTGTTGCTCTCTTTAGAATAATTTATGTACTAGCTAATTTCTCTAACAAATCATTGTAAAATACATGTTTAATTAAGTATACATGGGTCTTCACTTAAAGTAAAGAGATCAACAAATTATTTAATCCGAGGTCTGAAATATTTTTTGGAGCAACAATACCACCACGTGATTGCTCTGATCATTTGAATTTGATGCGCGCATCAAATCAATTATTGCTCTCCTTGATTCATCAATATGAGAGCATCAATATGCGCACATCTATCCATTTGACGAGAGCAATGATCGAATTGATGATATCTTAAGATATTAATTAAAGATATCGCCAATTATCTTTTGGTTAGGATGTTAATCCAAACTTGGGCATAAAGTTGTTATCTATTACCTGTAATAATATTGCATGGATACAACATACAAAATAAACCCATTCCAAGTAGAGAACAGTGTTAAAAAGAGTATATTCTTCCTTGACATAACACTAACACAAGTATATCATAATTACACATAAGTATAGTATGTGCACTCAGATATTACATTTATTAATTGTTTGTGATGTGTCTATTTTCACTTCTTTGATGTCGGTCTTGACGCTGGTCTGCGTCCAGATCCAGGCTTATCCTCGATGGCTCTTCGACTTCCGGGACGGAGGGAATTGTGGTCCAACCCTTGTGTATTGCTGTTGCTTGGGACAAGTTGTTGCTGAAAGAAATGCAATGTACAGTACAAAAAGAATCATTGCTAAATTTGATTTCTCACTCACTCACTCACTCTCTTTCTCTCTCTCTAATATTAATATAAACTTCATAATCGTCTGCATTCCTGTTTCGTGTCCCTAGTAACATGTGTGTCTTACCCTTTCGTTGTAACGTCTTTCATAGTACGCCATGTCGTCTTCTCCTGGTCGTCTCATCTGAGAAACACGCTCCGTGATGTCATCAAACATTTCGTCATCTGGGTTTGTTAAACCTGTCAGAAAAGTCCAGCAATGTTAAGGAATAAAGAAAAAGGTTACAGATTTTTATTTTATTATTTTTTTTTTTACACTTGTAATACATTTATATAAAATTTCGTATCAGCTCACGTTATCCTTGAAATAGTCGGGGAAAATAATCCAAGAGTTTTCTAAGGCTTATATAATCTCATTCTTTGTAGCAATAATCGCAAGACCAACCTACATGCATCAGTGGAATCGTCCTACTACTAGTATTACAAAATGTTTCATGTTTACAGTTATTTTGTCGCAATGAAAGTTTTTCTAACGTTTTATATGGCACATTTGACTTGCCATAGTCTTACCTTTGCCTTCTTTTTTCATTTGATGAGCTTTAATGGCCTGGACATTGGACCGCAAAAATGGGTTGTCATTAGATGTTATCGACTGCTCCAAGAAACCTTTGTTTGGTGCACCTTTGCAAAGCAAATATAAAAAGATTGAAATATTTCTTCAAAGTAGATTTGTAACATTGCATTCCACGAGCGGATTCAATTGGGGCGGGGGTATATCTAGTATTTGAAGTGCTTGCAAATTTAGAAACACTTTAATAAACAAAACTGAAAATAAATTTTGACGAAAAAGAATGTTAATAAAATATCATGGTCAAAAAGGTCGCTTTTTTCTGAAGTCAAATTTCCCCTCCATTGGATATATGTTCTCTTCCTAGCTGAATCCTCTGAAAATTGCTACATCCGAATTTTAGACTTATACACCGAAGAGTACAATACATGTACTTATTATTAATAGTAAAAGATGGCTTCTGTATCGCTGCCGATAAAGAGATAAAGCTAATGTTTACGCATGTATTAAATAAAGAATTTATTCAATATTTTGTACATATCGGCAACTACCGTACCCTTCCCACTGGGATCTAACCGTTGGTATCCGTCAGCCAATGAGGAAAACCCTGTTATCCCTCCCATGGCAGCATAGGGTGTTGACTCGCCCAGGGGGTGACCTCGCGCCTCCCTCTCCTCGGCCGTCTCTACAATCATTTTATGGTCCTTTACGGGAGCCATACACCCACAGGTAAAGGAACTCTTAAAGCCAGCACATTTCGTGCAACCTCCTAATGATAAATAAAAATGGAGAGATGTTAATAAATAAATAAATAGATAAAAATCAAAATGGAAACGAGTATCAAAATTGAAGAAATTCAAAATATAATGGAGAAAACTAATACAGAGGGAAATCAGTTCGTCTATTCATTAATGTATTGACAAAATTCTAAATGCAAAATATTTTTTATCCGAGAATTTGTTGCTGACAAATTTATTGCCCATTTTTCATCAATTTACTGTCATTTTGACCGATTTACCGCGTTTGCATTGCTATAATTACATGTACATGTATGCATGTGCATGTACTTAGAACTTTAAAGTGCCATCTACGGTATATCTAACGGGAAAAAATATATTAAATCCACAAAAGGACTGATGCATGAAAAATAAATATGAACATGATTGCTATATGTATAATGTACATTATTTCCGGAATATATATATTTCTGAATTCCATGATTAAGTAAAGAAGTATCTACTGAGAATTCAACCAGTGTCTTACCCTAAGACTTTATGTCCAATTGAGTTATTGAGCCTGTTGAAATACTTTAATAATTATTAATTGAAATACTAGTACCTATACATTTTCAATGTAAAAATAAGGATATTTATTTACTATTCTTGATAGCTTTTAATAGGAAAACCTGAATCCACATCATCAGACATGTGGCAACAGATGGGGGGGGGGGGGCTGTCCCCTTTTTTCAAAACACAACTTTTTACTTTTGAAAATGTTTATTGAAAGGCTAGTCCCCCCATCCACTGTTTGTTGCTGTATAGTCAAATATAGTCAAATAAGGGTAATGTGAAATTTGGTACTGAAAGAAGTTGGAACTAACGCCCCATCCCCCCCCCCCCCCCGAAATAGAATTTGTACAATTTTAATTTTTTTTTTTTTTGCTTGCCAATTTTTTTTTATCCAGGTACTGACTATGTTGATTTTTTTCTTTGGCCACCCCTTTCAAAAATGACGCCATGTTCCTGATCATAAATATGTGGATACTGATTCACAGTTATGAGGATCCCCATACATATGAAAATTCAAAGCTGTTCTTGAACAGCCTAAAAAGGAGAATTTTGAATATATTTTACTATACATGTATCTGATTTTGAAAACATAAATTTTTAAACGCTTCTATTTCTTTTCGAATCTCTTCGATTCCTTACCCTGGAGCCATATGATTTCATACATAAACATAATTATGTATTTTGATATTTGTGGTCAAAAGATCATAAAAAATCATAACTGACTTCAACATTTTCATCTATTTCTTTCCCCATTTCGAGAGAGGAACCAACACTACAGATAATGAGCAAAAACTCAAGCTAAAGTGCTCTCAAGTGAGCTGATAAAAGCAAACAAAACAAAGGTGGAATTATTAGGGAGTGAAAGAAATCCAGATCAGTTAGGTTAATGGTAAACACAAGATCGAACTCCTTGTCCTTTAGTGTTAAATGTGAAACTGAAAAAAATCGTAACTAAAGGCAACTTGAAAATCACACACTACGGATACAAACCTCCCGTCTGTGCTAGAAAAACAAGTTGGTTCGTCATCGAAAATATATAAACAGATCGAGAAACATATATGCAAACCTTTTAAAGGAGAAAAAAACTTGTTGGTTGTCTTTCCAATTTTTAAAAATAAATCTTTAAGGAAAAAGGCATCGTATATGGATAGAATATTTTGAAAATTTGAAGAATCGTTTGTGCATGTCTTACTGCGCTTGCAGAGGAAGGGTTCGAACTCGAAATGTTCCTCTGATGTGTGTTTGCACGTGCATCTGATGGGTTGACCCCCGTTCATGGGGATGTAATTGTAAGAGACACACTTGCACCCCTTCTGGCGACACGGGAGAAGAATTGGTCTTTCTGTAGGTATAACCTCAAAGTCAGTTTTGTGTTGCTTGTACCTGCAGAAAATGGTTTGAATGTTTTTTTAAGGTTGAGCTGGTGTTGATGTACATTACAGAGGTATTGCAGTACAGTTGATAAAAATTTTCACGACGGAAATTTGATCGCACCTATGTTTGCAGAAGCAGGGTGTTTCGGGTCCAACCAGTTTACAGTCCATTCCTGTGGGTCCGGTCCAACAGGTATAAAGACGGTTCTTCATTCTCTGATGACAGATATATAGCTCATGGATATAGGCAATGTTCTCTGGGTATTGTACGATATTTTATTGATTCTCACTTCATTTGAATGATACTATACATTTAAATTTAAAAAAAAAGATCAAGAAGCTAGCTTTCACCCAGAAATTAGTAATGAAGCCCGAAAAAAATTGTACTAAAGACTATTTGTGAACTCAACAGACAAAATGCTAAATTGCAGTGAGTTTTTACACAAAAAAACTTGATAACCAAGTAGGAAAAAAAATGACTAAATGATTTTTTTTATGTACCATCGGTAGGACTTTTTTCTTATATTCCTCATACTGCTGCGGTGTGAACAGTTCTCCTCCATCGTCATCACCCACAATCCTAAAAACCGGAAAAAGAGAAACTGACTTAAAAAGTCTATATACATGTACATGTACTAAATTCGGAGTGGATAGAAGAGTACCACTCGTTGAAGGGGTGGGTGGGGGTATGGGGTGAGAAATTGATATGAGACCAAAGTAAGTAAGAATATATATATATATATATATATATATATATATATATATATATATATATATATATATATATATATATATATATATATATATATATATTGCTTGTTTTTGATAGGTTGTTATGGTACATAAGAGTTGAAAGGGGATATGAGTGCTTTACCTTTTTTTTATTCTAAAAGTTCATTTCGCATACAGTATTATGAGGCAATAAATAAAGGAAAAGGGGTCTCCAGATGCACCCCATAATATCCTACTGCCTAATATAGTGCCTTTCTACTGTCATGATTATGTAGGTTACCAAAGAAACACATATTTGTTTCAACAAAATCATAAATCTATATTGAAGTAAGTGTACAAATTTAAGCGCTGTTTAAGATTTTACAATCAATGTTAAAATTTTGTAAGATTTCTCTGTAGCTGTGAATCTTGTAATCTCTACTTGCCAAACATTTCCATCTAATAGATCTGATGTCAGTTTTGAATGTGGTCCAAATTTTAATAGACACGTTTGTGGAAAACTTCATTACTCTATGCAAGTATCGTAAAACACTTTTCTTCTTTTTTTTTTTTTTTTAAATAAATCAATGCCATGCTCTAAGGATTGAAGCGGATATAAACTTGATTAATAGGTTTAAATGCCGGAGTCAATCTAGTGCATGAAAACATGTTTATGCTGATGTTTTGAAACTAAGTTTAATGAATTTCATGCCTTAAATATGCCTTAGATATATATATATATGACGAAAGCTTTCGGAATGCAATAATTAATTTAATAAGACATTAGTTTGAAAGTGTAGAAAAGAAAATATGACAAATGCACATTAAAGATATAGAATAAAAATAATTCCAGGAAATATGTTGATATATATTGATAAAATGATTAATTAATTGAAGTTAAGGATATTCCCCCTTCTTTTCCCGATGTGTATAAAAAAAATATTCGGTATGGGTATTCAGTTACAATTTTGTAAAAATTACGACTGTATTGGAGTTATCTCTCTTGTGAGAGAACACCATACACAATCGGCTGACTTGTCTAAGATGGAGATAATCAAAGTAATTTTGATAAAAAAGATAAAACCTACCTTGAGTACTCTAAATACTCGTCTACTGCTTTCGCATTTGCCCCATCAAACTTGAGTTTAAATTGCTGTTCCGCCATTTGTATCTTCTACTCGTCCGCCATTAAAGTTGTTTTCATTAACGACGGATAATACTTTTCTTATCGATTTTCACTGTGGGCGTTAGTTTAAATTGGAGTGTGATACATTTAGGCGTTTTCCTCTTGTTGTGTTTCTTGCATAATGTTTAAATCCCAACGTACTTTGACTTTAATAAATTAAAAATATGAAATTCACAGCAAATATAGTTTGTAAAATTAAGTGCACGTGCATATATTAATTGAATGATGATAAATCATTATTCATTGTGTAACTGTAGGATGAATTAAAAAAAAATGACCAGACACATATTTATCAACCTGCATTAAAAATACAGGCAATCAGAATAAATTTCTATAACTCAGCAAATGTCTTTTGATATTGTCTAAATACCTGTCAAATATCTCATTGATATCTCAAGTCACAAAAAGTTATGCCCAAAAATGATGCTAAAAAATTCAGGAGTGCAACACCTTTTTGTGACATTTTGAAAATTCAATATTATTTGGAGATCTGTGAAATAAATAATAATGGTTTATGTTGGAAATAAAGACTTTCCAGAAAATATTCAAAGTATTGACCTTTAAATGTAGTCTGTAGCAACTTTTCTTTGACCAGCTTGTAGTCTTGGCTGATGCTGAAAAAAATGTTCCATGCCAGGAGTGCAACAGAAAAAAATGTAGTGTTGCCAAAAACACTGATTTTTAAAATCTTTATGACAAATAATTCAAAAAAGAATTTTCGAAGTGTAAAACAATAACTGATATACCATTTAAAACTTTAAAATGTTACATAAATCACAGGTAGCATTAATGAGAGTCAAGTATCTGTGCATACCCAATTATGTCTGGAGTGCAACATTTGATGTTTTGCTCCCCAGCATGGAAAAACTTTTATCATTATATGATTCTCTGATTTCTGTTGTGGAAAATAAAGACACAAATAATATTTTTACCAAATAGATCTACCAATTACAATTAATTGTCCACGTTTCAGATCTATATTTCTATGGTTAGGAATGCAATGCATTTTTTAAAGATCCAAGTTACATGTATATGATGAAAAACTTCTATCCATATTAATGAATATTCTTCAATCAATAGTGAACTATTTGAATAGTTTAGTACTAAATTATTGACAGTTTTATTAATAAAATCTGTCTCTTTTTTTCCTCAATTTTATCAATCCAGATGTGTTTTTATTTTTTCTTTGAATTTTTTTTTTATGAACACACACATACATACACCCTTACACACACTGAAAAATTGTTATAAAATTCAAGTAATTCTACCTCAACTTCAGTGAAACTGATATAATTTATGCTTCACAAGTCTACTTTAGAGACTCGCATGCTCTTAGTCTGGAGTGCAACAAAAATGGTAGAATTATTGCTGTATGAATAAATGTAAAGAAAAACTCCAAGAGTAGAATGTTTCTGGTTGACCTCAATTGCTTACAGTGTGTGTCCCGTGAAGGAAAATATACTATAAAATATACTTTTATCTTTGAAATATATTTTAGCTAGTATTTTTTACATAAATAGAGAATAATTAAAAGAAGAAAGCTAAGATTAAATACTTTTAAGAGTTCTAACCATGAAGTGATGACTATAAATACATGTATTGCACAAGTTCATTTGATGTAGCCAACACTTTATGAATTTTTGTGTACTATGGTTTAAATTTTAAATTTTACTGTAGTCAGGAGTGCAACAAAACTGTTTTATAATTATCAATGAACTTCATCTATCCTTACTAAAAAAAATAAATTGCAGGAAATGTTTGATACTATTTGTGGTACAAATTATGTCTGTCAACAAATTACAGATATTGTTTGGACATTTTACAGTCAATTCACAGAATAGTTTTTGTCACCAAATATATTTTTTTAAAATATACAATGTTTATTACGCAAGCAAAGTTGAAGTCCGTAAGTTGAAGTCCAGAAAATATGGAAAAATTGCCGTAAATGGTTAAAATACCAAAACGATGAATCGATTTACAAACTTTAAAACATTGTTTAATAAAATACATATCAGATGTCAGGAGTACAACAAAATAAGGCAAAATAGGATCACTTCAAAAACTAGTATCTTTTGTAAGAAAACTTGTAAATCAAAATTCTTTTTTTTGGCTTAGATTTAAAGAATTGACTTAAATCGACAAAAAAGTAATTTTGGGGGAAGTTGTTGTTTCATATTTCTTTCATATTAAAACTGTTCAAACCAGAATAAAAAAAATAATGTAAATAACAATCAAAACGTCAATATTTAAGAACGTCTTTTAGGATGTAGAAACATTTCCTTTTTTCAATTAAAGTTTTACTAATAAAAATTCTGAAACTTTTTTTTAATGCAATTGTCTATTCTATTGCCACTTCAGGAATTTTAATTAGAATGCATGTACAGTATGATGATATAAGTGAAAAATATGGTTAGTTGAATTTTTTTTAAAAAATTCAATTTAATGATCACTATCTTTGAATTCACCCTGTACATGTACAATTTTACTTGAAGTTAAAATGACGGAATCAAATAAAAAAAACAACAAAATGAACATATAGATTTATTTTATAAATAACACATGAAATGTGAAGATAACGAGCAGTGTACATTCTCAAAAGTCCATGCACACACATTATTATCTTGACAACGTTATTAAAATATTCAGTGTATATCTACAGGGCTTTTATAGAGTATAAATCTCTGAAACAAGCATTTGAAACATTGTCTTAAGTTGTGAAACTAAATTCTGCTACTTAACTAAAACAAGAGACCTGTGGGCCATGATGGTCACCCGAGTAGGATAAGTTACAAAGGCTATAACCACTTTGGCCTCATCTGGAACTGGAATTCTATTTTTTTTTACGGGGCTTTATAGTCATTGTTATATTCATGCAACATATCTGCTAGAAGTTGAGGAGTAAAGAAGATAAGGTACATTTATAATAAATTTCAATATAGAACTAAATTCTGCCCTTTGATCCGGTTGATATGAAGTTTTAATATTTGTAGAGAACTACATGTATCTGCTCATTATAATCTTGCAAACAATTTTCTCGTTAAATGTCAGTGAGTAATGAAGAAAAATTTCAAAGATGTAATGCACTTTCAAAACATGACCAAATTATAGTACCATCCTGTTTCCACTTCTGAACCATGGGACACTAATTGTACCATTTTAGCCGAAGGCTGAGTGTTTATTATAATGCAAAAAGTTTTTCCGCCAGATGATACTGGGGGAAGGGTAATTTTCAAAGGAGTTATGTATATTCAATACGTGACCAACTTCACCTAACTCAGAGACTTGAACATCGAATGCTAGATATGAATTTACAATTTTGATACATGTAAGAGGTACGTACCTTACGCATTCATTGTAAAAACACAACCAGTTTACCCACTGAATGTCTTTTAGATAAGATTTTCAAATGCATGATTACATGACAAATTTTTGTCATGTAATCGTTTTCAACTTTAGATTGAAAATTTATAAACGACACTAGCATTAGAATCATGGAAATGGTTTGCCTGATGCAAAGGTTCATAGGGCCTGAATGATGGACCCAGGGACCATGAAATTTAAAATTTCGTGAAATGTTGAATATAAACATTCAAACAGTATGCCTGCTAGATCACGAAATTTACATCTTGATCTACAATTCTATTTCCGATAAATACTATTTGCCGAAATTAATGAAGCCGTTGAAGAGAAGAAGCTGAAAATGTTCAAAAGTTTACAATCAACGGAAGAAGGAAAACTATAGACGAAAACAGATGGAGATAGGTCTCCGTCACTCACGTGACCTGATGAAAATAAAACAAAATAGGTTTCACAAGTGCGTCCCACTATTTTTGAAAACACAAATACATGTACTTTATCGTATATTCTGTAAAATATTCCCTTCAAGAAACATTCATCCCTCCTGTTCTATTTCAATAGATGTTTTAAAAATGATTCTTTCTCCAAGTAGTTCATTCCTTCAATATACATGTAGACCGTTCACGGTTGCTCAGTCGGTAGAGCGCTCGCTCCGTGATCGGGAGGTCGTGAGTTGGAATCTCGGCCGCGACTGACCTAAGTCGATAAAAAATGGGTAGCAACTGTTCCTTCGCCATGCACTTTGAAGTGAAAGTTGCGGGTCCTTCGGATGAGACCTTAAAAACCGAGGCTCCGTGTCATGGCAGGCGTTGGCACGATAAAGATCCCTCACTGCACAATGGACCTGAGTGCCGAGTAAAGGTCAAAATTTGAAGCCCTTCACCGGTATATGGTGACGTCTCTATATGAGTGAAAAATTCTCGAATGGGACGTAAAACAACATACAATCAATCAATCAATCAATATACATGTACAAACAGTTCTCAATATGAATTTCCTGGTGCTTGAGCTACAAGATTTAGATAATTTGCTGTCAATACCTATTTAGCCTGCTTTTAGAGATTTTCCTTGTTAATAATAAAAAAAACAACAACAATAATAAAAATATTTACAAACATATGCATTCAATTAGTAATGCTATATTTACGCTGAATGTATTCACACATGTACACAGTGAAACATCATCAATATGAATGAATTCAAACTTTTCATTTATAAACGACTTAAACTTAAGTATTAAGATCCTTCTATACTCTGAGAAAATTAAATCGTATAAAGTTTTTGTTTGTTTGTTTGTTGTTTAACGTCCCTCTCGAGAATTTTTTACTTATATGGAGAACCCACCATTTGCCGGTGGAGAGCTGCAAATTCTGACCTATACTCGGCACTTAGGGAAATTGAGCATTGAGGGATCTTTTTCGTGCCAGCACCTATTGTGACACGGGACCTCGGTTTATACCGTCTCCACGTCCCACAGTGGGATTCGAACCCGCGACGTAAGGATCAACTCCTTACTTCACGACTCTAGAACAGACGCTCTAACCACTGCGCCACGTGGGCGACAAGAAATATTGAGTATATCTATTTCATTTTCAATGTAGGGTACCAACCATTTACCCCAGGAAAAATGTTCAAAGACAATGTAGTGCTGATGATGTGTGGCGGTGAGGCAGGGTTGATCGCCGGTGACCAGCTAACTCAGACTGGGAGAGCCTTGGTTGGTATCTTCTTTGTGTGTGTGTTGGGGGGGGGGGGTTAGGCTTGAGGAATGTGGCCGTCAGTCAGGTTCGATCGTGGACGGATGGTACAGCACCCAACTATTGATTCAGGGTACCCATTTTCTACTCTTCTGTTACAGTCATTTACTTAAATAGGAAAAGTACATTCAAATAAAAGTATTCAATTACTGGTAATTCATTTAACATAATAATAAGTGAAATAAGTGTCCGATCAAAAGAAAAATAAAAGGTGCACAATGGCATTATGTAACAAAGACCCTGTGAAAGTGTCATTAAATTTTATTCAATGGTGTAGCTGAGTTGCGGATAAGAGACTGGCACCCCTCAATATTATAGAAAAAATGGCAGTGTCTATGTTTTGCTATTGAATACCCGAAATGTGTGTCCGATCAAAAATTGAAATAGGAGGCGCACAATGGCACTATGTAACAAAGATCCTTTGAAAGTCTCATTAAATTTTATTCGGTGGTATAAGAGGAATTGCGGATAAGAGGTGTGTACCCCAAAGCGTAAGGGACGGACGGATACTCCCATCACTATACATCCCTCGCTTTTCAAGCGGGGGGTATAATAACAAGAATGCTTAACGAGGTTGGATCCTGATATTTCAAGTCTTAAACTTTTTTGTCAAGTATATTTTTAGTTTCTACACACATAGCTTAATTAAAAATCAAAACCAAAAATGGGGGTCAATATGCTTCTTTTGGCGCTACAGTACATTTAATATGACCTTTTTGCACTGAAATTTGTGTCTTAATCAAAAATCACATCTTTGACGTTTTCCCTCCAATGTTTTTATCCAATTAAATCATGGGACAAAAAAACATTAGTCTACTTTAAAAAAAGACACTTTAAAATTGTGTCTAAGAAAAGTTTCACATTGCTTCGCATAATCAATTATTTGACCTTTCTGCACTCAAAAAATGTGATTTTTCTGGCATTAAAAATTTAACAAGCAAGAAAATTATTTTAAAGTCTTTAACTTTTATTGAATTTAGGCAGATTGATCAAAGTTATCTTATATGCTCAGAAAAGAAAAACAAAAGTGGGGGTCTATGATGTAAATTTTTAGATATTACTAAAAAAGTGTTAATTTTATGTTAAAATTGGCTAAATTTTTTCCTGGACTTTCAGAATATATTTACTATATTTGTCACAATATAATGAAAAAATTCATAACAAATAATTTAATAGATATTTCAGAACCAACACAAAACATTTCACTGCAAAAAACAGCTCTGTGTGCAACCAGCATGGAAAAATAGGAATCTAAACTTAACAGTGCTGTGTATATTTCAAAAGGGAGGAAAATGATCATTTTCTCCTAAAAAAAAGCCTTCCTCCACAAGAGATAGTTCCTGGCTTAATCCTATTTTAATGGAATTTAATCGCGGTTGTTTTCATTGGATATAGTTTAATTTGCATTGTAGAATCCAGATTTAATGTTTGAACTTAAAAACTATGCAGAATTTTATAAATAAAGGTCCAGACCAAAATCTGCTCAAAAGCTCATCGAACTTCCTTAAATTGATCACAAATTGAGTGATAAATGGTAGATTATTTTAAAACTAAGGACAGATCACTCTAACTTCATAAAAATACCATAGAATAATAACTCTTGACTTAACAAAATATCAAAAATGCTTGAAATGATCACAGTTTGAGTAATATAAGCTATATTTAAATTTATCTCATTTTAGATTTAATGGCAGATCACTCTAACTGCATAAAAATACCATATACAGTGTGCATTGTTTATAGAGGCTTTTTATTTAAGCCATTCATTCATGGAATGTAAAGCCGTTGACAGAATTATGACCTTGATTGTTTGCTTCAGGATTAATCGTCTCCACATCTCGTTCCCCCGCATACTGGACAGTCAGATAGTAAGGATCCGAAGGCTGCTCACAGCTATCTGTATGATCAATTAGAAAAAAATTAAATAATTAGTCAGTTGAGTTGTCAGTGACTTTTGCTTAATATCGTAATGACATTTAACTGAGTGGCTAAATAAAGCACCTTTAAGGATGAGGTTCTTTTGTTTTACGTGCTTTAAATATGACTCTGTTTCGAAAAAGTTCAAAAAACTAAAAGTCGAGTTTCTAGAGTTACCTCGCCTTTTTTCCCACCATAGACGCAAAAATAGAACTATAAAGAGAATGGCCAAAAAGCTGGTAATACTTATTCCTACAATTAGCAAAATCTGCGTTAAGGACCTAAAACAAAGAGAAAACATATTTTAATAGGTGCTTATGGCATGGCTACTTAAGTTAAACAAGAGGCCCAAGGGCCCTAATGGTCACCTGAGTAAAATACAACAATTTAGAGGATCCATAGAGTATGAAATAAACTGATTGATGAAGCTTTGTTTCCCAAAAGCAAGAGAAATAGGATGATCAGAATCAACGAAATACTTGCCCCCATTTATCCCTAGTTATCAAGCATATTTATTTATAAAAAATATTGCTTCTATACTATAGTTAACCCCATATTTTTACCTCCCACAGTGTCTTCTCTTGGTCTTTGCACAGCATTTAATAGGATGAATAATTTTTGTCTCATTTTTTTTATTCATTTATTATTTACAAGTCTACCCGATCATTAAAACTATGAAAGTACGTTTTGTATTATACAATAAAAGTTCTTGAATAATTTTATTATTTTATTAACCTTTCAAATACATTATTTACAGTGATTAATTATCAAAGGTGAATGGCATAGGGGAATAACGTCTCTCAGTAGAATACAAATTAGAGCCCTGGACAGCGCCAGAACACTTGACAAAATGGTCCAGAATATCAAAAATCTGGTAAAAATACCCTTGCTTATGAAAACCTTCACTCTGAATCCGAGATGCCCAGGAGCAGAAAAGATTTTCAAAGAAATAATGCATTTTCTCTATAGATTCAATACAACCCTACCCTAACACCAGAATCCTCACCCTGGGTCATGCAATTCACAAATTAGAAGAGGTACTCTCGCTCATCATAACTATGTACCTATTTGAAGATTTTCAAAGAATGAAAGAATTAACATATTTTACTATATTATCAATAAAACCCCTCCCACCCCACCCCCGAGAAACACCGGAACCTCTGACCCTGGGACCACAAGTTTTAAAAATTTTGAAAGAAGCGCTCATGCTCATCATAACTATGTACTTTGTTTCTCTGCTAGCTCAATACCCAGGAGCAGACAAGATTATTTAATATTATATATTTAATGGATTTTTACAATATTATCAATGGAGCCCCACCACACCGGAACATCTGACCTACGGATCATGAAACTGGAAGAAACATCCTTGCTCATCATAACTTAGTTTCTTTGCTTTATAACCAGGAGAAGAAAAGAATATTTTTAAAGAAATTAAGCATTTTTCACTATACAATAAATAGAGCCAGCCCGCCCTTCCCTCCCCCCCCCCCTCCCCCCTTTCATCAGAACCTTTGGGCCATGAATTTCACAATTTAGGAAGAGGCATCCTTGCTTATCATAACCATGCACCTTGTTTGTTTACATAATACCCAAGAGCAGAGAAGAAGATTTTCAAAGAAATAATGCACTTTCACTATATAATCAATAAAGCCCCCCTCCCACAGGACTCCTAACCCTGGGGCACAAATTTCAATATTTTGGAAGAGGCGCCCGTGATCAAAATACATATGTACCTAGTTTATCTGCTTAATATACAGGGGGAGAGAAGAAGAATTTATGCACTTTCACTATATGATCATTAGAACCCACCCTAACTCCAGAACCCTTGACCCCGGGGCAATGAATTTTATAATTTTGATTGGAGCTTAACGCTTATTACAAACAAGCCAACAGTTTGACTGCTTAATGTCCAGGAGTAAAGAAGAAGGTTTTTAAAGACATCACTGATTTTGATGGTTTTAGCCTCATCCTTTAGGCCCCCCCCCCCCCCCCCCCCGGTATAGTATAGATACTATATTACTCATAGATGCTAAAAGCCAAAAATGGTAGAAATTGGTTCAGTAGTTACAGAGAAGCTGAAAATGTTCAAATGTTGACGGACGACGCACGCCGGTTGTCGAAAACAGATAACAATACATGTGGTCACCTGAGTGACTCAGGTGACCTAAAAATATAGATATATTTTTAATTTATTAGTATTGAATCAATATCTAATCAGAGCAGTTGTCAAACTTGTGTTTTAACATAAAGATAGTGTCACAAATCTGGCTCTGGGGCCTTAAAACTTAGATGACCTCTCTTTTCCCTCATACATTTCTTTAGTAACAGTTAGGCTGAGATCAAAAGTGACCTCATCAAAATTCTGCAAATGCTGGCATGTGTTTTTACTGCATGTTAAAACAATTGTGTTCGCCAAACTTACAGGTCTGAAGAATCATCGTTTGTTTGTCCTTCCTTGTTCAGAAATTCTCGGCAGATTTTACAGTCTGTAGGATTCGGACAATCCGTCCCTCCAGAATATTCTGGAAATATCTCGTCCTCCTGATTAAATACTAGATCACTTGATTGGGTTCGACGTCCGACCTTATAAGGAAAAATGAATATTAGTAAATAATTATTAATAAATATCTACATCCTAGGCAATCTGTGAAGTTTAACGCCAAATAGATTTCACGAAACAAGAAAAACAAATCTTGATTGAAAAAAATCTTTTAATATATTGCATTTGATTCAACACCAGTAATTTACGATATTATTCATCATACAATTTTTATCACTTCAACACATGATTACACGTATCAATTTATCCTTTGAATATCAGACAATGGAAATGTTTTTCAAACCCCTAATTGTATCCAAGCCATGTTAACAGATTTTGTGCATTTGTTTGTGTTGAGACAATGGCAAGTCTTAATTTCCTTCAATAATGACTTGCCATTGTCTCACCACATACGTTGTTTCTTGATGTCTACAATCCTGAATCCTGTTTTGATCATATATAAAATGTACCGAGTATATACAGCGTATATGTATTTGTATCCTGACATACACCATACTTTTCTTTTCAATTACTTACTAATTTATAGGACAGCTCCCCCTCATCAGAAACAATATGATATATCCGATGTCCATATTTACCATTTCCGTTTTCATCAAAAACGGGTACAGGTAATCCTTTTTGATTGAGATCAAGGTGGACATTTTTTATATGTTGTAAAACCCTCTTCGTATCTGAATAGTCTGTGCATATTTTTGATGTTGTCACGCAAATCTCGCGCAAAGCATTTGCCGAACCTTTCAGAAGAGCAAGGACAGCATTATAAAGATATGGTGTCCATGGGTCCAAAAGGGCGCTGTCGTTCTTAGTTAAATGGTCGTTTGGTCCACATTCTCTGGACAAAGTTTTTGATTTGTTAAAACTCCAAGGATAAAAGCATCCTTGACGACTTTGAATTGCATTAAGAAGCCAAGAATTATCATCGGTTGGTTTTGGAGACTTTGTTTGTAAAAATTGAAGGTATGAAGGACTTTGGGGCATTTCTTGTGCTACAGATAATGTCCCTTTTAATCGAGGAATAAGGTACTGCTTGCGAGTACCAACAGTCTCTGAACCTATGAAGTGAAACTCGCCACCTGACTGCATATTGTCTGTGATTGCTTTCATTACGAAAGGTCCAACATGAGAGCGAAGAAAAGTCAAAACCACCTTGGCTGAAGGTTTGACTCGAAGTTCGTCCAGAACAGTGAAATAATTAGATTTCTCGGGTACTTCTATAGTATTTGCCACACAGATGCCATATTTCTTTGCACTGGATATAATGGCATCTTTTCCATCTTCTCCGTAGAATCCAGAGCTATATATAACTTGAATGTATAAAGCATTAAGTTGTTTCGCTAATTGAACCATTGCGTCTGCTGTGTGCTCCAGTGAGGTTGAAACACGTACAAAATTTGGATACAAGTCTTTATTGTTAAATTCTGTACTTGTGGAACAGCACCCGACCTTAAAAAAAAAGCAAGGAAAAGGAAACATTTTATTTTTAGAATGAAAACAACCACGCATTCACACACATACATGTACAACCCCCCCCCCCCCCCCGCGTCCAGCTATTTTTCGACGTTCTCCTCCATCATCATGCGAGGGATGATCAAAAGGTTCGCGAACTATCTCTATATTTACAAAACCACTATTCAGATCAGAATGAAATTTGGCATACATAAACATGTTCTATAAATAGCAGATGTAACGTCATGTTTTCCTCCTTGTCTGTGACGTCACAATGTGAAAATGACGTCAAATGTAGATGACTTGTGACAAAAAATGGCTGACTCAGTCGTACTCGAGCAATTAATGGCTGTAAATTAACGTATATCGTGGAAATTCTTTTGCAGTAGAATATGATAATTTGTACAAGGTTTATAAAGTCAAAAGGCTTGCAAGAAGTTCAATCATTAATTGGATTGATTGTTTTAGAGAAGGGAAGGGAGATGGTTAAAAATGATGATTGTTCTGGAGCCTATTGAAAGTAAGCTGGGGAAGAGATGTGTCCTTAGTTGAGAAATTTCTTATAAAAGATCACCAAGTTACAGTTAGAAATGTAGTTGAATATCTTAAGAGTATTTTAATTATAATTTTATAATTATAATATTATAACTATTAAATCCCTAAAATACCGTTTACTTAAGATTTTAAACATACCAGATATGATAAAAAGAAGGCGCCCATACTTTATCAACAATGGAAAAACGACGCACCCAAGACAGAGAAGTCGGGTTGTGATGGTAACCATGTTTATTCTGGAAAAGGTATCCTTATTCATCCATCCTATTGCCGAGATTTGGCCGTTTGTGAGAAATGGACTATTCTTGTTTTTAAAAAGAACTTGTGTGGTAAGAAATATAAGACTCGAAAAAATCTTTTAGCTTCTGTGAACAGAACGCTACGGAGCATGTCAAGTGACCGCCTGGATCACGTGATTCAAGCATAGGCAGAACGGTGGCAGATGTGCATTAAAATTGGAGGGGACTACTTTAAAAAATAATAAACACCGAAATCTGATTTTTTTTTCTTTTATGGAAGTTATTCGATTAGTTTGCGAACTGTTTGATCACCCCTCGTACAGTGGTCATAAAGGCAGTAACCTGTGGACACCGCTAATACAGTGTATCATGTAATGGCCTTATGTTATATAGTCATATAATCATATCTTCGATGAAAATAAGACATTTGCTCATCAAGGATAAAAGGAAATATTTACCTGTGGTTTTCCTTGCAGCTCTTTCGTAATCGAAACCATTGCCAAAGTCGGTGTACTACCCAGAGAACCAACAAATCCAAGGATCCGGTCTGATATATCAGAAGGCAGTCTCGGATAACCATCCGCTCTGAACAGACGGAGCACCCTTTCTTGAATTACGAGAGGATTATTACAAGAATCTAAAATAATAAATCCAATTGAAGTACCATCGAAAATGGTTTTGTTTTCGTTAATCTTGTCTACAGCATGCTCAACTGTTAGTGCTACATCAAGACCGACGTTGCTCCTCAAGCCTCCACATTGCAGAGGCTTTGCTCCAACGTTATGTATTGCAAATGCAGCAACAATGATGAGGTCTCCAGCTTTGTAGTAAATCTGCTCGTCGTCGCGTAGGCAAATCGTACATACATCACCCGGTTTACATTGAGCTTTGTGATAACTTCTTTCATTTCCAGATTGGTCATAATCTTTTAACAGAGCTTGGTTTATTGCTATTTTGTTATTAGAAAAGTTGGCCACCTACAAAAACATTCAGTGTTTTATTACAAAATAAATTTTCTCACGTACATTTCATTGATCTCAAAATTTCAAAATATGTTTGAATTTTACCCATTGAAAAGAGATATAAAGGTAAGAATTTTTACCCTAACAAAACAGTATTGGGATTCGTCCTCCAGACATTTTCGGTGATTATACACTGAAAACACTTCTGCATTTTTTGCTGGTTGAATATTGCCATATTCGTCAAAAAGAAGTCTTTGTTCTATTGGGAAAATTGATTCAAACTCTGCCGTGGAGTTTATCTGTATGTCTCTTACTGCTTTTGAAAAGTTTTCTATTCCATCTACATGAATTGATGAGCAAGAATCGTTCCTACAAACTTCATTCTTCGAAATTTTTAAAGCTTTTGCAAACATAGATACAGCATCCACAGCAAACTTAATATAGATATTCTTTGACATAAAATCATCCATTTCTTGTTCTGTTGGTACGATACACGAAACATCTTCGTAAGAACACCCTTTTATATCAAAGAAAACATCCTTTAACCAAGGATTGGTTTTTATTTCGTGTAACAGCAATGTCTTATTTTTAAAAATGGCTTTCCAATGTTCCAAGAAACTCTGCACTGGTTGATACTTTGGGCTAACTACAAGATTTCCTCTTGATGCTGCAATAGTCTGTGCTTTAAATACGTCCTTAGATGTACCAACACCTTCTGAAAAAATGATAGATGGTGTATCACCTCCGAGATTAAGATCCTTCATGGCTGTCAAAAATTTTTCGGCAGACGTCTGTCCTCCAAAGAATACTATCCCGCTTACTGCCCCATCTTTTGGTAAGGTGATATCCTCAATGATTTGACTAAGAACTGATATTTGAACTCCGTATGTAGTATTGAAACCATTAACGGTGCGGATGCATATTCCATGATTAAGGAGTTCCGTTCTCAATGCATCAGCACCATGGCGACCGTACGCGTTATTCTCGTGCACAATAGATATGTAGTTCCACTGTAATTCCGTCATTAGAGTGGTTATAACCTGTGAAAGAAAATGATATGCAAGAGACACTGAAATGGAATTTATCATATTTACCATCATTTTAAGATCGAACGATCATACTGTGAAGAATTCTGTGTTGACTTCTTTTGTTTGACTTGTACTTTGCAAACTGGCAGAAAACGAAAAAAATATGTTTTCTTTGTATTTGCCCTTCAAAGAAATTAATCGAATGAACAATTTCAAAGTTTGACCATTCAAGTGATTGTTTATTTTATTATATTTCCTAAAATGAAAAGCTAACTACAGAATATAGACACTCTCCATTGTATTAGTAACGCTAACCTCGACTTGTATTTGATCTGAATAAATTGTTCTGAAGAAGTTGGGAAACCTCAGCTTATCACTTAGCGATACGGATGTAGAAGAATATGAGATCATGGGTGGAGCAATGGAACGGGGAAGTCTCGCGAGAATTGTTGAAATTGATTCGGAATCGGAACTTCTCTCCGCTCCAATGATTCCTGTAAAACAAATTGTTAAAATTAAATCAATGTCATTTGAACGAATTGTTTATATTGCTATATTTGGCGAAAATATTTGATTTTCTGATGTTGACAGGGACTTCTGTTTATTTATGTCTGGAAAAGGTTGTGTGTATAGTATATAGTGAGTTTTAGTTAAATTAAACTATATTAATGGAAATGTCGTTTTCCAATTTTGAACCCATAAATGAGTAAGGGTGGAGATGACCTTAAAAACTACCAGTTTATACCTTAGTCATATACCACAAAGCGTAAATGGTTCCAACCCAGGTTATACAGTATTACTGTGTACTGATCCACTAATACATGTAATCTACTAAAATCCATTATGAGTTAATTACCTATTATTAAATGTAAAAAAAAAAAAAAAAAAAAAAAAAAAAAAAAAAAAAGACAATTTCCCTTAAAAATGACTTCAATTTGTACAGAATTTGATTGTATATAAGTTTTGACGCAAGTTTAAAGCATTGGCAATATAGGATTTACGATATCAATGATATATTAATTGGATGTGAATTGATTTTAACACATTCAATTAACAAAAAGTCAAACGGATAAGACACAAGTTGTGAAACTTAGTCTTCTCCTAATACAATATTTTGTAAAACTACCGAAATAAATATGCTATATATAATGTACAAACTAGTCTTATTTGGACTTGTTTATTGTATGAATAAACCACATCAAGTGCAAAGGTTTGTTCCTATCCATATGTAAGATCTGCTTTTAAAGAGTTCCTAGATTTTGTAATCTGAAGCATAATGACAAAGTGATTTTTTTTATGAAGAATGTTGAAGAAAATTTAAAATACATATGCATTATTTTTGAACACTTTACAAAAATCTCCAGCCTTTGGTAAGATGTGATTTAAATTATAATCCGCTTTTCTGTTTTCTGTCGAGTAATTCCTAATTTAAATGGGGTTTTTCGAAAGAAAATTCCTAAACTGCAATCAATGTCCCATTATTTAGGAGATAATAAATTAGACTTTAAACAGTCAATAAACTGTACACTTGAAAATAAAATATGACCCGGTATTAAACATGGTATTCTAACGCACAAGGTACACATTTTCTACTGTTTGCCCTTACCTATAATATTTTCTGACTTCTCCTTTACTGCGGTTGAAATTTCCACTGCTCTGTAACCGGCCAACTCCTCTGACAGACAAGTGGGATAGGCGATCAAACCTATGATAAACAAATTATAAACACAATCAATCTTGGAGTTAATAAAATATGACCTTGGCTTTATGTTTTCGCACAAAATTGATAAATATTTCTTTATCCATATTTTCCAAAAAATGAGATAATATGCATCGCGACTCTGGCTCCAGACCATTTGTAAAGAAGTGGCATTAAAAATGACAGAATTTGTACATGTATTTCGTACACTGTTTTTTCTAAGTAACCAAGGATAGACCAGCTGTATTCAAATATCGTTTTCTCTTGTTTATATTCTATATTAACATCTAGATTTTTTTATCCAATCTTCAGAATGAAGAATTGAAAGATTTGAGACGCCAATCCAAGGAAATTGGTAAAATATGATAAGAAGATATTATGACGACAACTTTCCTATTAAAGAATTGAAACTGCAATATACAAACACATTGATTCAAACTTGAACCCCCCATTTGTGGCCCCACATAATCATGGGTGAATGACTTTGAAAAATTTAAGTTTCATGGATATGTTTGAAAAGATGTTTTACTCATGGCCTGCTATATTCTTGACTCTTGAGATGGTTTAGAAAATTCCTATGTATTCCTTTATAAAACTTTGAACTCTGAACTGTCATTCTTGATTATTTCAAAGGCTTCTGTGGTCTGGATTTTTCTGTTTGCAATTTATAGAGTAAAATCCATTGTAAACTATATCTTGACCTATTTTCATAAAAGAAAATTATCTCTGGAATTTTTGTTTCATACAAGGTCACTAAAAAGACACTTAGATGTATAAAATGTTCATGAGAAGTTACCCAAATTAACCCCAGGAATGTAATTTTGCTGGTTTAGTCGACGTATTGCCCATTTCACGGCTTCTAGTCCCATTACTGAGGTAGTGGACACTTGACCATTACATTCATTTCCAGATGTTGTTGAGGATTTTATGGTAAATATTCCTGCTAAGTAGATGTCGCCAGGAACTGATGTTACCGGAGTCATAAAGGCAGAAGTCAACATCACGTTCACAATAACCAATAGTATAACTCTGAAATAGAGTCTTAATTAATAAAAAATATAACACTTTTTATGGTAAGTATTGTGTTTAAATACATTTTTTAAAAAAAATCTTTGTATAAAGTGTCAAACTACTGAAACCACAATTGTTAAATTATTGAAAACGTTAAATAAGAAATGAAATTGTCATTCAGAAACATGAGAAGCAACCCCAAACTCGTACCAGGAAGTGAAATTCCTTACTGAATGTAAAATGGAATCTTTCACAGGTTACTAGAATATTCACTATCCTTCTAATGTTTAAATTGCGTATATTTCACTTTATCCATTATTTTAAAATAACATCATCCATCACTAGGAATATTAATGAGTCTATTACATTTAAATGCTGTTTGTTAAAAAAATATCAATAGTTATTTAACTGTTAATTTCATGATTTCAAAGAAAATCTATCAAGACTTTTCACTCACTTTAGGTCCATTCACGCCTCTTATGATCTCGAAGACAGGAAAATTGCCCTGAAGTTGTGACTGACCTTCCTCCTCCTCTTGAACAAAAAGGGGAATCTTCACCGAAATCAGGTTACCTAGTTGATGTCGCAGTGAAAATATTTAAAACCGATAAAGTGTTCACTGCTCCACTCTTTTATACTTCATAGTTTACTCTCAAAATAAGTCGTCGTGCATAAATGAACATATTCAGGGGTTTTGAAGAATGAACTTCGCCTCAAGTAAGCATATCGAAATGAATAGACCTAGATATTTTGTTTATGCAAGTGTTACTGGTGTTAGGTAATAGATTTAATCGTTTCAATTTTTATAAAAGATAGTGAACAGTGATTCAAGAGAAGTAGAGTTATTGATTTGTATATAGATATTTTATCTTTCATGTTTATAACCAAAAATCAGTGATGTTTTAGTTAGTAATTATAGCTTGTTTTTAAAGAAATTTAATTTTTTTCCACTATTTATATAAGGAATATTTTTAAATGTCTCGATCATTTTCCTCCAAGATATTGTTCTTTTTTTAAACAAAAATCTTAAATTATTCGTATATTTTTTAAGGATCCAAATTCCAAAAAAAAGAAAATTCCTTTTCAAAACCCCAGAAAATTAATCAGACTTGTAATAACTTAGCAAATTAAATCTCAAATAAATTTGTTCAAACAAATAATGATAATCAAGTATAATATATCAAAATCGAAGCTGAAAAAAGTAAATACAACACATATCAACAATTTAAATTGACATATCCATTATAAACGGTGTTGTAAATTATGGATCCAAATTCAAAAAAAAAAAAAAAAGAAAAAAGAAAAAAAAAAAGAAAACTGCTTTTAAAAACCCCAGAAAATTAATCAGACTTGTATTAACTTATCAAATTTAATCTCATAAAAAATCTCATAAAAATACTATCAAGTATTATTTTACAAAAGTCTAAGCTGAAAAAAGAAATATTCAATATACATCAACAATCTAATTTGACGTATCCATTAAACAATTTAATTTGACGTATCCATTATAAACGGTGTTGTTAAATACGTTAACTATATTCAAGGGGGTAATTAAGCAGAGGTTCAATTAAGGGTTTGTTCCCGTTTTGCACGCATTTGATAATTAGGTATAGTACAATAGGTGTAAAATATGTTTTGATAGTAATTATAGTCTGATCGCCGTTTAGGATTTTCCTGGAATTACCTGTATTTAATTACTAATGCATTATAATATATATTTAAAAAGAATAAATTTTGAAAATTTAACTTGTCAACCCACCTGATAATGAAGTGGATAATTATGACAAATATCATTATGATCGCAGTTTACCCTTTCATTATTTTATAAAGATAAAATGGACAAGTAAATGATTTCAATCTTAATTAATAATGAAAAAATAACTTGTCCAGTTAGTATCAAATGAATACAATTATAGTTTGATTAGTATTTATGATATTTTTTCTATGTTTTAAAATAGTTTTTTTTCTTACCATGAAATTTCAGAAATAAATCAAAATATCAAATGCAAAATTAATCATTCTCTCTTCATATTCTTTCCATAGATTCTTTTTTTTTCAAATTCATATTAACTATGATACAGAATATAGCAATTAAGTAATTATCTTACCTAGATAAATTCCCGTTTTGCACACATTTTTTCAGTATCTGAAATTCAAATATGTGCAAAACGGGAACAATCCCAATTATGACATCCAAGCAAAAGATCATTATACTGTGATCAGATGTTTACACTTATATTCAAGCCTGATGCTAATTTAGTGTCAGATATTTATATTAAATATAAAAGGTGAAGAAAACGAACAGTGATCAATCTCATAAATCCAGTGAAGAATACGAATCGTGAACATGGCAAAGTAAAGAACCGCGAAATTTACACAGTTTCTTATTTCAAAACAAACAGAAGAATTAGAAATCAACATCATCAGTATTGCATCGTTCTTTACAGATAGTTATTGCTATCTCTGCTGTTCCTTTCCATTACAAAATTTTTAAAGATGTACCATATTTGATTTATTTTGTACTTAAAAATTATTTTCAAATATAATATCGATCACATACAAAATTGCCAAACGAAAATTTACACACATCTCAACTTTATAAGATAAAAAATGTTTTTGCAACAGTGTTCATACATATTGTTTTTTTAAAAACTTTCTGATATATATATATATATATATATATATATATATATATATATATATATATATATATATATATATATATATATAATCAAATGATAATAATCGTTTACACTGTATAGTGGAAATAGTGGTAACTCATAAAAAGATGACGCAAAATGTGCAAAACATTTTATTAGAATAAAACTTCTTCCTTTAAAATTAAATGAAATAAGTGAAGGATATCAAAAAATACGACACAATAAAGAATTTATTTTGCGCTTTAAAACCTTGCACGATGATGATATATGCTGAAACAAGCAATCATGTTTAGTAAAATTTATTTCCAGCACAGTCGGACTCATCAGTTGAGATTGGCGTTTGCGTGTCCCGAACCTCCATATAGCACTCATTCCCTATCCCCTCCATGCTACTAGGTATTATATAAGGATCATCTGCTTCTGAAATTGACAAAAAAAAAAACTATTACTATTTTCCTTCCTTTAGTAATACAGACGACTTTCACATTTACGAGTTATTTCCCTTTCTTGGGAATCTTGGGTCAACTGGCATAAGGAACTGTTTTCTCTCTATAAAATTGCCAATTTCATGGGCCAATGTCTGGAAAATCAGATTTATATGTATATGTTCATTATGTTTTCTATGTTGCCCAATTCTATGCCAATATAGAAATGGTATTAAATTGTCCAAAAGAGTTTGAAGGTTTTAATTACTATTGTTATACCTTTAAAAATTTGTTCCTATGTAAATCAATACTTAAAAAAGTCTAAAATTTCTGTTTTACTGAGCGGGCATAAAAAAATCGATGTTTTACTGAGCGGGCATAAAAAAACGATGTTGACCGCGGTGTGAGATATTGGATATGTCGATGAGATGTTGGACCGCTTACGTCACATAATGAGCGGGGTCAGGTAAATCTCATTTGCATTCGTTGGTGTTCGACATATATGTATGTCAAAAAAATAATAATGATAAAATAAATACGTAAATAAAAGGTATAACAAAACATTTATTGACGGCGTTCTCGGGCAAAATGCGTTTTGTCGACCCCTCGAACCAAATGTTTGCCTTCGGCCTAACGGCCTCAGGAAACAGTTTGGTTCTTGGGTACGACAAAACGCATGTTGCCCTCGAACCCAGTCAATAAATGTATAATATTTTCTGGTAGGTCACAATGGATATCGCTGACAAAAAATGTGAAAATCGTCTGTTTTCTTTGTCCCTACCGAAAAAAATAGAAATGGGTTAGATATCCGTAGAGCTTTATATAGAGTTGAGCATATACAGATATTAGTACCTAGCTAATTTAATTAACTGTTGTTAAGTAATTATTTAAATTTTTCACAGCAGTCACATATTTTATATACACATATCCGCTGGCTTTGTGTGGGATTGCTCTTTTGGCAAGCCCGCGACAGAACTTTTCCTTAAGATTGAAAGGAATAGTTCAAGGGTTTGATGAAAGATGTTTTCCACTCATAGCCAGTGGATAATGAAATAGGTGATGTTAACGAACAATATTCGATCGCTAAAAACCTACAAATAGATAGGTGAAGTTAACGAACAATAATCGATCTCAAAAAACCTATAAACTATACAAATCTGTCAACTGGGCATAAAACACAGACCCAATGCAATTCGTAAGGTGGGATCAAGTGCCTAGGAGGAGTAAGCATTCCCTGTCGACCTGTCACAACCGTCATTCGCCCCATATATTGATCAGGTAGACGGAATAGTTCGTAGTCAAATTTACTATAATAAGGCCTAACAATTGGTATAAAATATGTCTCTTAAAATACGAGCCAAAGATAGGATGTATTTGCTAACAAGGTCATTATAATGACTATATAATTTACGAAATGTTTGAAATCCCCGTAACGTCAACTTGTCAGAAGCCTACCTCGGTTTAAAAAAAATCATCGTATTCAGAGTATGCTCTCGAGTGTCGAATAAGTTGAGAGACACCATATGCAGGATTATTAAATAAATAAGGAAGTTGACGATGGAAAAGCTGATGTCATCTTTTGTCATACAGTTTAGTTGTTAGTTGGCCCTTATCGTCAGTAAAACATCAAAATATGAAACAGATGTTGCTAACTCTGTGGTGTCTTTTATTTCGAGTTCTCTGGGATATATCGAGTCTACATATGAATGGAAGTACATGTAACTATTGTTAATTGATAAATCTTCGACATATCTGAATGTCGAGTTTAAGGCCATAGAATTTTTTTTCTTCTCTTCATGTAGAAGTTCTTGAATAAATTCTACTTCAAAGGAATACAAAAACAGGTCGGGTATAAAAGAACACAACTAGTGTTCATTGGAATTACAACAGATTGTTGGAAGACCTGGTCTCCAAAGACTACACATTCATAGATGTTGTCCATGAGGAACTCCAGCATCCTTTCCTTTAAATATCAACCTCAGAGTACTTATGTGTAGATGGGAGTAAATTTTTACAAAGTAATTTTGATGATGACCAATCACAAGATATGAAAATTTCCTGGTTTCCTCTTTATTGAAGAAGCAGTTGCCTATGATATCAAAAAAGCCTAGATTTTGATTTAATGTGAGAAATGGTTGTACAAAGTATCAAAAATCATATACTGTTATGTTACTGACTTTTAAAAAAGTTTTGTGACTTTAAATTTAAAAAAAAAAAGTTCTTTAGATTTTTTGAGAATCCACATTTGATTTACACCACTTCTCAGTTATGCTGTAGCACAGTACGTATGAAGTTTCTCCTTTTCAGCAGCTAATATTTAATATATCATATGTAAGCGATTTTTATACTGGTGTATTCATTTCTTGAGGGGTATAGCACATTTAATTCACGGGGCATAGCTTTGTGTAACTCGTCAATGTTGGGGAAATCAACGAACCATCATATTACAGAAAATCAAAATTAGCGTAAAAATTTGAATGAATATTTTCTGAGGGGTGGACAGTAAATACCTATCCACTGACTGTGAGTAAGATAGCTCTTTATTCCCCGTGGGCTTGCCCGAGGAAATAGCCAGTGGATAAGCGATTTTTAAACCAATGTATGTATTTCCTGAAGGGGGGGGGGGTTAGTACATTTTATATCAAAGGGTAGAGCTTTGTGGAACTCGATAGAGTTCGAGAAGTCCCATCCAATTATATTACAGGAAATCAAAATTTGCCTCAAAATCTGAATGAAAATTTTCTGAGGGATGTTTGTTTATTCTCCAGGATAAGCTTAGGTATAAATGAAGATTTTTAAAGTATAAAAAAGTTATTTCATACCTTTTAAACTCTATATAGGAAACATTTTTACAGTTCTAAGTATAATAACACATTTATACTCCAAAGTATTTTTCAGACTATTAAAATGTTATTTTATTTCCTCAACTTGATATTAAAAAAAACAATTTTACAGAAGTGTAATAAATTGAATTATACGTTCATTTTAGAATTTACAAAAAGAAACCGTACAGATACCTTGACGTTTTTGATAACACTGGTAGGAGAAGAGAGCGATGAACAAAATAGCAAGAAAACTTGTGACAGCTACCGCCGCAATCAGAGGGATATATGCTGTAGTAGACCTAGATTTAGAAAAAAAATTAAGTGAAATCAGTATTTTGATTAATTTACCATGAAGAGGTCCCATTACTTGGTATGAAAATTAAAAAGACCTCTGTTTCAAAGGAGATGTACTTTTGTACAAATGTATATTTTAAAACAATTATTAAGACAATTTTAAAAATAATTCTATAGAATTAGAAATGAAAATTTAAATAGAATTAAAGATATGATTTTTACGCATTGTCTGAGAATCAATTTTAAAGAATCAGGATTTGATAACATTGTGATTGAAGGATAATTTCCGGCGCGTAATAAAAAATAAACAGTTTTCTGTTGCAGTTTTCGTACACATAGCAAATATACAAAAAGAAAACAAATACCAGTATGGCATGTAAAACATTGAATAATTATACATTTTCAGACAAATCACAACATTATTGCACATAAATCACATCATATTTTCGAAAATGAATATAAATGCAATATTTTCGAATATGAATACAAATCACAAGATTTTCGAATATGAATCACAAGATTATTAAGGAATGTTTTTAAGTTTTGTGTGTGTAATTTTGTGTGTTTGGTGTGTAAATCACACAGACTTGTCACGTAGGCATATTTCATGAAGCGCACTTGCGCTTCATGGAAAATATGCCTACGTGCAAGTCTGTGTGATTTACACACCAATAATTCACACTAAGCTTTATTTTATTTACATTTTACAAGTTTAAATGCTCCAAAAATATACTCAGTGTTTGAATTTCTCGCTGCCCTATATCGTCATATTTTTATATTAACGTCTCTGTAGCCTCATTGTGACGTCACTTATGCGCAAGTTTCTCCGTGTACATTTCTACGCGTGAGTATACACAAAAATGGCTTTCAAATCAATTTCACAGTTGGCTTGGTAGAAAAGCACAGCAAATGTAAATATTCGAATATGAATCAACATTTTTGTATATAAATAATGTTTTCGAATATGAATGTCAACTTTTTGAATATAAATCACAAGATTATCGCATATAAGCCACAACTTGATGCATATAAATAATGCGTTTTCGGATATGAATTTTAAATTTTTGCATAAAAATAACAGGATTATAGCACATAAATCGCAAGATTGTGGAACATGAGCAAGTTTGTACATATAAATAGCAATTTTTTTAATATGAATATAAACTTTATGCATGTAAATCTCAAGATTTTGCATACAAATCAAAAGTTCAGGAATATGAATCATAATTTAAAAAAAAAATATGAAAAAAGAAGTTTTCAAATAATAGAAGGAATAAAAGAATTTTATTATAAATTAAAAGTTCTATTAAATATAACACAAAATCTGTTTACAGTTTTACACACCATTTACCAGCAGACTGGACATACTTTTGAATGGTTGTAAAGATTTTGCAGAAAATTAGGTTTTTTGGCCCAGTTTTGAAAACTGTTTCTTGTGTTCATTTGTTACGAAAAACTCTGTATTCAAGCACTATTTTATGGAAATTGAAAACTGATAAAAGGTGAGTCTTTGGCAAACATGTTTTCCCTCAATTAGTCAAAGAAATTAAGTTATCAAAATTGATTATTGATTTTACATGAAGCAATGTCCTACTACGATAGCATTGCTCGTTTGCAACATGTTGCAGCTTTCATGGAGGGATACTCGTACCTTATTTACTCTAAAATAAAACACGTCCACGCATTTTCTGTATCTAATAGAAATCACCTCGGTCTGAAAGCTTCAATGCCATTTTGTCACAAAAATTGAAATAAAAAGAAGATACATGTACTTTATCAATATTTTGTAATTTAGTGAAGATAAAATCAATTACATCGGAAAATTAAGTACGTATGTAAAATATTTCATTCATTACTTAGATTTATACATGTAAAACATAGTCAACTTACTGGTCAGACGACTTCGTTGCACCAACATCGCTGTCACTTCCTTCTGTCCGCAGAAAACTGTTGCAGACTTTACAGTCCTGGGGATTTGGACACTTCGTCTGACCAGGATAACCCGGGAAAATTTCATCCTCTTGACCAAAAGTTAAACCGGCTGATTGTGACCAATGTCCTATCTAATGAAAATTTTATGTTACAAAATAAACCATTCGTTTTGAAAAAAAGAATAATAACGGTAAAATATGAAAGCATTATCTGAGGTTCGACCATATCTTACTGTTTTGAAAATCAATTTTCCTTTTTCTGATACGATGGTATATATCGTATGACCATATATCCCATTTCCGTCTTCATCAAAAACCGGGACTGATGAACCATTTTGGTTGAGATCAAGCTTGACTTCTTTAATGTGTTGCAAAACTTTGTTTGTATTAGAATATCCAGAACAAATTGTTTTCGTTGTTTGGCATATTTCACGCAGTGCACTGGCTGAACCTTTCAATAAGGCTAAAGCAGCATTTAAAAGGTACGGTGCCCATGGGTCGACAAGAAGACTGGCATTATTAAAAATATGGTCACTTGAACCACATTGTCGGGTTAAAGCATCAGATTTATTAAAGCTCCACGGAAAGTAGCATCTTTGGCGACTTTGAATAATATCAAGAAGCCAGGAATTATCGTCCGTTGGTTTTGGCGACTTAGTTCTCAAATACTGCAAATAGGAGGTACCTTGTGGCATCACTTGCGCAACGGACACAGTCCCTCTCAGTCTTGGAATAAGATACTGTGTGCGTGTTCCAAGAGTTTCTGATGCTATGAAATAAAACTCACCGTCTTCTTGCATCCTGTTTGCTGTAACCTGCATGACATGAGGCCCAACGTGAGATCGGAGAAAAGTCAAAACCACTTTGGCTGAGGGTTTAACTCTAAGCTTGTCTAGAACAGTGTTGTAGTTAGATTTTTCAGGGACTTCAATCGAATTTGCTACACAGACACCATATTTTCTCGCACTGGATATTATGGCATTTCTTCCACCTTCACCATATGACCCAGAACTATATATTATTTGAATGTACCTTGCATTTAGTTTTTTGGCTATTTGAACCATTGTATCTGCTGTCCGATCCAGTGGCGTTGAAACTCGTACAAAATTTGGATAGTGTTCTTTGTTGGAAAGTAATTGAGACGTTGAACAACATCCAACCTTTTAGCAATGAAAATGAGACTAAGAAAAAGTATGAAATTCGTGCGATTAAGAATTAAAATATAAATGCAATGTATAAATTTTGCTCTTATTCTGTAAAATCACTAATTTTCGTACGGTCAAATTTTCCTGGTTTTACGAAAAATTATTGGTTCGTGGGGATTTCATTTCGTGGCAGAAGAAGTGTTGAGTTGTTAAATATTACTGATTAGAAATCTTATTATTTCGTGGAGTACATGAACTTTGGTCTTTTCATACAATGAAAACAACGAAAATTAACCCCCAACGAAAATTATTGATTACACAGTATGTAGAACTTGGGCAACTATCAATGCCAAAACTTAATGGGAATTATCTCATAAATGATAAAAGATTAACCAAGAAAAAATACGTTACTATAAACTTTGATAACAAATGCCTATAAATTGATTCTTTATGAATATAGGAAATGCTTAATTAAGAAAATTAATAAAATAAATATTTATATATTTTATTACCTGGGGCTTTCCTTCAAGTTTTTTTGTGACAGAGACCATTGCTATAGTCGGTGTACTTCCTAACGATCCAACGTAACCAAGAATCCTGTCGGCGATATCAGGCGGTAGTCTGGGATATCCGTCCTTCTTAAATAGATGTAGTATACGTTGCTGAATGATTAGAGGATCGTTACAAGTATCTAAAATTATGAATCCGATTGGAGTGCCACTAAAAATCGTTGAGTCGTTATTAATCATTTCCACAGCGTGCTCTACAGCCAAAGCCACGTCAAGACCTGTATTACTTCGCAGTCCTCCACATCGTAAAGGTCCTGTGCCAACGTTATGGATGGGGAATGCAGCAACAATAATCAGGTCTCCGGGTTTATAGTATAAATGTTCATTCATTGAGAGACAGGCAGTACAAATGTCGCCTTGCTTACACTGAGCTTTGTGGTAGCTTCTTTCTAACCCTCCTTGGTCGTAATCCTTCAGTAAAGTTCTATTTATTGAAATTTTATCATCAAAGTACTTCGCCACCTGCAAAAAAATAGACATTGCATTTTAAATAACTCTTGATTAAAATAAGATTTAAACACCAATACTTGTATGTTTGTAAAATCATTTTTGTAATGAAAATTTACTAACTTTGAAAGATTGAAGACGAGAATTATGTTCTTTTTATATTTCAATCACACTTTGAATCACACTACTAACATTCCCTGCAGCTCAACTTTTTGCGCATGTTATCACTTCGTGTACGTTTCTGCTAGATTCCAGATGTAAAGATTTAAAAAAGTTTATAAATAAAGCTGTGCAACTCATCCCTTTAGCTGATGATACCCACATGCAATACTCTGATTTTTTCATTCCAATTTTTGCCAATTGGGCAAAAACAGGTAAATTAAGCATTGTTGGTAAAATCTTTTACTTTTCAGCTCACCTGAGCTGAAAGCTCAAATAAGTTTTTCTCACCACATTTTGTCCATCGTCTGCCTGTCTGTCCGTCCATCTGTCACCCTTTAATATTTTGACTTCTACTCCAGCCAATTTCAACAAAATTTGCTACAAAACATCCTTGGATAAAGGGGATTCAAGTTTGTTTAATTGAAGGGCCATGTCCTCTTTCAAGGGGAGATAATTAAGAATTAGAGACAATTTTGTAACATCTTTTAAAAATCTTTTTCTCAAGAACCACTGAGCCAGAAAAATGGAAACTTACGTGAAAGCTTTATTACAGTGTTGATTTAAATTTGTTCATAATATGACACGGGGGGTAGATGGGGCCATAATAGGTAAGTTTTACATAGGAATATTTAAGTAAAAATCTCTCAAAACTTTCTTTTCAAGAACTACTGGACCGGAAGAGTTGAAACTTAGGTGAAAGCTTCACTACATATAGTGTAGATTCAACTTTGTTCAAATTACGACCCCGGGTTTAGGGTAGGGTCACAACAGGTGATCAAAATTTTACATAGGAATATATAGGAAAAATCTTTCAAAATCTTCTCAATAACAGCAAAGCCATGATTAGTTATACATGTATTGATAATGAAGCGTCCTCAGGTAGTGTAGATTTTAATTTGTTCTAACCATGACCCCAAGGAGTAGGGTGTGGCCACTATGGACGATAAAAGTTTTTCATAGGAATAAATACATGTAGAAAAAATCTTTCAAAATCTTCTCAATGACAGCAAAGCCAGGATTAGTTATAGTGATATGAAAGCATCCTCAGGTAGTGTAGATTCAATTTTATTTAAATCATGACCCGCGTTGGTAGGATGGGGCCACAATGGACGATCAAAGATTTACATAGGGAAAAATCAGAACAGCAGGCGTCGCCCGCGTGGCGCAGTGGTTAGAGCGTTTGTTCTAGAGTCGCGGAGTAAGGAGTTGATCCTTACGTCGCGGGTTCGAATTCCACTGTAGGACGTGGAGACCGGTCCTTCGGTTGAGACCGTATAAACCGAGGTCCCGTGTCGCAGTAGGCACGAAAAAGATCCCTCACTGCTCAATGGCCGTAAGTGCCGAGTATAGGAAAAAAATTGCAGCTCTCCACCGGCAAGTGGTGGCGTCTCCATATGAGTGAAAAATTCTCGAGAGGGACGTTAAACAACATACAAACAAACAAACAAACAAACAGAACAGCAGGCCATAGTGGCTCAAGTGAGCGTTGTGGCCCATGGGCCTTTTTTCTATATTGTGCGTTTTTATATTTGCTTTATCCAACGAGTTGAAATGTGTAAATGAAGGGCAAGCATGGTCAACTCTTCAAAATTGTGATAACAAAACATGCGGTTTTTAATAGGTACATGTAACTGATAACTCTGCTTAAAAATAATTGTTATGGATACACTGTAAGTGGTATTTCTGCTTATCAAAACGTGAACTTACAATATTCATAATTAAGATCAGGACTAACGGTGAAGTGAGTTAAGACTTATTCAAGAAATAACGATTACATTGCGACTCGGTGCCCGTTTCATCAAAAGTCGTAAATTTAAGACCAAACTTAGGTGTACTTCCCGGGCTTAGGCCAAAATTAGTAGCCTAAGACTAGTCGTAAACAATACGCTTATTAGTCTCAGGACTACGTCCTTGACAACGCTGCATTGCACATGCGCAAAAAAAACCGAAACATAAACATACGTATTGTTGTTCTACATACATTGTACACAATACGGTCACACATACATTAACTTAAATGAAAAATTACATTAATTTTTAGGTACCTTGTAGAAAACATGCATCTTAAATCTACTTATTATAAAATATTAACTACTTACAATATACCATCTGATTAAACTCCAAAATTAAAGGTCTAAAAAAAGAAATAAATGTTCTTGTAAATGTAATTGTGACACGATAGCGGTGTTTTTCTTTGAAGTTTGCTATTCTGTATTAGCAATACGGAACGGGAATACAGTGGGTGGAGCTACTTTCCGTTCTGTATTAGCCCTCATGACTTCAGTCATGGAGTTATAATAATTAATTTTTTGACTTGGACAGTTAATGAAGTTTTTTTGTCACATTAATTTGGGATAAACCCCCCCCCCCCCCACACACACACACACTTTTTGGTTGTTTAGGGGTTGTTTTTTTTTTTCTTTTTTGGTTTGTCAGATTTTTTTTTTGGAGAAGTTGCCCCCTCCAACTTTTAAACTGTTGCTACGAGCCTGTTCCAGCCCTTTGCCACTACCTTATGTGTATTTGATTTAAAACATTTAACATAAGTGAAAGACAATATGGCTTATAATCAAAGGAAAATTACTTAAAATTCAGCATGCTTAATTTATTCGAATTTTTCGTTAGTACTTATACTATGTACTTCGTTTGAGTTTTAATGTAAGATTGTATATCGAAATAACACAATCGTGTACACGTTTATGTTTTTCTAATGTAATTTGTACCTATATCGATTTTTTTTTTTGAGCATACAAAAATAGTTATTTAATTTTAATGCTTCGACCTTGAAAATACAGGTGGGTTTGTGTAATATATCTGTTTGAAAGATGGTGAAGAGAGAAAACATGCACGCGCGCTCATGCTTTCCGTGCTTTACTTTTGTATGTAGGTTTAAGTTTGATATTTGATCCGCCACATGTAATTGTAGTTTCTAAACCAAATAAAATACGATGTGCGCATGCTTAGTACTTAGCGGAGAGGTCTTAGTCTTAGGCCCAGTCTTAGGCCGCTTTCTGAAACGCGATTTAGGCCCGTCTAAATTTTGGCGTAACTTCCTTAGTCGAACTAACTTAGGCCAAAATCTACGACTTTTTGAGAAACGAACCCGTTCTGTATCTAAAATACAGCACGGTCTAAAAATAAATCTGATTCAATTTATCAAAAGCACGTACAAATAGTAAATGCTGATTTTTTTCCTATTATAAATTTTGCAGAAATATTTCCTTAGGAATGTAAAATGTCAGAATTTCGCAATCACTTTCAAAAAAATTATTCCACACAGAATCTACACGTTATTTCGATCCAAACGAAAAGGAAAATTCGCACTTATGGAAAACATCCTATTATGTATAAATTCCTGAAAACCTGTTTGCTTTCCCTGCTTTTTTGTCCCCTTCAAAATAGTAAAGCCAATGGGTTCACGGATGCAGCATACATTAGGTGAAATTCGCACTCCCACTCCCCCCATTTTCCACAGTGACTCTTCTCATGCAAACTCAAGTCCATTTTTCAGTTGTTGTTTTTTTTTAAATTTCATCTTAAATCCTTATCGCTGACGACTGCCGCAAATCTCTTTCACTTCGTTTTAATGTCGCATTTCAATAAGAAAATAAAAATCCGTAACATCAGAGTCCATCGAAAAGCTGTCTGTATCGCCTGTATGTGTATCTAGTTAAACTGAGATTTTAAGACCCCAGAAATAAATTAGGATCAATCTCCATCTACAACAAGGTTAAATCGTCCTTCTTATCAATTAAGACTGACTTCAAGTCTGTCACGTCTACCCCGTTGTCAAAACTAATCTGACTAAATCTTATGTTTTCCGTGGAAATATATATACTGCGGATGTCTACTCCCCGTTGAGGCCTCATCTAAGAGAGAACAAACGAACTCTGGCGGAAGTTTGGATTCTGCACAGCTATAAAATGGGCGGTGCTTTTTAGTCCCCTACCGGTGAAACCGGAGGGGACTATAAGTTTCCTCTGAGTCTGTCCGTCCGTCTGTCTGTCTGTCTGTCATTCCGTTTGTCCCTCTCTCTATCTGTCAATCTGTCCCACTTGGTTTTCCGCACTTTTTTTCTGAACGCTTGCAGATATGGAGCTGATTTTTGGTATGTTTGTGTATCTTGATGAGTTACAGATCAAGTTTGCATTTCGTTCCGCTTCAATGATTTTTGACGGAATTACGATCTTTTCAATTTTTAAGGGTTTTCCGCAATTTTTTTCTAAACGCTTGCAGATGTTGAGCTGATTTTTAGTATGTGACTTTACCTTGATGAGTTGTAGATCAAGTTTGCATTTCGTTCCGCTTTATTGATTTTTGAGGAATTATGAATTTTCAATTTTTAACGGGAACCAGAATACACTGGCCGGTAGGGGACTAGTATTGCTATTGCAATACTCTCAGAATGCTTGCTTTTTGTTGGTCGTGTCACAAATCATTTAGAGAACTCGACAGGTTCTGTATCGTAGATACAAAATTGGGGGGTGGAGACTCGTACTACGCACTCGTCCACCACCAAATTTGTATCTACGATACAGAACCCGTCTCGTTCTCTAAATTATACTAACTGGGCATATGATGGGCTAGTCTACTAAATTATTAAGAATCGAGAAAATAATACAAAATTTGCATCATCATGAAAAAATCACAGGAGTTTGCATACCTATCAATTTTACCGAAATTTTCAGTAAATATAAAAAATACATAATACCTATAATAACAAGCATTCTGAGAGTATTGCATTAGCAATACTAGTCCCCTACCGGCAAGTGTAATCTGGTTCCCGTTAAAAATTGAAAATGCCATAATTCCATCAAAAATCAATGACGTGGAACGAAATACAAACTTGATCTATAACTCATCTAGGTTAAGTCACATATCAAAAATCAACTCAATATCTGCAAGCGTTTAGAAAAAAATCGCGGAAAACCTTGAAAAATTCAAAAGGTCGTAATTCCATCAAAAATCATTGAAGCGGAACGAAATGCAAACTTGATCTGTATCTCATCAAGATACACTCACATACCAAAAATCAGCTTAATATCTGCAAGTGTTTAGAAGAAAAGTGCGGAAAACGAGTGGGACAGACTGACAGACAGACAGAGGGACAAACGGACAGAGGGACAGACAGACAGACGGACGGACGGACAGACTCAGAGGAAACCTATAGTCCCCTCCGGTTTCACTGGTAGGGGACTAATAACACAAGGAGTGCAACGCATTCCAGGTCAACGGGGAACCCCTCCCTTAATATCGAGGCTGCCGCGCAATCAATTTTCTATCGAAAATTATAAAACACAAACCATTCTTTTCGGCAGGAACCATTCTTTATGTCTGTTAATGCATATGATTTGAAATGCCTGTTTAACAACAGTAGCAGTGACATTTCTCAACGACTTCGCTCAAACGTTGGTTGTCCGCGACGCCATTACGTGACGTTATAATGGGTGCGTTGATTTACCCAAAAAGAAAAAAAAATGCCTGAGATGAAAAATAATATGTAAATTTAGATAATTTGAGGTCATGTACGATATGAATGTTCTACAAACAAATTCAACAGTTCTTCGATTTTACATACCGATGTAAATAATATGAAGAATACAACGTACAAAATGATACATGTAAGAAATCAAAATGAATTACATGTACTTCCAGTAGACAAATGATTTGAACTTAAAAGGGAAATGTTATGAGCAGTGCGTTTCTCCTAAAAGATAATTATTATTTCCTTTTGACATTTGAAACATCATTTCAAAAAATGCTTTGGGCACTTTTTGATATTCTTGCATGAAGTGTGCGAGGGTCTGTACATGCATGTGTAAAATGAAATGAATTATTTAATAATGTAACGCTGCATTAATGTGAACAAAATTGTGAGTGATATACATGCAGTTCAATAAAAAAAATCATATATCCCCCCAATAAATAAAAGTAAAATGGAAGCGCACGTTCAGCGATTGAACAACCTTAAATATCTAACCCCCCCCCCCCCCCGACAACTTATACGTCAACATAGTAAATACATCCCACGTATATATATACTTATAAAATGGCCTCTTTTCTCTTGTTAAAATAACAGACAAGTATAGATCAGAAAAGCTCAGTTTGAGCCTTCGGCTCAGGTGAGCATGAGCACAAATTATGCGTTACATATTATTTTTAAAATAAGTATTTATTAGGTTTTTTATTTACTGAAAATTTCGTGAAAATTGATGGGTACGCCATCTTCCGTCATAGTACCTATATTAAATTCTCAAAGTGTACGATTGTTAAATAATCTTTTCGTTCTTCCTTTTTTTACTTGTCAAAGATTTCCTTGCCAAAATTGAAGACACGTTAACTTGGTTTAGACACCCCCCCCCCCCACCCCAACCCCCTCGGCTCCCCCGCTTTCAAGTTTTTTTTAACACCTCAAACGTAATCTAGTAGGAATATTTGCTTAATTTTTAATATATTACATTGAAAAATTCAAAAAGGATTGGAAAACAGGCAAACCCTTTATATACCCGTTCAATGTCTAAAAGGTCAAGACAACAAGCAGTACTTTAGTATACGTAAGTTAATAATCAATGATAAAGATTCACGGGCAATTTTTTAGGGGTATTTTAGAATAAAAATGAAGATGATGTCAGCCCTCTAAATTATTCACATATTGTTCCATTAATACATAAAAATTGAGATTTATTATTCATAAGTTGTGTATTGACCATCCCCCCTTTCCGCCTAATGCCCTACAAATCTGCTAACTTATTAATGTAAAATGTTTTTTTTTTTTTTTTTTTTTTTTTTTACATTTTATTTATATTTCACAATAGACAAACAAGTACCCGTATTTCAAGGTAAAAGCTTTATCTCTGGTATCATATTGTATATGATTATTCATTTCAGGCATTACTGATATGTTCCTTTTGGGTAAAGCGACGCGCCCGTAATATGTCACGTAATGGCGTCGCGGGCAACCAACGTTTGAGCGAAGTCGTTGAGAAATGTCACTGCTACTGTTGTTAAACAGGCATTTCAAGTCATATGCATTAACAGACATAAAGAATGGTTCCTTCCGAAAAGAATGGTTTGTGTTTTATAATTTTCGATTGCAAATTGATTGCGCGACAGCCTCGATATTAAGAGAGGGGTTCCCCGTTGACCTGGAATGCGTTGCACTCCTTGTGTTATTATTATAGGTATTACGTATTTTTCATATTTACTGAAAATTTCGGTAAAATTGATAGGTATGCGAATTCCTGTGAAAAAATACTCTCTATTTCTTCTATGACATTACATGTACATGTACCTTGTACGCCATTCCGTTTGTTCCTAAAAATTGTAGTATTTATTTTTTAAAATAAGATTTTAAGATTCTTTTTATTTTTCTCGATAAAGAAAGGCAAGTATCATCGATATTTATTTTGAAATTTTCAGAAATCGATCATTCATTGTTTAAACATTAATATATTGTCATACATGGGCGTAATAATTGTAAAATTACAGTCATTTCCTAGTGAAGTTTCTCTAATGGCTGATTCTCAGAATCTTTCGAGTGACTAGATATGTTGCCCCTAGTCCCTAAGGTAAAATCCTCTCTAATTTATATACAATATCAGGACAAATTGACTTTCAAGTATATTTAAGTAATCAACTGGAATCTTTTTCGTCTTTTGGACGTTAACAACTTTTTCTGGACGCGGGTGCTGTTCCGTGATGCTTTTTTTTCATTAGGGAGGGGCAGAGTCATCAGTAAACAAAAATTCCATCTGAGAAACTTGCTGACAAGCTAAAGATAGTAATTTTCTTTCCCAAACCTGAAAATCTTATTGGGGGTCCTTCCCTTCAATTCCTAAACTATGGTTCTTCCTACCAACGTACTAACTTAAATCTTTAACAGGGGTCCAAGGTCATTCTTATTTCTCACTTACTTTACTCTAGATTTGTACGAGGGCTGTTCGGAAATTATTGAGACATTGTGTATATTCTTCTTTCTAATGAACGTCTTTCGGTGAAAATTTGCATATACGTTTGACAAACAAAAAATATTTCACAAATATTTTATTTCTTCTTTTCGATGGTTTATTATTGTGTCAATGGTAAGGGTACCTGGCACAGTCAGGAAATCACATATTGAAAATATGTAACACCAACGTTCAAACTCCTGGTGGATCTACAGTAAGACCGAAAATAATTCAATATATCTATGTACTTTTGCATTTTACTTTTGCAATATAATTTTGATGGTGCAAATTTGTTAGAACTTCGATCAAAAATACGGAGATCATGAATAAATTTAAGCACGGTAAACAAACAAATCCATGATTACTGTATACAATTTACTTATAATGATTAGTGTTTATAACCTAGGTCCCACTAATATTTCAAACGTATCCCAAAAATAATATTTTGCATTTACATGTATATGTCATTTGGAGAGTGACATTGGAATCAGTGATGGATCCCTTCCCCTCCCCCGACGAAAAACTAAAATTCTTATACCAGTATATTAAATATAGAAAATTATTTTTTAATGCATAATATAAATAGAGGGATGTTTTAACATAGAAAGTCAACCTTAAATAATTCTAAATATATGTTTAACAAAGTTAAGACATACTTAAGTCACCTCTACCGGCCGCCTAAGTTTTGCTAAGATTGTCAAAGCTTAGCACGTTTCTAGTTACGGTCTTAAGTTTAAGACTGTACTTAAGTCCTACTTAAGCGTGGTCTTAGACTTAAGTACCCTTTATGTTACGACCCCCTGATGACGAAAATGGATTTTGACGTCAAGGCGGCGCATCGAACATACATAAAATTTTGTGTAGCGCTATGGAGAACTCTTATCCAGACTAAACGACCTGCTAAAACAATAACAATGAGAAAAAAAACCATGTCTATGGGTTTGACTTTTTCAATTGGTGTATATTTTTTTTCTTACAAATAATGCAACCAGAGTAAAAACCTTAAATGACGTAGCGATGCTGCTCCAAGTCGATAGACACATGTATGTTTATAATTTCACCGAAACTTGTCTAATTATTCTATAAATTAGAAATTTTGCACATTTGTTTTATTCTTTCTTTATAAAATGTTGACAAATTTTCATTAATTTATCTCTGTCCTTTATGGAGTAAAATTAAATGTCTCAATAATTTTTCGAACAGCCCTAGTACATTGATAACTCCACAAATTGCTGCGAAGAGGACTGGACCCCTCAATGACCCCCCTCTAGATCCACGCGTGTAAACGTGAAGTAAATAAAATATGGAGTTTTCGAGCACGACAATTTTTTTTTATTTAAAAAGCCTACTTGGTTTTACGATGAGTTAATTTTTTAAATATAGATATTAACCATGCAAAGCTAAAGAAGATAACTGTGCTTTAGTGGAAAAATTACTTTTTTCCAAAAAGAAAAATATGTTGGGAAAAATAGCTTCTTTTTTTTTTTCAAAATAAACATTTTTAATAATTTTTTTTTTTCAGTGAATGACACAAAATATATATCGTGTAGTGGATTTACAATACCTCCTCATACTCAAAATACAACAATCAAATGCGTATAAATGCAGGATTGTCAAAACTTAAGAGATGGTTTTAAATTGAATCCTAATAAGGCAATCTTTTATGAAGAAATTTATTAAAGTAAGTTATAAATACTGTATGTCAACTACCTCCCCGAGGGGATGTACCCCCTCCCCAATTAATATTTCTGCTCTCCAAAATCTTAATAGTTTGTGAAATTAAATTATATACATCGTTTGTATTAGAGACTTCTTAGAACCGTAATTCTTCTTAAAGAATGGCTAAATCGTTTTCAAATCAGTAAAGTCGCTTTATTTTATGTTTACGCCCGAACTTACGCCTACCCATGAGTAGACGTAAAATTCTGGGGCCCGTTTCATCAAAGGTCGTACGCCCAGTCGTAGCGCTACGCCGACGTAAAGTCGGGACTAGCACAAAGATTAGCGTTTCATTAAATAGCGTATCTTTACACCGAACTAAAGTTAGGCCAAAATTTTACGTCTACTCATGGGTAGGCTTAAGTTCCAGCGTAAACATAAAATAAGGCGATTTTACTGATTTGAAAACGATTTAGCCATTCCTTAAGAAGAATTGCTGCTCTAAGAAGTCTTTATAATACAAACGATGCATTATTTAATTTTTACAAACTATGAAGATGGGGGGGGGGGGGGTTACACGCACTCGGGAAGGTAGTTGACATGCAGTATTTACATAACCTACTTTAATAAATTTCTTCATAAAAGATTGCCTTATTAGGGAGTAATTTTAATACCATCTCATAATCCTGAAGTTATACACATTTGATTATTGTATTTTGAGTATGAGGTATATTTGTAAATCAACTATACGATAAACATTTTGTGTCGAAGTCTAAAAAAAAGCTATTTTTCCCAACACACACATATATATGTATATATTGGGGGTGGGGTAATTTTTCCACAAAAGCACAGTTATCTTCTTAAGCTTTGGTTAATAATTTATATTTTTTAAAAATAATTTTTTAACTCATCGTAAAACCAAGTAGGCTTTTTAAAGAAATTGTCGTGCTCGAAAACTCCATTTCTTATTTACTCCATGTCCACATGCGTGGATCTAGAGGGGGGTCAGGGAGGGGGTCCAGTCCTCTTCGCCGCAATTTGCGGAGTTATTTATGTACAAATCTAGAGTAAAGTATATAGTAAAAAATGAAAAAAAATGACCTTGGAGCCCTGTTGAAGAGTTCAGTTAGTAAGATGGTAGGAAGAACAATATTTATGAAGTTTAAGAATTGAAGGGAAGGACACCCCCCCCCCCCCCAATCAATAAGATCTCAGGTTTGGGAAAGAAAATAACAGTTTTTAGCTTGTCAACAAGTTTCTCAGATGGAATTTTTGTTTACTGATGAGGCTGCCCCCCCCCCCCTTTCCCTGAAAATAATCACGGACCAGCTCTTGCGTCCAGATAAAGTTGTTAACGTTGTAAAGACGAAAAAGATTCCAGTTGATTTCGTATATATACTTGAAAGTCAGTATATCCTAATATAGAATGCAAATTAAAGAAGATTTTACCTTAAAGGTGCTTAGACACAGATTTGAACTTAATATTTTCTCAAATTTTCTGTATAATATTACGACTTATATATTGCAATAGCATTTCACACGAAAATATAATTAAAAACTTATTTTATCTGGAAATTATTGGAACTACGAATTCCGGGACGCTTTTGATTAACACATCTTTGCACTTACACAAATTTTAACTTTATCCTTTATATTTAAGAAAAGAAGCGATTTTGTTATGTATTACTGAAAAATATTACATCTATAATCCAGAAAATTCAGAGTAGAAATGTTCGAAAGCAAAACCAGCTCACCAGTATTGTCAGTCCGTGCTCTGTGATGTGTACAGAGTTTAACAAATTGAACACACCCGTGAAACGTAAACTGTTTTTGTAAACAGGGCACGAGCTCTGTTATTGTTAATGTTTACAATTCACCGGGTGTGTTCAATTGTCAAACTCTACACACACCACTGAGCACGGACTTACAATACTGTGAGTGGGTTTTGCTTTCGAACATTTCTACTCTGAATTTTCTGGGTTATAATTTTAATATTTTTCATTAATAAACAACAAAATTGCCACTTTTCTTAAGTATTAAGAATAAAATTTGTGAAAGCGCAAGGATGTGTCAATCCAACGCGTCCAGAAATTCGAAGTTTTAATAACTTCGAGATGAAATAAGATTTTTGTCATATTTTAGTATGAAATGATATAGCAACATACAAGTCATGAAATTATACAGAAAATTTGAGAAAATATTAACTTCAAATCTGTGTCCAAGCACCTTTAAGGACTAGGGGCAGCAAATTTAGTCACTCGAATGCTTCTGAGAATCAGCTGTTAGAGAAACTTGACTCGGAAATGACCGTAATTTACAATTATTACGCCCATGTATGACAATATGTTAATGTCTAAACAATGAATCAGTGAATGATTTTCTGAAAAGTTCAAAATGAATATCGATGATATTTGCCTTCTTTTATCGGAAAAAATAAAAAGAATCCGCATTTCTAAAAAGGAATACATCATTTTTAGTAACAAACTGAATGGCGTACAAGGTAATGTCATAGAAGAAAGAGTTATGTCCAAGACACGATGTAGTTACGATATCGACATATTACTTTTTTATAGTTTGCTTTAATACTTCTCTATTCTTTTGTGTTTATAACAGTACTTTCTGTTTTAAGAAGTTTTCCTTACTGTCAATATCCACGATATCGTACCGATATCGAACCATGATTGTTCAAAGCATTATGGTTTCCATATCCTTGATATTGTGTTTTTTAAAGTTATTGTGAGTTACTTGAAAACTATCTTTTATAAAACTTTCCCTGTAGTGTCGATATCGTCGATATCGACGATATCGCTTTGATATCGAATCATGTTTGCTCAACCCTTGGTAAGTACCGTCCTTTTACTTTGTATGTGTGTTTTTGTTTAAATACTTTACCTTTACGATGATTGTACTTGCAATCGATATCATCGATATCGACGATATCGTATCGATATTGAATCATGATTGTCAAAAACATATTACTTTACCAACCTTCACCCTAATACAAAACCTTACTTTTAACATCCAAAGACAATAACTTCTGTGTTTCTTAATGCAACACTTGTGCATATTTACTTTCTGATTAATAAGTTTACCCTACTGTCGATATCGACGATATCGTATCGATATCGAATCATGATTGTTAAAACATATTTAACAACTTTCTCCCTTACCCAACATTTTACTCTAAACCTAATCCAAGACGATAACAACCCCTAACCCTTTGTTTATCATCATAATTTATTTTCATATTTATGCCAATAGTGAATCAATTTCGACATCACTTGTGGCCTTGTAAAATCATGCTATACCTCATTGTGAAAATGAATTGTACAAATAGGATCGATATCGATACGATATCATCATGATATTGTCGATATCGACGACATCGACATGACACAGAGTCTCATATATGGTACCAAGTATTTCCAATTAATAGTGCTGATCAGGATCGATATCGATACGACATCGACATAATATTGTCGATATCGTCGATATCGACATCGAATTCTTCTTGGACATGTATGAGAAGAAATGGGGAAAAAAATCTTCATTTTTTCATGTTTATGCATATTCCGTATTATTTCATCGATTCTTAATAATTAAGTAGTCCATCAAATGCCCAGTTACATATATATACAAATATATAAAATTATAACGGATTTTCTCTCCCTCTTTCACTCTCTGTCTTTTTCTCTCTTCCTGTATCAAAATTGAAGGGGGGGGGGGGTACTGTAAACATTCTAATATAAATATTTTCTTTCCATTCACTTACAAGAAAATTTATTTCTTTTCTCAGTCCTTTAATTTTGGAGTTTAATCGGGTGGTATATTGTAAGTAGTTAATATTTTATAATAAGATTTAAGATGCATGTTTTCTACAAGGTCCCTAAAAATTCATGTAATTTTTCATTTAAGTTAATGTATATGTGTGTTGTGCTACATACATTGTACACAATACGTATGTTTTTGCGCATGTGCAATGCAGCGTTGTCAAGGACTTAGTCCTGAGACTAAGCGTATCGTTTACGACTAGACTTACGCCACTTCGTGAAACGCAAATTACGCCCGACTAAATTTTGGCGTAAGCCCCGGAAGAACACCTAAGTTAAGGCTTAAATTTACGACTCTTGATGAAACGGGCCCCTGGGGCCCGTTTCATCAAAGGTCGTACGCCTAGTCGTAGCGCTACGCCGGCGTAAAGTCGGGATTAGCACCAAGATTTGCGTTTCATTAAATAGCGTATCTTTACACAGGACTAAAGTTAGGCCAAAATGTTACGTCTACTCGTTGGTAGGCGTAAGTTCGGGCGTTAACATAAAATAAAGCGAGTTTACTGATTTGAAAACGATTTAGCCATTCCTTAAGAAGAATTACGGCTCTAAGAAGTCTTTTTAATACAAACGATGCATTATTTAATTTCAAAAACTATGAAGATTTGGGGGAACGGAAACGGGGGGGGGGGGTTTACACTCACTCGGGGAGGTAGTTGATATATACATGCAGTATTTACATAACTTTAATAAATTTCTTCATAAACGATTGCTTTATTAGGGGTTCATTTTAACACAATCTCCTAAGTTTTGACAATCCTGAATTTATACACATTTGATTGTTGTATTTTGAGTATGAGGTATTGTAAATCGACTATACGATATACATTTTGTGTCATTCACTGAAAAGGAACCTATTAAAGAATGTCTAATTTGAAAAAAAAAATATTTTTCAAAACACATTTTTATTGAAAAAAGTATTTCTTCCACAAAAGCACAGTTATCTTCTTTAGCTATGGTTAATATATATTTTTATAAATTAAATATAATTTTTTAACTCATCGTAAAACCAAGGAGGCTTTTTTAGAAAAAAAAATTATCGTGCTCGAAAACTCCATTTCTTATTTACTCCACGTCTACATGCGTGGATCTAGAGGGGGTCAGGGAGGGGGGCCCAGTCCCCTTCGCCGCAATTTGCGGAGTTATTTATGTACAAATCTAGAGTAAAGTAAGTAAAAAATTAAAAATTACCTTGAACTCCTGTTAGAGTTAAGATAGTAGTTGGTATGAAGTTTAAGAATTTAAGGGAAGGATCCCCCTCCCCCGAAATAAGATTATCAGGTTTGGGAAAGAATAATCATGTGTTAACAAGTTTCTCAGATGGAATGTTTTTAAATTGATGACCCCCCTAACCCCTTGAAAAAAAATCACAACCCGAGCCTGCGTTCAGAAAAAGTTGTTAACGTTCAAAAGATGAAAAAGATTCCATTTATTCGTGAATATACTGGAAAGTCAATATATCCTAATATTGAATATAAATCAAAGAGGATTTTATCTTAGGGACTAGGGGCAATAAGTCACTCGAAAGCTTCTGAGAATCATCTGTCCGAGAAACTTGACTCGGAAATGACAGTAATTTTACAATTATTACGCCCATGTATGACAATATATTAATGTTTAAAAAATGAATGATAAATTTCTGCCTTTTTTATCGGGAAAAATAAAAAGAATCCACATTTTTAAAAATAAATACTACAATTTTTTGGGAACAAGCGGAATGGCGTACCAGGTCATGCCATAGAAGAAATGGGAAAAAAAAAATCATTTTTGCGTGATGATGCATATTTTGTATTATTTTATCGATTCTTAATAATTTAATAGTCCATCATATGCCCAGTTACATATGTATACAAGTACATAAAATTGAAACGGATTATTTCTCCCTCTTTCTTTCTCTGTCTCTTTCTCTCTTCCTGAATCAAAATCGAGAGGGGGTGGGATAATGTAAATATTCCAAAATAAATATTTTCTTTCCATTCATTTACAAGATCATTTATTCCTTTCCCAAGACCTTTAATTTTGGAGTTTAATGAGATGGTATGTTGTAATTAGTTAATATCTTATAATAATTAGATTGAAGATGCATGTTTTCTACAAAGTCCCTAAAAATGCCTGTAATTTTTCTTTAAGTTAATGTATATTTATGTGTGTTGTTCTACATGTACATACATTATACACAATACGTATATTTATGTTTTTTGCGCATGTGCAATACAGTGTTGTCAAGGACTTAGTTCTGAGACTAAGCGTATCGTTTACGACTAGACTTACGCCACTTCGTGAAACGCTAATTACGCCCGACTAAATTATAGCGTAAGCCACGGAAGTACACCTAAGTTAAGGCTTAAATTTACGACTTTTGATGAAACGGGCCCCTGATCTAACTTTAGTCCGGTGTAAAGATACGCTATTTAATGAAACGCAAATCTTTGTGCTAGTCCCGACTTTACGCCGGCGTAGCGCTACGACTGGGCGTACCACCTTTGATGAAACGGGCCTCAGATTGTTGTAACATTCGCTAAATCTATTGTGATCAAATGTTCACTAGATACATACCTGAACAAAACAGAATTTTGCATTGTCGATTAGACATTTCCGGTGGTTATACACCGACAACTCAAATCTCTTGACTTTCAAGTCGATATCACCATTTTTGTCAAATTTTAATCGACTGTTTAAAGGAAGAATTGCCCCAAACTCTGCAGACACGTTCACGTCAACAGATTTTAAAGACGTTGAAAAAGTATTCATCGCATTATCCTGAAGGGAACTGCAGTTATCATTAGAACATAATGAGTGTCGAGAATCTTTCAAAGCTTTCGCAAACATGCAAACAGTTTCTAGAGCAAACTTTACGTAGATATTGTTTGATGCAGCATTGTTTACATCTTCTGCCGTTGGAACCTCTGGAACCTCACAGTTACCACAAGTTTTAATGTCTTTGAGTACATCCTCTAACCAAGGATTCGTGATCTTTTCTTCAGCCAATAGTGTCTTGTTTTGAAAGATGTTTCTCCAGTGTGTCAGAAATTCCTCTACCGGTTGATATGTAGGACTCACAACAAGGTTTCCTCTAGAAGCTGGCAATGTTCTATCATTAAACACAGCCTTCGAGGTTCCGGCACCTTCTGAAAAAATTACTGATGGCGTATCTCCACCGAGTTTCAGGTCTGCTAGGGCCGTTAAAAATTTCTCCGCGGAAATTTGATCACCAAAAAACATTATGCCACTGACTGCACCATCTGCGGGTGAAGTGATGTTTTTTATGATTTGATTAAGTAGAGAAATCTCAACCCCATACGTTGTATTAAAACCATTTATTGTGCGGATACATATCCCATGTTTTTCCAAAGCCATTTGCAATGTTTCTGCTCCATGAAGGCCGTATGCGCTATTTTCGTGAACAATAGATACATAGTTCCATTGTAATTCCAACATCAGTGACGTGATTACCTGAAAATAATTATACTCTTAAACCTTCAAGAACATCAATTATAAGTTTTCAAAGTTGGTAATGATTTACTTGTATATATACATCTCTCTCTTTCTCTGCCCCCCTCTCTCTCTCTTCATTCATTCACTTAAAGCAATTGCTAAAAATATTATTTGTGATAATATAAAAAAAAAATACACCAACTGTGAATTACAAAATTTGTACGATAGTTTGCTTTTACTATTTGAATCTCATGGAATATTTGATAAATGCATCATTTTTCATAAAATCCCAATTTTGAAGAAAACATTCATTTTAAGTTATAAGTGTTTAAAACCCACCTCTATTTGTATATGATCTGAATAAATCGTTCTGAAGAAATTCGGAAATCTCGTTTTATCACTCAAAGACACGGACGTGGAGGAATATGACATCATCGGCGGCGAGATCGTGTCCGGAAGTCTTGCTAGAATGGTAGCCACCGATTCTGATTCAGAACTCCTTCTTGCACCAATGATGCCTGTGGAGATTTTCAATATCAAATACATGTATTTGGTTATACGGTATTCATTGATAAGCTTTTGGAAGGTTGCACAAATTTAAGTCTCTCGATTTATAATTTTTGTTACTTATATGTAATATGGACAACAAATGTACATTTATTCGGATATAAGCTAGAAAACCTGACCAATATCTGACTGACTTTGTTAAAACTGTTTTTGTTTCTAAACATTTATTTGACTTAACCTTAAAAACAAAATATCCCAAGATTTAAAGTTAATCATTTGGAAATGCTTAAGATTTTAATTAATCCACCTTTGCTAAAAATTCATTGATTTTCATCGTGGTTTTCAAACTCTTTGGTTCAGAAAAACGACCTTCATGTTGTATAAAGGGATACGTCTTGAGTTCTTAACTAAGTGTAGTTATTTTGCAAAATTGCGAATTGGATCAAAATCCAGGAATATGTTAAACCCTCTACTTCTTGAAAGTTGGAAAATAAAATGTCTTTCTGTCTGTTTTTCTGGACAGTAACACTTAAAAGGGGATGATTAAAATTCAAAGTCCATACTTCAAAAATATTTACATGTACTAGTATGCTTTGAAGCAATGTAAAAAAAAAACAATGCTCAGTAACACTATATAATGAAGAAATCAGCAAAAAGAATAATACTTTCCTCGCAAGTCTTTATTTCTTTAGAAACAAACACTAATTTGGACTTAACAAAACGATTGCTTAAAAGGTGCAAGTGTGATGAAAACAAAATGTGTTTTTAATTTCGTATGATAAATTTTCAAATACTTGACTGGACTATCACTCCATAGCAGAGAGAGAGAAAATAGAAATATATTTTACACAATTGACGTTAAATTAAGAGTTGGAATTGTTTTCAATAGAAACCTAAAATGGTTTATGACTTAAATATGTGTCTTGAACCTAATTTAAGATTATTCCTAACAAGGTACACATATATTTTTAATAGGAAACCGTAAATAATAACATGTTCTGTTGCTGATTGGAATCAAAATATGTGCACACTTTAGGCCCGACTACATTGCAATATTTAAATACGAGCACGTAAATCTCATTCTCATATAGTACTGTTGTATTCTGTTTAAAGTGTTTGTGAAAAACTGATGCCCCCGTATGGCAACTTATACCAAAGGTTAAGCTTTCTTAAAGGCAAATCAAATGAATATGTTGGTACCCAGAGTAAGGTTTTGTCTCCAGAAAGATACCTGTGAAATATGGAAGCCGTAGCAACAACCATTGAAAAGATATGGAAAAGGTTAAAGTTTTTCAAAAGTAAGTCAAACATCAAGGTCAAATGGTCAAAATTAATGGTTCCCAAGGAAAGGCCTTCTCACAAGAAATACACATGTGAAATATAAAAACCTTAGCACCAATCGTTCAAAAGTTATGATCAAGGTTAAAGTTTTTCTAAAGTAGGTCAAACTCCAAGGTCAAGATCAACAGTGACAATTGTTGGTAACCAAAGGAAGGTCTTGGCAAACGGAATAGACGCGTTAAATATGAAAGCCCTAGCACCAACCGTTCAAAAGTTATGGCCAAAGTTAAAGTTTTCCAGAAGTAGGTCAAACTCCAAGGTTAAGGTCAAGTTGTTGGTATCCAAAGAAAGGTCTTGTCACAAGGATTGCATATGTGAAGTATGAAAGCCCTATCACCAATTGATCAAAAGTTATGCCTAGGGTTAAAATTCGGTAAAATTTTGCAAATCTGGTCAAACTCCAAGGTCAAGGTCAAAAATTATGGTACTCAAAAGAAGGGTCTTGTCACAGGGAATACACATATGAAATATGAAAGCTATAGCTTAAAGTTAAAGTTTTTGAAGACAAACAGACAGCTAGACAGATGGACGGACAGGGCAAAAACTACCGTATAACGGGTATTTTCTGCGGTTGGAAATTTTTGCGATTTAACCCCTAAAAGATAGCAAATTAATTTCTGCGTTTTCAATTTCTGCGGTTGCATTATACCGCAAAAAAAATATATACTGGGTATGCTCACCAAACTCTAAGAATATCAGATAGCTGCCATGTTTACGTTTTATAAATTCATTGAGACATATTGATCAAAGGTGCATGAGAACTGGTATTAAGCTATATAGCTTAATTCAACTACTATCTTTTAGTTAGTCTTTGTACAATTATGTCGAGTCCCAATTGAAATGAATTATTACAGTATCAGTCCACCCAAACAACAATAAAAATCTTTATTCTACATTGTAACAAACGTTTTATGCGATCTATTAAAATATTTAAATATATAGATAATTAATGCATCCAAGCCATATTCTAAAAATACACTTAAAGTTAATTGCCATCAAAATTAACCTGGTGTTTATATTTTAAGCTCAAACAAACAGTTGCATAATCAAGTAACCTAAAGTTGACCGTATACAATCACAGGTGCCATGTGCAATGAGGCGTAACTAATCCTGTCAGTCGTCTGCATTGAGTGAAATTCACGAGACAATCAAGCCACATTGTGTATACAAGCATTAATTATAGTCTCAAGATAAAACACAAGATTGAAAAAAAGTGTTAAAGAAAGAAAGAAAAGCTAATATGTGTTGTTTGCAGCTATCGGAGTTTGGACGAATAATTGCGAAGTCTCTTTTAGTCATTTACATGTAGGCCTACATGCATATCCGTATAAAATAAAGAAATAGGTACAAGAAAATATCTTTTTTTTTTTTTTATAAAATTATTAAATTGATATTATTTACAGGAACGTTTTGATTCAATATGTTTTGGACAAATCCTGAGTGACATCTAAAATCTTCGACTTTCGATGACACCCGAATATTCTCGCTAACGAGGACGTGTCCACTCATGAGTCTGCGGACGCATCGTTTTTAAGAACCTTGCGTCCCAAATAATTTTGCTGCGTCCAGTACGCAGCTTCTTGCGTTAATGAGAATCCTGTGACATACGCACAACTTATCATACTTGCATGTATAAATAAATATCTGAAGAAATATTGAAAAATATTTTGTGATTGTAATTTTTGCGGATTTGTCCTATCCGCAAAATTCCGCAAAAATTGGACAACCGCAGAAAATACCCGTTATACGGTATATACCCCCGAATCTTCCCAAATACGGGGGCATAAAAAATCTTCATTTAATGAAAGACCATGGAAATCTCAATCATCTGCTTCTCTATTTTATATTTTTCCTACCTAAGATGTTTTGGGACTTTTTCTTTATTGCTGTCGAGATCTCTATCGCTCTGTACCCGGCAAGATGTTCTAACTGACATGTAGGATAGGCAATCAAACCTAGGAATTGGGATAAATGAATGTAAATATATTTTAATTAATTGACATATAGGCAATAGAGCATCTCCATTAAATAGAACATACTAGTATAAGTCAGTCCATCTGTGAGATGCTTGATGAAATGATTTTTAATATGTAACATAAAACGTTAGCTTTTTTTTCTTATCACAGAATTATCTGCTATGGATGCTTCTTGTTTGTTAAATTTTATTTCTTTAAAACAGAGGAAAATCTTTGTACTTATTTACATTAAAGGGGCTTGAACACAAATTTGAAATTAATATTTTCTCAAATTTTCTGTATAATATCATGACGTACATGTCACACAGAAATATAAAAAAGCGAGTTCAGAAACTTCTTTTATCTGGAAGTTATTAAAACTACGAATTCGGAACGCGTTTGATTGACACATACCCTTGCACTTTTTGAAAGTGATTTTATTCTTAATACTTAAGAAAAGTAGAAATTTTGCTGTGTATTTATGAAAAAATATTAAAACTATAATCCAGAAAATTTAGAGTAGAAATGTGAAACAGCAAAACCAACTCATCAGTTCGTCCTCAGTGATGTGTGCAGAGTTTAACAAATTGAACACACCCGGCGAAACGTAAACATTAACAATAACAGAGCTCGTGCCCTGTTTACAAAAACAGATGTTTGACGTGATGTAAAGAAGAATGTCGTTGTCACTGAATTCTAAGAATATTCATGTAAGTTTAGTTCATTTAAGTGGTTTTATTTTTTGAATAAATATAGAAATTTGAAATGTAAGCAGTACAACTTTGTCAAGGCCCCTTTAATGTTTAGGACGTCATTAATATTAACTTTACCTATTTTGACTCCGGGAATGTAATTGTTGTCGTTCAGTCGTCGTATTGCCCATTTCACTGCCTCTAGTTCCATTACAGACGATGTTGAGACTTTGCCATTACATTCGCTGGAACTTGTGGAGGAGTTTAAAGTGAATAAACCAGCAAAACTTACATCACCCGGAACTGACGTCACAGGAGAAATTGACGCCTCCACAGACAGTACGCTCAATATAAAGAGTTGCAGTATTCTGAAAGTGATGAACATGGCAAATAATACATTATACATGGATATAGAATCCAGTAGTATCCCATCGCGCTATTACATCATCGAGGTTTGAGTCGATGGCGCAATGACGATGGTGCAATGTTGCAACCACTATTGAAATAACGCCCACTATTGAAATAATTATTTCAATAGTGGTTGAGAGTGCATTTCAAAACCAATCAAGGTTGTAACCACTATTGAAATAACGACCACTATTGAAATAATTATTTCAATAGTGGTTGAGAGTGCATTTCAAAACCAAACACAGGTTGAAACCACTATTGAAATAACGTTCACTATTGAAATAATTATTTCAATAATGGTTCAAAGTGCATTTCAAAACCAAACACAGGTTGCAATCACTAATGCAATAACATACACTATTGAAACAATAATTTCAGTAGAGGCTTTGAATGCAAAAATCATGCAAAAAATTGAAAAATCATTTCATTAGTGACCGTTTTTTCAATAGTAGTTGCATTGATACTACCGCTATCGAAATAATATCTACTATTGAAATGATTTTTCAATAGTGGTTGCAACCATGCACCTACTATTGAAATAACGATCACTACTGAAATAATTATTTAAATAGTGGATATTATTTCAATAGTGGTTTTATGTGTGTAACCACTATTGAAATAACAACCTCTAATGTTATAACACTTATACTTAGTTTTCCCAAATAGCTGATTTTATGTATTGAAGAGTAGAAACGTTGGATTTACTACCCATATTAGAAATGTATGCAAGCCCATGAATATACGCGAGAATTTACTTCTATTCTATATCCTTTTGATTGAAAATAACCATTTTTTATCAGAAAGTTTGTATGAGATATCACATAGATGTCTTCTTTCTTCTTTTTAATGTAGATATTCTAATTTTCAAAACTATCTGTATCGATCACCTTTAACTCTCCCTGATTAATAACAAAGATGAACCTCGTGTAACAAAATTGCTTAAAATTAATAGATCAGTTAAACTGCAGATGTCCATGTATTAATAGTATTTCTAAACAGAAATTAAAACATAAAATTACATATCATTTTTTAAACTCAATAAATCAATTTATTATGTTGGAAAACATATTGAAGAATTTATCCTTATATTTTCTTCCAATAGAGGGGTTATTTCAATGAGTCTTGCAATGTGATTTTTATATTGAAATCATTGTAAGCAACTATTGAAATAATTATTTTAATCACTATTGAAATCATTATTTCAATCACTATTGAAATCTTTATTTCAATAGTGGTTGCAACTTGGTTTAGGTTTTGAAATGCATTCGAAACCTATATTGAAATCATTGTTTCAATAGTGAATGTTATTTCAATAGTGGTTACAACCTTGTTTGGTTTTGAAATGCACTCTCAACCACTATTGAAATAATTATTTCAATAGTGAACGTTATTTCAATAGTGGTTACAACCTTGTTTGGTTTTGAAATGCACTCTCAACCACTATTGAAATAATTATTTCAATAGTGGTCGTTATTTCAATAGTGGTTACAACCTTGTTTGGTTTTGAAATGCACTCTCAACCACTATTGAAATAATTATTTCAATAGTGGGTGTTATTTCAATAGTAGTTGCAACATAGCTTTTTCCTCTACATGCAATAAGAACCCTTTCTTTGCTCTGTGAACCCAATATTAGTCAATATATGTAGTGGAAGTACATGCGTGCACTAATTTTACAACTTTCAATCTTATGATAGAAGTTTATTAAAATATTTAATTTAATTAAAGAATTTGCACCCGAGTAAGAGATGTACCATATTAAATCTACACTAAAAATAGTTACTTATAAATATAGATGTTTTAGCATCGCTGGTTCGGAAAAGTTTCTTCATAGCAATTTCCATATGAATTCCTATGATAAGCTGTTTATGTAACATATCCTATCCGAGGGTTTTGAAAAATCTGAATGTGCAAAATATAAGAATGCTGTAGATATAATCTTACTATACATAGTACGAGGGTTTAATGTATAGGCTAAAAGTTACAAAAAAAATTATATTTGAATTAAATGGGGGATCATTGAATTGAAATTTTACTACAATTTAGCTGTCGATTGCAAAGGAATTTTTCTATTTGTTCCTTTGTAAAACTTTCAACCTCTACTTGTTCTGTCTTAGTTGCCTGGTTACGGGATCATGGCACTGATTATTTAAATTTCACACTAATTAGATACCCTGCTTTTACAGGGCACCAGAATTTAGGCTCGGATAAGCGGATCTGTGTTTATGGATATTGCAAATCACAGGCGTTTTAAACCGCCACTTCTTACGGAAGAGAATACAGTTCAAGTAATCCGTATGCTCCTAAAACTTAAATTTGCCAGTAAATATTAGTAATATTCTTAAGCACAAAAGTTGAAGTCCACACATTGTACTTCTTACAAATATTCAACAACTATTGCTTCCAAGCCTTTTAATTAAAAAAAAAACTCTACAGTATCTAGATATTGAACATCTGAAATATAATCCTCCTACATGTTCATATTCTTCTTCAGTCTACAACTATTGCTCTGCTGGACACGTCATAAGTGATGACATAGATATAGTTAATAATGAGAAATCACTTTTGTCAAAAGGGTCAAATTTAGGGAACCCCGATCTTTCAACTGGCGTCAAAATTTCATAAATATTATGAATTTTGGGGGTAAATAATCTAGACGATGGACCAAACATGAAAAAGACGACCCTGTGACTTTGTCAGAATGGATTAAAAGCATCAGATGGATGTTGAAATCTCGCATAAAACAATTGAGGGGCAAAATGAAAACCGTCCACCCTTCTGTCTTCAATAATTCAGAAGTAATAAAAAGATTTTTTAATAGATAGAAAGCACGATGAATATGTACTGATCCCAGTTGACAAAGCAGGTAACAACATTGTCTTTTTTTTGTAAGGCTCATTATTTTAATTGTATTTTAGAGGAACTTTAAGGGATTTAATCTGCAAGTGGTAATCCAACTTGTACTCATCATGGCCGTAGGAACCGGATGGCACGGGGGGGGGGGGCTGCCCCCCAATAATTTTGCCGATATATATTTTACTATAGTAAACATAGATACTATATGCTTGTGCCCCCTCAATAAAAACGTTTGATGCCTTTTTTTTTTTTAATTTTGCTTGTCGACTGAAAAATGTATGGCTGTGCCCCCCCCCCCCCCCCCAACTGAAATTGCTTCCTACGGGCCTGCTCATAGTTACCTTTCTAAGGAGGAAATTCTTCAAAATCATATGTCAAATTTAATTTTTTTTTTATATTCCCAACGATCAAATTAAATTTGAAACACCATACCTACAATGGATTCCTAAACTAAATAAAAATCCATAAAAACAAAGAGACATAGGTTCCAATAAATGATATACCAAGCCTCTTCTTTACTCCTTACTAAAATATTAACAACAGTGAGGGAGAAACTTCAGGAGTACTGAAAAAATTATATTCGAGAAGTGGTTTATATCAGATGTGGATACTTAAAAACTCTAAGGAACTAAAACTCTCCGAAAATTTGAAATTACAAAATTTTACCAAAATCAATAACATTAAAACGTACGATTTCTCAACACCTTATACAGCTATTCCCTACCATTAATTAAAGTCCAGGATTTTTGACATCATAGACAGCTGCTTTTTTAAATAAAAGGGAACTCGTAAATTTATTTACCTTGTCATTGGTCGTTTACAAAACTATTTTGTTAAAAAAAAAACATTTTGATTGTACACACAAGTACTCCGAAGTTGATATTAAAAATATGCTTGAGTTTCTGATTGACAATATCTATGTAGTTTTTGGAGATCTCGTCTTCCACGGGCCCATAGGAAGCAATTTCAGTTTGGGGGGGGGGGGGGCACAGCTATACATTTTCAGTTGAGGGGCACTACCAACTACCAAAAATTCCTTGACAAGCAAAAAAAAAAAAAAAAAAAAAAAAAAAAAAAAGGTCCTCAGGTGTTTTTATTGAGGGGGCACAAGCATATAGTAGCTATGTTTTCTATAGTAAACTATATATCGGCAAAATTATGGGGGGACGCACGCCCCCCGTCCCACCCGGTTCCTACGGCCATGTTTCCAACAATCTGTCTGAATTCCCTAGAGTACTAATTGCGCCCTGTTATAAGCAGACCTAGTTTTGTATTAAAATGAAGCAGAATTTATTCAAAAACTCCTATAGCATAATGGTAGGGCGTTCGCTTCGTGATCGGGAGGCTTGGGTTTGATTTTCGTTCGCCGCGACGCGTCATACCTTAGACGTAAACATTCATGAATCAGTAGTGATTGTTGCTTCGCCAGCATTAGATATGGAAGCAACGGGTCTTTCGGATGACCAGAGGTCCCGTGTCACGGTAGGCGTTGGCGCGATAAAGAACCCTCACTTCTCAATGGCCCTGATTGCCAAGTGTAAGCCCTTCACCCGCTTACGGTGACGTGTCTGTATGAGTAAAATAAACAAATTCTCGAATATGACGTTAAACAACAATCAATCAATCAATCTACTTGAAAAAAGAAGTCTCTTGCTGTGGCCGTCAATTCAACATTTATATATATCGACGACGTTTTATCAATTAACAATATTCACTTTCATTTCTACGTTGATTCGATATATCCATTTGAACTCGATATAAAAGACAACACAGAGTCTTTAAATGAAAAGCTGATATTAATATGGAAGAATACCTATTATTAGAAAAAAAATATCTTTCCTTTTTTTTGAAAAATAAAAAGAAGGAAAAAATTTAACTGTATTTATTAACATTTTCAATGTGTTTTATTATATATTCAGTATCTATTGTAGAAGTTAGCCTTTGTGAGATAAGCTGTATATTACATTCCACCGACTTTGGCGTGCGAGAGAAAGTTACTTCCTTTGATGTGGTGACAATGTGAGGTAGTATATAAACTTTTCGACATGGAAAGCGTCAGCACGTCACAAACAATGAAATCCTTATATGGTATTCTGCAGAGAGCTCTGACATTCAATGACTAAATCAAACCGGAAAATTAACCATGCAGTCCCATAAAATCAAGTCTTACATGTATATTCTGCGACTCTGACAATGCACGTACGAAAATTATTCAAAAGGCAGGAGTATAATTCGTACGCTCAGGACCAGTTTGATTTGTTTTTTTATATTGCTGTTCTTCAACTACATATAATTAACGAAAATTTGACTAAATCAAAAATAGCATTATACTAAGATTTTAAAACAGAGGTTTTTGCGAACTTCCACGTGTATGTCTGATAAAGTTATAGCTTGAACGCTTACAATTGTGCAAGATGCAACAATCAAAACATTATTTTCAATGTATTATATAGTAGGTTGCTTTCTAGGGTATATAAGACAATTTTGATTAAAATCGCTAATAATAACTAATTAAATATCGTCATATGTTCAGCAAAAAATTATAACGCTACATTACCGTTATGACGTAGTTTGTTAAAAACTAATATGTGTTTGAACTTTAATCACACCGAGGCAAACAATTCACTTTGAGGTAGGGTTAAACTCTGAGGTACATATATATCAAATACAAATATACTCTTTACTTTTACAACTTTAAAAAGCATCATTTTATGAAAGGGTACCCCCCCCCCCCCAAAAAAAAAAGAAATCGGAAACAAAATTTATATTAAAAAAACAGGTATGTTCTTGTTGATAAATGACTTGCATTAACTTCTTAGAGCACGTGTTTAATGTCACGCTAAAGCAGGGGTGTGCAAATACCTAGTGCTTTCCTAGTTAAAATCAAATATGCAAAGAACAATTAACATTTCGAACAACTACACCTGTATTTGCATGTTATAACTTTTGCCTTTGGACGGCATTTTAAGGCGATGAACTATAAATGGGTAATTTTAATATGGATATTAATTCAACAATCCATATTGTAGAATATCATCGAAATGAGAACGCAAAAAGATTTTCTAAACAAAGAAGACTGAATACAAGAATCTTCTTTCAGAAAAAAAATTGACTGAATTTTGTTTCAATGAATCACTTCCATAATAAATACAAAGAAACCCGAAGGACACGCAATCTAGGTCTTCAAATGAATACGGAAGGCGTTAACAATAACACGGAAGTTGTAACCTCTGTACATTTTATTTAGATACGCATATGCATCTTACTTTAGTAACAATTTCTGTTAAAAGTTTGTTGTGATAAGTTTACCGAATTACATAACAATTTAAATTGATGTTAGGGAAATTAGTTTTCACAAACAGGAAGAAAACATCAACTTGATGTTCTATTTAGAGCGTAACGAAGAAGCCTAAAAAATATTTTTAATAAAATTCTAATTTTATTGGACACAAGCTGGATATATATGTTACGTTATAGTTAATAATTTTTGTAATGTACAACATGATTAGCCAAACAGAAAAGTCCGCAATTAAAGTTGGACAGAAAGTAATTTTAGCAAATTCACTTTTTGTCCTGCTTTCTACGAACAAACCTCTGAATCATCTCGAATTTTTATCACGGGCTTTTTATTTATCCCGATCAGATCCTCTGTAAAGTGAGTAGATCCAATTGCCACAAAGCTGATCCCTCAAGTTTCACCAAAGGTGTTAAATGTCTCCTCTTCTACAGACCCGTACGCGGGGGAAGGGGGGGGGTGCTATCCTTTTTCTGAGAATAGTATTTTGCTGTACTTTTAATATGTAAATTTTCATTTAGAACCTGCTTGTCCCTCTCCCATTTTTAGCTCACCTGAGCTGAAAACTCAAGTGAGCTTTTCTGATTACATTTTGTCTGTAGTCCGTCTGTCCGTCCATCTGTAAACTTTTCACATTTTCGACTTCCTCTCCAGAACCACTGAGCCAATTTCAAAGAAACTTGCCACAAAGCATCCTAGGGTTAAGGGGGTTCAAGTTTGTTCAAATGAAGGGCCACACCCTCTTCCAAGGGGAGATCATTAAGAATTGGTGAAAATTTGTTGTCATCTTTTAAAAATCTTCTTCTCAAGAACCATTGGGCCAGAAAAGTTGAAACTAATGTGAAACCTTCATTACATAGTGTAAATTCAAATCGTGTAGGGTTGGACCACAATGGGGAATCAAAGTTTTACATAGGAATCTTTAAAAATCTTCTTTTCAAAAACAACAAAGCCACAATTAGTCATATTGATATGGAATCATCCTCAGGTAGTGTAGATTAAAGTTTGTTCAAATCATGACCCCCGGGGGTAGGGTGGGGCCACAATGGGGGATCAAAGTTTTACATAGGAATATATAGAAAAAAAATCTTTAAAAATCTTCTTCTCAAGAATAACATAGCCACGATTAGTCATATTGAATATGGAATCATCCTCAGGTAGTGTAGATTAAAGTTTGTTCAAGGCATCCTCCAGTAAGAGGGTGGGCCGTAATGGGGGATCAAAGTTTTACAAAAGAACATATATAGGAAATATCTTTAAAAATCTTCTTCTCAAGAACAACAAAGCCATGATGAGTCCTATTGATATGGAAGCATCCTCAGGTAGTGTAGATTCAAGTTTGTCCAAATCATGACAGGCGATCAAAGCTTTACATATCAATATATAGGAGAAGAAATCTGCTGACGAAGAACAACAGGGCCATATTGACTCAGGTGAGTGTTGTGGCCTATGGGCCTCTTGTTGTTGCTGTAAGGTCAATCGAACTGGGAAATTCCAGCATTTGAAAAAAAAAATTACCGAGAAGTTAGAGAAAGCCCCCCCCCCCCCCCCCCCCGAAATAGGGTTTTCGAGTTTGGGCAGTTTAAGTTTTTTTTTGGTCAAAATTTTCGGAGATCCCCCCATTTGAAAAACGTTGCTCCGGACCTGTTCGACAATTTCAAACATATTGATTTATGTGAGTCTCGATATGCATCGTTTTTCAAAAGGGGGGGGGGGGAGAGAGATTGTACATAAAAAAACTTTTACAAGCAAAATAAAAGAAAAGTTGTTTAAACTGGAAAAACTTTTGAATACATTTACTTGGGAAGATTTGACCATACTGCAACTAAAAAATTAGGGAGTAGGCAAGCGACTTTCGATTGAAGAAAATTTTAATACTAAATTATCAGCAATTTAATGATTGAAAAAAGAGTTGGTGATGGGTAGCCCCCGATCCTACATGCTTGTGTTCAGGCCCGTTGCAACGGTTTCAAAAGTGTGTGTGTGGGGGGGGGGGTGGCAACTTCCCCAAAAAATCTGACAAAAAAAAAACCTAAACTGACCAAAAGTGGGGGTGGATGGGTTGTGTTGGGGGGGACAACTTTAAGGAAAATTTACTATAGCAAACTTCTATACTAAAAAAAATCCCCCCCCTGCGTTCTACTGCCTTCTTGTGCTTACATTCTTGTATCTTGTCAATGCATAGGCATGTAATATTTGACGTGTGGACGTATCATGGAAAGACGATGTCACACATATGACCTTGCACTTTGACCTCAGAGATTCAAATTAATATTTTTTTCAAAAAGGCTGTTCTTGTGTTAATAGATGCTTATGATATTTTGTGTTCTCTTACAAAACTGTGTGATGTATCTCAAAAGATTTTTTCCTTGACTCGACAAAAGAAATTTGGCGCGGATCATAAGACATCAGATAAAACGAGATGCGACTTAGATCTGATTATCCGCGCCTGTCAATGACTTACTGTTATAATAGCCTGGTTCCCTGGTTCATCCACGCTACGATAAACTAAGACTGCTAATGGACTTTTGCGAGAAGCGCTGACTTTTACAGTCGACGGCTTACTTTGACATTTAAATCTTCGTCATGTACGGAGGTACAGAAGAGATATTAGATAAGAAAACATTAATAGTGGTTATTGGTATGGTGTTAAGGGTGTTAACATGATTACACGTTATATAATCAACACAAGAGATGATGTGAGGCAGAATAATAGAACTTAAAATACAATTATTTGTGAGGGGTAGTACCTCCTTTCAATATCATTTGCTGAAAGAATCAAAGGAAGAAAAAAACATTCCTAAAGGAAAACTTGGCAGGAGTTAGTCCAGGTGGAAAGGGAGGGGGTCAAGGATAGAATGGTTGCAGTTCCCTTTCTAGATAACATAATATGTGCTTTGAAACGGCCAATTATAACTGTTTAGCTAAATATTCATATCTCAAAAGAGCTTCCATATATTGTCCTAGTGTAAAGTAAGCCGTTGACTGTAAAAGTCAGCGCTTCTCGCAAAAGTCCATTGGACTTTTGTGAGAAGCGCTGACTTTTACAATCGACGGCTTACTTTTCCACCAGGAAAATATACGGAAGCTCTTTTGCGATATAAATATTTAGCTTAACAGTTAATAAAACGATAATAATGGGCCATTTCAAAGCCCATATTACGTTGTCTAGGAAGGGATCGGCAACAGTCCTTCCCTCAACCTCCTCCCTTCCCACCTCACTTGACTAACTTCTGCCAACTTTTCCTTCCAGAATGTATTTTCCTCTTTATTTAATTCCTTTAGAAAATGAAAAAAGGAGATACTATCTCTCATGAGTAAGGCATTTTAAGTAATTTTATTCTATCTCTAATCATTTCTTGTGTTGGTAAATAATTTTAATACCATAACTATAACCCCTATTAATGTTTTCTTATCTATTATCAATTCCGTACCTCCGTACATAATGCAGGACTGTAAAAGTCAGTGCTCCTCGCAAAAGTCCAGTACTGCGGAGTACATAAAGCATAGCATTGACAGGGAATCACGCTACTGTTATAATGATATTTATTTGTTTTAGAATCTACTTTTTTAGCTACTGAAGAGAAAAAAGCCATGTATGCTGTGTACTACGTCACCAGTTTCAGAGTGACATTGTGGTGATCAGGAAAGTCAAGATAATACCGACACATAATTGCAAAAATTGATTGTATTTTTAAATATAAATTTAAAAAAAAAATGCCGACTTTAGAAACAATCTTAAACAGTTAACACACATACAAGTATTACTCTTTAGTAGTTCTTGGTGTTGTATTTCTGCAATAGCTTTTTACAGACATTAGCCCTACCATCGAAAACAAAGCGCAAAACAGAGAAAAAAGAATAAAAACACAAATCGTAATTGCATGCAAAAAAAAAAGAACATATTTAATAGCTATCGAAATACAGAAACACTTTTTAATAGTTGCTATAAAGATTAAAGTGAGTTTCATTTTATTGTTGTTTTCTCTTATTCGTTTTCTCATTAAATTCTTAGGTCGAAGGGAAAATAAGATCACTAGCAAATATGATCTCCCCTGCATTGAACAGCATTTCAATCAATGAAATTAATGAAAATTTCCACAACATGCTTTTTCTACCAATCAAAAAAGAGAGGAAGTGCATAGTCTGTAAACTGAAAAATTCGTCAACTCTGTATATGGTTTTTCAAGAAAGACGGTAATAATGTTTTTAAATATAATTATGTGCTTGGAATAATGAAATAACAATATATCTTTCTGTGGGCGGCCTATGGCAACCAAATCGTATCGACTGTCCCAATGTACATGTACGCACAGTGTAGTTCTCCAGAATATGTTTTCTCTCCTCTTTGTCGAGTATCGTTCAGATTTCACCAATACAGTGCTTTTAAAGGTGTGCATTTTATTTTGCCTTGAACACAATTTTAATGTTCTAGTTAAAACGATATGTTGAGTCGTCATTCACCTCTACTCCATAGGATTTATTTTCTAATTGAATTATTCCGAGCTCTCTGACTGGCTGAAATCCAACTTTCCGGAAATCACAAAAAGTTATAACAACCTATGCCCTCCAGATGAACATAACCTTAAGTTGCATTTTCTACATTGCACGAAAAGTAGATCGGGAACTTCTAATTTCATGCGATTAGACAAAAGATGGAATTAGTAAGAGCTTTTCCGATCAAAGGGTGTCCGTCTGTTGGGTATCGTCTGTAAATTTTTCAATTTTCACTTTTCGACTCCTTGTCCAGAACCAGTAGACCAATCAATTTTAACCAAACCTGCCAGAAAGTTATCTTGAGGGAAGGAAATAAATTCAACTTTCTTCAAATAAAGGGTCACGCCCTTTTGAAATAGAAGATAATTCAGAAAAGGAAACAATTGGGTGATTTCCTGGCATAAATTAAAGTTTGTTCATATCTTTTGGAAGAAGATAGTGCTACAAATTTTACGTGAAAGAAATATATTAGGGAAAAAAACTTTGTAAGAACAGCTGGGCCATGATTATCCATATTGATATGCTAGCGTCCTAGTTTGTTCAAGTTTGTTCAAATCATGGCACCAAGGGGTAGGATGGGGCTAAAGTAAGAGATAGGTGTTTTACATGGGAATCTATAAGAAAACTATCTTTAAAAATCTTATATCTCAAGAACAGCAGGACCATGCTATTCATATTGATGTTGTTTTGAGGTGATTTTTTTTTCATTGGAATAAAGAGGGGGAATCTTCTGAAGAAGGCCAGAGCCAAGGTGACTCAGGTGAGCGTTGTGGTCATAGGGCTCTTGTGTTTATTTGTGTCATCCAACGAAATCCTGTGTCTTTCATGACGTTCGAGTTTGTTTGTTTATTGTTTAACGTCCCTCTCGAGAATTTTTCACTCATATGGAGACGCGCCCACTGGCCGGTGGAGAGCTGCAAATTTTGAGCTATACTCAGCACTCAGGGCCATTGAGCAGTGAGGGATCTTTTTCGTGCCAGCACCTACTGCGACACGGGACCTCGGTTTATACGGTCTCATCCGAAGGACCGGTCTCCACGTCCCACAGTGGGATTCGAACCCGCGACGTAAGGATCAACTCCTTACTCCGCGACTCTAGAGCGAACGCTCTAACCACTGCGCCACGCAGGCGACTGGAGTTCGAGTAGGACTTCAGCAGGAAAAAATGTCGAAATAAATTTAAAGAGTTTGTATCATTTATTATTAATCATTGATTCGTGTGATATACCAGGGGTTTTTTTTGGGTCGAAACGATGATTAAGCAAACCTCGAAGAACAATGTTCACTCTGTCTCTTGTGCTTATCGTACTTCTTGCGTTAGTTAGATAATTGTACTGGCCTCAACTCAATATATAATAGCAGTAATTGTATAATATTTACCTACACCAGACCTTCCAGGTGAATATGATATTTGATTTTTTTCTATATTGCAGTAGAAATAGATCGGGAATTTCCAAATTCATATAATTGATTTTTTTTGTTGTATAGTAAAATCCAGCGTTTCTCACTATGTTCGGATAAACTTCAGCAGACGTATATACAACGAAGACGACAAAGTTTGGTTAAGGCACATCGTTCTCTCCAAAAAATTGCTATAATGCTTATGATTTTCAAGAAAAAATCTCATCAATAATTGAAATGCTCACTATTTCAACATACATTACGTGGCAAAATTTGAAAGAAATTGCTTTTTTACTTGACAATAATAGTCATTTATTCCAGTGAAAGTTATCTCTCTTATCAGAGGGTAGGTGAACCTTAACGAGTTTGTAGCGTTGAGTCATAATGAACCATTGGACTCGGTGAATATTGGGTTCAACTAGGGTATACGGAAAAGTAGATCCGTAAAACCGACTAACATCTTTCAAATTTAAAACAAGGAAAGAAATAGTTTCCTTTATAAGTTGCCTTATTACGTCAAATAGTCCACAAGAAAAAAAATAGTCCACAAGAAGAATTTTTCCGTAAATGGTTGACAATTTGACACTTAACCTGTATTGTCAGCACAAAGGTCGACAGGTCGACAGTTGACACCTAATTGGTAAACTCTTATCACTTAAAATAAAGGTCGACAGGTCGACATCAAATTGCTAAATCTTATCCATCACAACAAAGGTCGACAGTTGACACCTAATTGGGATAAAACAAAGGTCGACAAATCAACAGTTGGTACCCGTGCGGTTTCGTTTATAATTCAAAACAAAAGTTGACAGGTCGAAAGTTGATTCGGTATTCCGTTTATCCTCATAACATCATCTCGAATTAATAAGGTTAATTCTTGAACCCTCCCAAGAGTTTAGTCCTCGAACCCATCGGAAAGATAAGGGTTAGTCCTCGAACCCACCAGAGAGATTAAGGGTAGTTGCCGAATCCACCGGGAAGATTAGGGTTAGTCCTCAAACCCACCCGAGAGATTAGGAGTAGTGATCAAATAATCCGTTGACTTGTCGACTTCAACCCGTCGACTCATCTACCTGTCGACCTGTCAACTCGTCAACTCGTCAACCTATCGACCTGTCAACCCTTCGACTCGTCGACCTGTCAACTCGTCGACCTTTCTTCTTTAATACATTTTGACCTGTCAAGCAAACAATCTGTCAACCTGTCGAATATTGTACTCCTGACGTAGCTTACTAGAATTAACATGTTACTGATCTTAAACAGCAAATGAAAAATTGTTTCATATGGTGTCCGGGGTGTGTGTCCAGATTTTTTTAATTTTCTTACTCACCTATCAAGGAAAATGCAGAAAATTATGGGGTTTTTTTTATTTCCATAGGTCAACCATTATTCATACTTCATTAATCTTTGTTTAATAGTGTGTAGTAATTTTTTTACGAAAACTTTAGAAAACAATTACAAAATCAAAAGATCAGTGTGTAAATTCAAGATTTCCAATACCCAAACCACATTGTTGCTTCATGTAGACATTATCTGAATGAGTATAGTGTAATGACTTCCACCACAGAATATAACATAAGAAGCTATGGTCAGCATTTGTGATAATGCTTCGTCCTGATACATTTTTACTCGCCTTGGGTGTAATTTTATTCACGCTTCTCGCATAGAGTTTCTTCACGAAAGTAACGTTTGTGTTATTACATGGCCGTAGGAACCGGGGGGGGGGGGGCACGGGGAGCCGTGCCCCCCCCCCCCCAATAATTTTGCCGATATATAGATTACTATAGAAAACATAGATACTATATGCTTGTGCCCCCTCAATAAGAACGTCTGATGAGCTTTTTTTTTTTTTTTTTTTTTTTTTTGCTTGTCAAGAAATTTTGGTAGTTGATAGTGCTCCTTCAACTGAAAATGTATGGCTGTGCCCCCTCAAACTGAAATTGCTTCCTACGGGCCTGTATTACATTGATAATGATATTTCAATGCCTTACACATCTTCTACCAAAAATATAATAATCATGAAAATATTGAGTAGCATTATTTGTGATATGACTGTGCATGTGGCAAGTGCAATTTTTAAGTATATGGAAAAATAAAAATACAGTAGAAATTCATACGTTTGATTTAGGACTAGTACATGGAAAAAAAAAGTTGCTCTACTTTAACTGCATCTCTTTTATCACTTACCTGAATTCTGCTTTCATGACTGCTAGAGCTGTATGACTTACGGAGAATTTTCCGTCTTTCAAAACCCCAAGGTAATCAAACTAAATAAAAACCATCAGCCCTATTGAAAACTGTTTGTGAAACTGTTGATTTACGTAAATGTTAACTGAAGCAAGAAAGAATGCAATCATCTAAATCGTCCTTGTATAAAAATAATACATTAAGTGCAGTCAAATTGTAAATGGGAAGTAAAGAAATTTAACGTGTTTTAAAAGCTACTACAAAAACTGTCTAAACATTTAAAGGAGCTAAATAGAAGTTTACCTGAATCTTCCATTTGCCATTTCATTGTCTTTGGCTTAAAAATATTTGAAGATTGAAATTATTAATTTGCAATCACTTCCTAAAATGGCTTAGGTTTTATATTTAAAAAATCTCAAGTTTTCCCCTATTTATCCCTTTCATACATGTACCATTTTCGATACAGTCATTTTTGGAAACAAGTTGAATGTTAACAGATTGTCGCTTCTAAGATCTCTAAGTAAGTTCATTAATGTCAAATTTATGAAAATCCGCTGAGCAGATTTCTACTGTTTACCACCACTTATTGATCTATTGATCATCAACAAGCCAGTTAGTGGTAAAACCATTCTGGCCGCAGTTAGTGATGAAACCATTGTGGCCGCAGTTAGGGGTAAAACCATTCTGTCCGCTGAGTTCTGCAGACTCGGTAACCTTTGGACTTCAAATGTGCATGTAAAATTTTCTATCAAAATAATTCTGACTAACATAATCATAATTGTCACAAAATGAAGTGATTTAGATAATATGATAAGCATTCAAAGATGTAACCACATTTCCATATTTGGATTTCACATATCACTCCCTTACATCTTCCAATTTTTTTTAGATGAAAGAAATTTGCAACCTAAAGAGCTTATATAGTTATTACTTAGTTGTTGGAAGATGATTTAATGGTAAACTTAATATCTCGATGCTGCTGCATTATTTTAAATTACTGAGTAGTATTTAATTCTACAGTCAATACTTTTAGTTTTAGGAAAGATGATGCAAACTGAGGTTGCGCTATGATTCCCCGCAGAGTACTCTACAACAGCAAACACAATTCAGATAGATAGAATGATGGGGATGTTTTCAAGTTTTATTTTAGTACAGTGTTAAAAAAACTGTTCCCTAGGTTCAGTATCAATAACAGTATTTCTTTTTGGGTCACTTAAAACTCAGTTACTAAATGCCATCTGATCCAGCTTGTCGTCGAGCGACGAAGGTTTTCGTAAAGCTTGAAAATGTCGAGGTTCTTCTCTAAATAATTGAAACGGTTTGAATCCATTTAGGTATGCATCTATTGACAAAAGAGAACAAAAATTGTTTAATATTTCCTCTTCCTTGTACACTTGAGACCTAAAGATTGAGACAAAAAGATGACAAAACACACGATTTTCAAAAAAATCTTTTTTTTACTCCTGAAAATCTGAGACAAACTTTGTAATTACTTATAAAAATTTTCAAATTAAAAACCTCAAGGTTGGGCTAAATGGTAATATAGTTAATATACTAAATAATTGTTATAACTTTGACAATTCTTCTACTCTTGTTCTAAGAATCATGAATTCTTGTAAGATTTCGAATATGCTGATCATACAAGCAGGTGAATTGAACATTCGTTTGATCTTTGAAAATCTTCCTTTGGCAGACAAACTTTGCTCAAGTTGGCAATTTACCCTTGACTTGAAATTTGAAATTCATTTCCCCAGTTCCAGAGTTTAGGTCTCAAGGGTAGGGCCTAGTTAGTCATATATTGAAATTCATATAAAATCCTTCGTTACTGTTTACTCCTGGACATGTAAGAGGCTAACCCTTAATATAAGAAGGCCATCTTCCAAAATTTGTGAAATTTCATGCACCCCATTGTTGGGGGTTGAGGCCTCTGGGTGAGGAATCAATATATTTTCTTGGTTCTTACATTTTTGTGAATTGTGCAAACACCATTTACAACCTTGAATACTGTTAAGCGGATGGTACCCTTCATAGGGAGGGATGAGTCCATGGAATCCTCCCCCTCAAAGGAACTAGCAATCTCCGACAATTGGATCCCAAGAAGTAAGTTGATTTCAAAATATTTCAGCAGTACTAGAATTATGTATTTTGGATGAGGAATAATTTTTTTTATTATTAATACGGACGGATACTTGCGCTAAGGATTTCTTAGCGTAAATTATCCTCAAGTTATATCGAAAATATGTAACGCTATAAAATAATAATGGTCAAAAAGTCCTCAACTGTATTGGAGTCACTTGAGTCAAGGAATTGTTATTAGATAATCATATGTTGAGAAACTCGTGATACTCAGTTTACCTCCAAGACCTATGAACCTTTTGTCTCCAGTAAAATTTAATCAAACATACATTCTTTGATAAGCTGGTTTAAGCCCCGAAGATTGTAATATTCATACAAAGATTATTACTGTCAGAGTGCAGGACGATTCTGAAAGATAAGCAACTTGAAGTGAGCGATTCATAACGAAAACAATGATTAGAATATATAGTGTCTTTACTGTGGTGACAATAATTGTTTTCTCACATGCAAAGCTTAATTCTCTTGAAATCTTTATGTCAGGGGGCGTGGAACTTAATATTGAGTTTAAAGGTAAGAATTTTTAACCTTTTATCTGGTAGCTTTGATTTATTTCTAACTGTCTGTTTTACAATAATGCACACAACTTCAGAATATCTTATGGGGGCAAAATTTGACAGAATTTAACTTTTAACTTGACCTTTTTACAATTAAAAACATTCCAATGACAGTGATGACTTCGTTGTGGAAAGTACAGATAAATACTAAGTTGTTTAAACTTTCCTTGGATATCTTAAGCTTATAACAATACAAGTGTAACAAAAATAAATGGTTTGGCTTATATTGTAATTGCACAGTCATGTATGGATTCATTTGTGGACCTTCTATAACCTAATGAAAAATAAATTTTTGGACATTGAAAATATTATAAAAATTACTATATAGAAGTGTAAATATTGATTTTATCTATCTCATTTTCAACAAAGAGTACCGGCCCAGGAAAAATGTTCAAAAACAGCGAAGTATTGATGAACATAAGTCACTGTTGCTGAATATATATGCAAATAGTTAGTGTTCAATTATTTATCTAGGCATAATAAAGTGCTAAAATGTTTGATTACAAATTCAGTAATACATTGTAGATTTCAATTTATTTTATTTTAGGTTCCAAGGCAGATCACTCTTTCTGCATAAAATACCAATTAGAAATCTTTAATAACATGAATTAGAAATCTTTAATAGCAGTGCATTAAGGGTTCTTAAAGGGACTGGGACACAGATTTGAAGTTCATATTTTCTCAAATTTTCTTTATACTATCATCGCTTATATGTTGCTGTAGTATTTCACACAGAAATATGATGAAAGCATGTTAATAAACTTCTTTTATCTGGAAATTATTAAAACTACGAATTTCGGGACGCCTTTGATTAACACGTATACTAGCACTTTCACAATGTAAACTTCAGAAAAGTTATGGCATGTCAAACGTTGCAATATTCTATCTTTTCCATTTGTATTGTAAAATTTTCCATTTGCATTGTACAATTTTCCATTTGTATTGTATAATGTTAATTTGTATTCTATAATTTTCCAATCGTATTCTATAATTATTCATTTCTATTAGATAATATTTATTTGTATTGTATAATTTTTCATTTGTATTGTATAATTTTTCATTTGTATTGTATAATTTTTATTTTTATTCTATAATTTTCCATTTATTTTCTATAATTTTTCATTTGTATTGTATAAATTTTCATTTCTATTGTGTGATTTTTATTTGTATTCTATAATTTTCCATTTGTGTTCTATAATTTTCCATTTGTGTTCTATAAATTTCCATTTGTACTGTACAATTTTACAATACAAATGGAAAAGTAGGATATAGAAATGGAAAATTATACAAATGAGAAATTATACAATACAAATGGAAAATTATACAATACAGATCGAAAATTATACAATACAAATGGAAAATTATACAATGCAAATTGAAAATTATACAATACAAATGAAAAATTATAGAATCCAAATAATTATGCAATACAAATAAAAAATATACAATGCAAATGGAAAATTATAGAATACAAATAAAAAAATATACAATGCTAATGGAAAATTATACAATACAAATAAAAATTATACAATACAAATGGAAAATTATACAATACAACAAAAAAATTAACAATGCAATTGAAAAATTATACAATACAAATGGAAAATTATAGAATACAAATGGAATATTATACAATACAAATGGAATATTATACAATACAAATGGGAAAGATCGAATATTGCAACGTTTGACATACCATAAAAAGTAGAGTCTTTGTTGTCTATTAATGAAAATATTAAAACTATAATCTAGAAAACTAAGAGTAGAAATGCGAGAAAGTAAAACACCTCAGCTATATTGTCAGTCCGTGCTCAGTTATATGTGCAGAGTTTAGCAAATCGAACAAACTCGGTGAAACATAAACATTAACAAAAACATATAGTCCCCTCCGGTTTCACCGGTAGGGGACTAATAACAGAGCGCGTGCCCTGTTAATTTTGTAAAAACAGATGTTTGACGTGATGTTAAAAAGAATGTCGTTGACATTGAATTCTTAGAATATTCATGTAAGTTCAATGTAAATTAAATTCATTTAACTGGTTTTATTTTTGAATAAACATGGAATTTAAAAAGTAAACCTTGCAACTGTGTCCAGACCCCTTCAACATTTAGCAAATTGAACTTACTCAATTCAGTACCCATATTTTAAAAAATATATAATATAGTGATCCCAGAAATTATTGAGAATTTCTTCGCTATTTTTTAGATACTGTAAAAATAAAATATTTGACAGTTTGATATCAATGTTTTTATCAAAGGATAATACTATTTTCTTATGTGCAGTTTTCATGAATTACTTACCTTTTACATTGTATACTTCCTGTCAATTTCTGATGTTCAAAGTGACTGGTTTTGGAAACAAAAAGCCTATTGTAGATATGTAATATCATGAGATTGTAAAACTTTTGTTATTTCTAAAACATTTTAAAAATATTTAACTATCCACTTTTGTTTTACATGGAGCAACATACTGAAAAAAGCGAAAGAATTCAGAAAAGGAAAAGAAAGCCAGACCTCTAGGCCTACCAATTCTTTCCCTGAAATGAATTTCTATTTCTTTTCTTTTTTTCAATAATTTGTACCACACAAAACACAATAGAAACTGAAATACCCAATGTTTCAGAAATATCACTGGGTTTTACAATAACTTGATATGTCTTTAATAGACTTTCTGTTCTCAAAACATTCATTTTGAACAACAGTAGATACACGTAACAAGAAGTAAATAGAATAAAAGGGAGATCATCAACGAAAACTGTATGTTTCATAAAAAAGAAGGGCGTATTAGTATTGTCATTGGATAAAATGTTATATTAAGGACAGATGATACGTTCCTCAATAATATATAACTTTTTTCAAGATTTTGTCATTGAAGTATTGTTACTTTAACATGTTTAATCACGAAAAATTGAGGTACGTTTACTTACCAGGCATCTGTGCAAGATACCAGAGGGTAGTTTTTCTTATATAATCCTTTGGAAAAAATTAATTTGCCATTATCAAATATTTTAGTGTTTGGATTTTTTAAAGACAATTAGAAACTCGTTTAGAAATCAAAGGGTAATTAAATTTTTGAATATTTTTCATACATAACGAAGATATACATAACAGATATTTGAGGAACCTATCGCCTGACCTTAAATTATGTTATTTATGCACAATCTTAGATAAAATTTTTTTAATGTATACATAAAATTTTCAATAGTTTCTGGCACTATACAATAAGATGTCCATGATATATAATTCATATTATGATAAATATAAATAAATTATTAAAAAATATTACGATGGGAAAAGATTAATTTGTCTACATGTAATCCCATTTTGTGCAAGTCACCAAATCTCTCTGGTTTGCGAAGATGACTCAATCCACTAGCGAAGTAAAACTTATGGTTAAACAAATTTCAGTTTGACCAATCAAAACGAATTTATGAAAATAAAAACAAGGACGGTCTTTATGGCCATATGTAAATTAGTTTTTTCTTTTGCATATCCTTGACAATATTGAAATCTTTCAGCTTTCTTTTTTTAGGAAGCAAAGAAGTTTCTAGAGTGATAGTGCATATTAAAGGAGAAAACACATCTAAGATTTATGACTTGGAACAGGATCAAGGTAAGTAAATAAAACAAAAGGACGTTTTGTTTTCATTATTATTTTCATAACCAATTATTTGGGGGTAAAATGTCTAGATTTCTCCTATTATACCGCACCAGGAACCCCTTGAAATAGCTAAGATATCATTCATTGCAAATTATTTTAAAAATCTAGGGAAGTACATGTATTTAAATGTTGAACTATGGACTATAACTGAAGAGATCTTATTTAAGTTTCATTTTTGAGATGATTTATATCAATTTCTGGTGACTTTTCCTCTCTTGTTTTCTTTATTCCCAAATTTCCTTAATGATCAGCCAATCTTATTCCAGCTATATGAGTTTCGGGTATTTTGTGTTATGTTATAATGTACAACTCAGAATAGTTTGTTAAGTAACGGTTTGTTAAAAGATGTGACCAAGTGGAGTTGCATGGACAGATATCCTCAAGTCAAACTGGGTGAGATGATTCGTTACCAAATCACGGTATGGAAGAGAGGATATTCCACAGAATCCATGTCGAATACAGGTAAATGGTGATTTTTTCCTATAAATAATTTTAGAAGTTTTGAAATGTTAAGAATCTCTTCTAAAACAATACTTTAAGTATTAAGCGTTACTTGGTTTGCTTTGATGAGTTTGAGTAATTTATAAGAAAAACTCTTCAGAATTTGTCAATTATCATTAGTATACCATTGAAACGATGGATGATGAACTTGCACGTTACATGGAACCAAGAGAAATACAGTGTAGTTTATAATAATCATAAACAATGTATCACTCATTTTTCATAATTATAATTATTAATGTATGAACAACTTTGTAAAATTCATTATTTTCCCCGTTTGTGCAGTTATGCTGTCCTCTAAAAATTCTTTGGCTCCTTTGCGTAGTATCAGGAGAGTTACAGTTTTCCGAGATGATTTCAACCATTTTGACAAAAGCCATTACAAGATGGAGGTTGATGCCACCTGAGGCGGAGTAAGATTAACAAAACTTCATAATCAACTTGTGAAGTGTATGTAATATCATACGATTTGTTCTCTTTCTATTGTTATGGAAGGTCATACAATAACATTTTCTGTATAAGTTTGAATTCTATATCAGGTTATTTCATGATATACGTGTAGTTATTTTTAAAGGTACATAAGCACTTCGAATCCAAGACATGGTTACGATATCGATTTTGAAAGTCTACGCATTTTAGAATGGGGAATTCCAAATATACACCCCGGAACACCGGAATCTGTACACTGCTAATGGATATCTATATATTAAACCAGTAAGTGAACAACATTATCTGACCCTGTATTTCTTTATATGAACATACTAACATATAATAAAAGATGTACAAATGTACATGTACATTAAGATTTAAAAAAAGCTTTGTAATAGTATTTTTTGAGCAATATGGACAATGATTTAAACTTCAAGTTGTTTAATATTTCTCAATTAGACATTGACTATCGACCATCCTGCATTCACTACTGGACGAAAAATGTGCTGAGAATCTCAAATTTTACTGATAATGTTTGATAATTACTGATACGGTGCTGTTCTTGCTGATAAAGACTGATATTTACTGTTATTATTACTGTCGTTGCTGATAATTTTAGTTGTTTCTGATAAATACTGATAATTACTGTCGTCTTTACTGTGGAGTCTGATAAATACTGATAAATACTGTTGATGTGCTGTCGATGCTGAGATTTACTGATAATTACTGTGGTCTTTGTTCTTAAGCTGGGAAGGGCTAAAGAAAAACTGAGGGCTGTAAAAACCTTCAATTATTTCTTTCTTTTAATTATAAATTATCATTACGACATTTTCATATTTCTTTAAATGTTCTGCTAGTGACAAAAATTACGCTGATCTTATTTACTACAATACGGTTGTGAAAATGTTGACAATAAATAAATGAAACCTTCCGCGTATATTAAGCAAATGTTTTCTACCGATCTATGAAAATAGTATAATTTATCTGTAAGCAAGATAAATGGAATTTTATTAATGTACTGTAAATATATAAAAAGAAAATAAGGCTATCTTTTAAAAAGATTCATCGCCGCCCTCTCCCGACTCCAAGATATTTGGGTAGGGAGGTCGGTGATTTTTTTTTTTTTTTTTTTCAATAATAAGAAATAGTTCTTAATGGGTGGAAAAAAAATCGGGATAAAAAATATTTCCTGCAGGTTAGAAAAGTTTGATTCACACGGTTTCACTCCGTCAAATGGTCAAGAGATGAAGACATTTTCTTTTTAAAGATGACCTTTCATATAGCTATTTTTGTTTTTTCTTTCTCAAAGACATTTATTTTTTTTTTCATTTTTAAATGTTTGGTTTTCTGGTCTCTGTCAAGATATTTGAAAACTTGCTCGAAAATTAGAAATTTGCATTTTTAAATTTAATAAAGAGATGAAAACAGAGGTGAATATGTTCAATCTGGAGGCACAGATTATTTATTTATTCATTCATTCATTTATTTGAACGTAATATAGGCATTTTAGATTCTTCCAGAATATCTCTTCTAAATCTACATGTACACGATACATATATGTGCAACCGGCAGATTGGGGGCTGATTAAAAATTAGTGCATGGTCAGAATCCCCAGTGTCAGAGCGAAGGTACACATGTGTTTATGTTATTTTGATGTTGGTCTCTTAAAATTTCATGACACGAAACATTTTTATTCAATAAGTTTTAAAATCTTATTAATTTAATTTTATGGAATGTGAAATAAGAAATGAGACCTAATATAATAATTATGTTTACTTAGTAAAGTACATGTATATGATTAAATTGATCAATTTTAATCTTGTGTGGTCAAAAATTGCATGGAATAAATTGATCTTCATTGATCAAAAATCGAAGATCAGTCTCTGATTTGGCTGTATTGTGTACAAGACTTCCGCCCCGGGGTAGAACGGGGTACATCTTGTATATTCAATGTAATTTGTAGTGGTCAGCGTAACAATGGGCACTAATTACCTATTGTTCCTCGTCTGCGGCCACCGGTGTACATAATAAACAAACTACCTACACTGTACATGTACTTTCTTCTTTGAGCAGGAAAATCTTTACGGTCGCACGGAAAAAAAATTATCCTGTAATATTCAATTTGTTGACGAATAAAATTGAAAAATGAAAAAAAAACTATTTAGCAAAGTAGGACATTGCAGTACTAAGAACAAAAATTGAAGTTATATTATACATATACATTGTACAGACTTAATATTCAATAATTATTTTAATTCACATAAATCTATCTTTGCTCAGTATTTAATTTTATTTGTTAGTTTTATGCACATTTCTTGACATGCTTGAGATAAATTTAAAAGGAAATCCCGGGGAGGGGGCTACATGTATTTTCAATTGTGAATCTCGGTTAACGATGGTTTGGGGCCCGTGAAACGGAGACGAGAAATTGATACGGAACATTTGACTTCATCTTGTAATTAAAACATTATGCAAAATGTACATATAAATTTAAAAAAAATAGACAATTGAAATTATATTAATAGCATTAACTGTTCACAATTCAGAAACAGGTAATTAAACTCCACATCGCTCAGAATCCGTGAAAAAAAAAAATCTTTTATGAATTTTGAATGACAGTAACATGACATTGTTTATCGCACTCATGAATAAATGTTATAGTTCTGAATTTGGTATCGTTCATATTCTAAAATAATTTTATTCATGTATATAAAAAATATGTAATAAGTAATTATAACATGTATGACTTATTAAACATAAAACTAAAGAATCAACCTTGCGCGTATCAGTCTTAAGTTAACAGTATTCCCCCCCCCCCCCCCGTTTTTTTGTGCTACAATAAAGCATAATCAAGTCGGTAAGTGCCCAGCCTGTACTGTTCGTTTATACAAAGGTCTCCGACAAGGAGAAAATGGAATTAAAAAACATTATAATCTCTGTACAAAACTATTTCTAATTTTACGAAATTCATGTCGCACGATACACAGAATGTACTAATAATTGACCCGATTCTCAAAACGAAAGTAGAACTTTTACACGTGGTTGACATGTGTGTTCCAGAACAGCAATTTAGCAAGACGGCATTAATGGACGAAAGTAACTTCAAGTTTTGTTTTATTTTATTTTGTTTTGTTTAACTGACTGACCACGTATAACATGTATAAGCAGTTATTTATTGACCTCCCTGATACTGGCGTATGTCCATAGACCTAACGCAGATTTATGTACTATTAACAAAGAATTAAAGAAAGACGTGTATTTCATTGATTGAAAATCACACTGCATAAGATTTGTAGTGTACTGATGGCTTAACAATTAAAATTAAAAAAAAAACACGAAAGATTGAAAGCGTCGATACCACACAATGATATCAAATTCGCATCGAGGACATAATCAGAGAACTAGAGCGCACTGGCTATATGTATATAAATGAAAGAGATTATTCTGCAAATTAAAGATGTTTTATTTTTATTATTTAAACCTGTCACATTCTTCAATAAAAGGATATAGTGTACACAACATAAAATCAGAATAGATTTTTTTGTGAGATATATTTAATACTGGCTAAGGTGTCTTCTTAAAATGAGAGTTGTATGTAAATAAAGGGGGGGGGGTCTCAACTTACAGAGCTCATACATGTTCAGTTCTCCACACGAAAAAATAAATTGACAATAACAGCCATTGACTGTATTAAAGATGCCCTCTAAAAGCTTTTGATGACAATACAAATACACGTGGAAAAAATATGAGATGGGATTTTTTTAAACCTTGAAAATAAAAACTTGTTTTAAAAAGGTCTTGGGGAGAAAAAACATTGCAATAACAACACAATTATTATTTTCCACAGATATTGAAAACTTTGTGAAAGGAGAAATATAAAGGAAAAACACAAACATTTATGATCTAATTTTAACATTATGATGTAAAAATGATTATTATAATAAAATTAATACATGAAATTTAAAAACAAATAAAATGTGACTTTTTTTTCTCTAGAATATTTCTTTTTTTTTTTTAGAATACTGTAATGAATTTGTTGATAAAATACTTCCTTTTCAAACAAATAATCATTTCTTAGGCAATTTTAGTCCCTTCCCAGATTAAAAACAATGACCACAGTAATTATCAGTAAATCTCAGCATGACAGCACATCAACAGTATTTATCAGTATTTATCAGACTCCACAGTAAAGACGACAGTAATTATCAGTATTTATCAGAAACAACTAAAATTATCAGCAACGACAGTAATAATAACAGTAAATATCAGTATTTATCAGCAAGAACAGCACAGTATCAGTAATTATCAAACATTATCAGTAAAATTTGGGATTCTCAGCACTTTTTTCGTCCAGTAGTGATTTGACAGTTCTAAATTATACAATGGACAACTGGATGTGAAAAGTAAGTTTAGTATAAGACTTTTTACATGTATTAAGTTAATTTCTGTTTTCCATAAACTGCACACACTTTGAAACTTTGAGAAAGACTGTATTTAAGATGATTCCATTTTTGTTGACCCTCAATCAAGACAATGCTCGAATCTTGACGTACATTTTGTTTTCATTTGTTCTTCTCTCAATAACCTATTTTAACGACAATGATCTTATTCACGCAATGTTGCAATCATACGCGTAAAAAATTATCAGTTATATAAATTTTTGGAATGAAGGTTTATGGGGAACCTGCACTAGATCCTTTAATTCGGGATGTCATAAGTCCGCGTATGGACAGGAGATTCTTCCACCAGTTATGTCTGGCAAAGTTTACACTAACGCTGCCATAAAATATGGACGAATCGACGTGCGAGCAAGACTTCCCAAAGGCGATTGGCTCTGGCCAGGTAGTCCTCTATAAATATAATATTAAACCCATCATTTTGTTTTGAATTAACAAACCCTGTTTAATTATACTGTATTAAAATTCAGTATCACCCTTGAATTTTATGGTTTTATTTGACAGCTATATGGTTGATGCCACGTCATGGTGTATACGGTACTTGGCCTCGTTCCGGAGAAATTGATGTTATGGAGGCAAGAGGTAGAAAACAATCCCATCACTTAGGGGACTGACGTTTTTGCAATGAGATTAGACATATTTTCATAAACAAAAGACTTGAATTTCATAAACTATAAAGTGGATAACATGTTTGAACAAAGTAACTTTAGACAAATCATTCTTATGCTTCTATAAATGGTTTAGTTTATACCCTCTTTAATATTCACAGCACCGACTACAGATAAAAAGTCAATTACTAGTACTTATTTTATAGTATATAGTAGTAGAGATCCAACAATTTTGATACTGGACCGAGTATGACACCGACATTGGTCCAACATCAAAATTATTGCACCGCTTATGTCAAATTAGAAGTCATTAAGTGCCCTAAATGAACGCTCGCGAGTTGTTCATATAAAGATTACGTCCCAATCGTTATTGTTCACATGCAAGTGGAGGGTATATTAAAACTGCTATCGGCAGAGTATGGGGGCGACATATGATTTATTGGGCTCTGGGACACAAATATTGCCATGCATCAGCCTTTGATTTTGGGCAATATTTGTCTTTACGTCCAGCAAATCAAATGTTGCCCTTATACTCATATACGTTCAAGACCTTCAATGACTATATGAAAACTATATAATAAAAAGTTTGATTTCAGTATGTTTAAAATGTAATCTCTGCAAAATTTCTTGATCAAAAAACTCAATTTTAAAATTTCTAACTAACTGTTTAATCAGGAAATGCTAAAGCTATGTCACACGGAGTTAACCATGGTATAACTCAGGTAGCCTCCACTCTACATTGGGGACCGGATCGAGATCAGGATGCCCACCGCAGCACTCATAACGAGAGGTATCTACATTTTACCTTTCCCACTTTATCTCGAATAATCTTTTCTCCGAATCTGTAGAAATGTTTTGTTATCAACGCTGCCTTATCTCTACCTTACTTCAAGCTTGACATATTTAAAATTTACTTCAGCTTACCAAAGCTTAAAACTTATATTAGTTTTTCAGATCAAGGTAACTATGTTTGTCTATTGTCTTTCAATCCCCCCCTCTTTTTTTTTAATTTTGCCTTCTTCTCAAGAACAGTTGACATATGTACAGCGAGATGCTTGTCAACAATATTTTTGTGCAAAGGTGAAGTAAGACTCAAATTTGCTTAATAAACGGCTATCCCAAAAATGGAGACTATCGGTAAATTAGATAAATAGGGAGTGGTCATAAAAATCCTTTTATCTAAACCACTTGACCAAATATGATAAGAGGGTTTTTGAAAGTTTCTTTATAAATTGTACTTAACTATGGTAACATCATAACTCGTCGGAGGGGATGGGGTTATAAGGGCAAATTAGAAACTGAAAAAAAAATTGTACAGGGAAACATGTGGAAATCTCAAAATTAGGACCATAATGACTCATATCAATATGTAAAATGTGTCTGCGTTGTCTAGAATCAATTTTATGTTATAAAGAAGGGCCAAAATAGGTGATGGTAAAATCAAAATATAAGTTTTACAAACGAATGCAGTATGCTCGTGTTGTGTGTAATTTCTTTTCAAATCATAGTCATTAGCATTTATTGACTCTCAATTTGGAAGTCAGGATTTTACTTTGGGTATAATCAAAAGTTCTTTTGCAGTCCAGCTAAAGAAAAGCACAATATGTAGAAGGTTACAAATGGAAACGCTAAGTTGCTGAAATGGCCCATTGGAGCTGGTTAAGTGAAGGATGAGGAGAAAAATGCATCAGATTAGCGTTGTAGCCCTTTGGGCATTTTGTTGTGTTACAGTTATAATTCTGACGACAGGGAAAAGATTTATGTACGTCAAGAGTTCAATTGTATTGTTGGTTTTTAAATCTCAATTTATACAATCTTTTTCTATTGTAAAACTGTCTTGTTTTAAGTAAATTCAAATTAATGTAACTAAGATGTGTCGAAAAGGGTGCAAAAATGATAATTGATGTAAAAATTTTCTAATCTTGTCATGCTTTGGAAGGAGGTTTGTGACGGTACATATTGTCGTTTTGTACATATTGTCGTCGGCGACAATATGTACCTACCCTCACTGCACATATTGTCGTCCATTGGTACATATTGTCGCCGACTGAAAAGTTACATATGTACATATTGTCGCTGGCGACATTATGTGCCTCACCCTCACTGTACATATTGTCGCCCCACAGAAATTGTTGTTTAAAGATGTCTTTTGTTGTTTTTTAGTAGTTTTGTGAATGTAATTGGTGTGAAAATCACACTGACCTGTCTTGTATGCTTTTTCATGCAGCGTGATTGTGATGGTACATAGCTGATTTATCAGATATCTCAAGAATTAAGGTAATCTTGATATGTCATAGTGATGTACATCAATCTTGGACACAATTTTCTGACCAAAAAGTTTTCTCCCTACAGTTTGTTGTTTAACGTCCGTCTCGAGAATTTTTCACTCATATGGAGACGCCACCATTTGCGGGTGGAGAGCTGCAAATTTTGACCTATGCTCGACATAGGGCCATTAAGCAGTGAGGTGTACATCAATCTTGGACACAATTTTCTGACCAAAAAGTTTTTTCCCTACAGTTTGTTGTTTAACGTCCGTCTCGAGAATTTTTCACTCATATGGAGACGCCACCATTTGCGGGTGGAGAGCTGCAAATTTTGACCTATGCTCGACTTAGGGTCATTAAGCAGTGAGGGATCTTTTTCGTGCCAGCACCTACTGCGACACGGGACCTCGGTTTATACGGATGAGACCGGTCTCCACGTCCCACAGTGGGATTCGAACCCGCGACGCAAGGATCAACTCCGCGACTCTAGAGCGAACGCTCTAACCACTGCGCCACGCTGGCGACTTCTCCCTACAGTATTGTGCGTAATGCTGTCTGTCTCCCTCCGTGCGTGTATGTGTTTGTCAATCTCTCTTTCTTTTCTCAAGTAATTATTCGTCAAAACAATATATTGACGACAATATATGCCGACCTTGACTGTACATATTGTCGCCGACGACAGTATGTGCTGGTGCTTGACTGTACATTTTGTCGTCCATTATGCAGGAGGAAAATAAGGCTCGTCTCGGTACATATTGTCGCCCGCGACAATATGTACCGATGGACGACAATATGTGCAGTGAGGGTAGGTACATACTGTCGCCGACGACAATATGTACAAAACGACAATATGTACCGTCACAAGGTTTTTATACAACGTATTTTTTCTACATATAAAGAGCAATAAAATTTGTAATATTTACAATTTTACATCCACTGAATATTATTTCCTTTATTTCTTATGAAAACCATTGTCTTTTATCAGTCACTACAGTCATGCCACTAAGCAAGCCACTTGCATAGATTTCTTGCGCAACGGCTCTTCCAATTACATGTATGCATACAATGACATACACATCTATAATACAATATTTAACATATTTAATTTTACTTTAAATGTTTTATTCAGACATATTTACATCCATGAATATTATTTTCTTTATTACTTATGAAAACAATTGCCGTTAATCAGTCAGTAAACAACATTTAAGCAAGCCACATGCACAGATTTCTTAAGCAAACGCTGTTCCATCAATTATGCATACAATGACATACACATCTATAATACAATATTTAACATATTTAATTTACTTTGAATGTTTTTTTATAAAGATATAAATATAAACAATAAAATGTTTTTCTTTGTCTGTTAGTACGGGAATTAACGTCGCAGAAAAAAATCACATAACCCGCTAAAGCGGGTTATGTATTTTTTCTGCAACAGCTGCGACATTAATTCCCGTACTAACAATCAAAGAAAGCATTTTATTGTTTAAATAAATATATACAATAAAATGTCTTTCTTTGTTAGTACGGGAATTAACGTCGCAGCTATTGCAGAAAAAATTATATAACCCGCTTACGCGGGTTAAGTATTTTTTTCTGCAACAGCTGCGACATTACATACATGTATGTAATTCCCGCAATTCTAACGACCAAAGAAAGCAATTTATTGTTTAAATAAAACTGATTATAAAAGTCTTGCTCACATGCAGGTGAACAAATCTTTTGTTTTGGGAAGTTTTGTGTGGAAAATATTTTGTACATTTCAATGATTAATGCTTTAATCTGTTCTACTCTAAACCACCTTTGTTCTGAAACAGACATTCTACTGGGGGTGACTGGCATAGTTGGCACACATATTCCTTAGAATGGACAGCTCAGCACATCGTGTACGTGGAATTTTGATTAATACATTTCTTAAAAAAAAAAAGAAATTTAACCAATTATCCTGGTTCATAATAAATCATGTGGTTAAATGCGTAATGGTTTAATTTTTCTTTATTTTTTTAAATGGTGAACAAGGTGTCTGGTGGATAATCACGAAATATTACGAGTCAATACGCCTTCTCACGGCTTCTGGAACGCTGGACATTTTTCTGGCACAAATATATGGGGAAACAACAAAAATGCACCATTTGACCAACCTGTTAGTATTTACATTTCACATTTTAAATATTATTGGGAAGTTTTCAGGATTAAGTGGTAAAAAATGGAAAAATATACTGTGCCTATAAACAATTTTGTTTATAACTTTATATCGTTAAGCTTGATGCACTTTCTTCGGCTTTTTTGGATTTAGTTTCAGATTTTGTTGAACGTTGCGGTTTTGTTGAACGTTGCGGTCGGTGGTCTGGGTTTTTTCTCTGACCACTATCAATACGACACTCCTAAGCCCTAGCGCGATGACTCTCCTCATCCGAAAAGAGATTTCTGGGAGAAAAAGAATGTGTGGTTACCAACATGGCATGGTGATAATGTTGCAATGTTAATTGATTATATCGAAATGATTCAGTATTAAAAGATTTCTAATGTGTTGTGTTTTGCATGAATTATGTTAAACAGTAGTCAGGGTTTGACGCCCGAGTTGAGCTTTGTTTTGATTTTAGCAACACTTGGCAAAAATTAGAAAACATCAGGATATATCATTCTGTAAATGTTAAACTAAAAAGAAGAGATTCAACTCCATTTACTACTTTTCTCTTTATTAAACGTATAAACCTGTAGAGCTACAGTCGCATCAGATACTTCTAGTTTCAGGTATTGTGGGAACACGGATTCTGCAATTATTTTTCTTCAGATATCGGAGAGAAAAAAACTAGGTAAGCATCTTAATGTACCAAATATGAATGAAATCCTAGTGAACCTACTAAATCGTACAAACGATTTATTTTAACTTTTTTCTACTAATTCAAAATAGCAAGATTGACCTGCCCGAATTTACCCGTGTGTGTGTGTCAAGAAATACCCCATGCTGCCAGTCTTTTTTTTTCTAATAAAAAATAAAATCTAAAGGAGAACAGCTTATAACATCGACATAGCAATTAATACTAATTAATAATATATATAATTAAGTTTAATTAAGTTATAATTAAGTTTGACATCGGTTCAAAATTCGGTCACTTGTAAGTTTCCTTATCAATGTATTACTTCTGAATCGAAAGTGGATTTTCCAGGTTTAAAATATTATTGGTTTACATTGAATAAAATGATTCTATGGCTTTTATAAATATGAACCGGATATTTTCGCAACTATAGTTATTTCCTTATGATGGAAATGTTAGATTGATTTCATGTAAAAGAGAGATAATTCTATACAGGGCGATTGTATTGTTGATACAGTTATCGTCTGGGATATTGTGGATACATCTTGTTTTTCCACACTTGTAATCACTTAATGCATCTCTGATTTGGAGGTAAGTGTTGCACAAACTATGTTCTTCTCACCTCTAATATTAAATTTTAAAATAAGTTTTATTTGAAAAATTATCAAAAAAAAAAAAAAAAAAAAAAGAAAAAAAAAAAAGCGAAAGAAATCATTTCTAATTAAAAATTTTATTATTATTTATTTGCTACATCACTATTTTCATGTAGCAGATTTTTTTAACATTATGAAATATGTAAGAAAAGACGATATCTTTGGATTTTTTGACAAACGATTGCTTTTCGTTACTTGCAGTTATGTTCGTCTTAGAATGGACGAGATGCCCAAGATATCGAAGAAAGTCTACGTGGACATATGCAGATTACTAGGCACACCTACTCAAGTACACATACGACGAGCGTTGTTGAATATTTCTGAAATTTTACGTGCACCAAATATAATATGTTGTTTTATGAAATCTGTGTTGGGTGGAAGTACTGGAGATGGGTTTGGTGTGGGGGCATCGGACGTGGACTTTATGTTCTGGCTGACTGATCATCACGTTATATGTGATTTAAATCATGCAGATAGATACAACATAGAACGTTCTTCTCTGATTATTATGGAGTACTCTGAAGACCACCCTGGGTTTACCATGCTACAGCTTCTGACTCCTACAAACAATATTCATGTTCAACAATCGTGTGTTAGAATAAATAATGGACTATATATATCAAGCTCATGATACAGAGAAGAAACCCTACCCGTATTAATAAAAGATTCTATTCAGCATGGACCGTGTGCAAGTGGAAAGATGCTTAATTTGGAATATGATTATGTACATTGTTTTGCATGTAAACACTGGCCACCTGTTGCCACTTCTTTTACTTTGAAATGCCAGTCTCAAGCATGGCCACCGGATCATGTCTTAAGAGAGATTATCAACTCAGGTTGTCATGTTGTACCAATAGGATTCAAGGGATCACCACAGGAAGATTGTGAATGGAGGATTTCATTTTCCTTAGCTGAACAAAAACTTGTATACTGTATGAATCACACACAGTTCATGTGCTATGGATTGTTAAAAATATTTTTAAAAGAAGTCTTGACTATTGTGGATACAAATGGACAGCCTCTCCTTTGTTCGTATTTTATGAAAACAGTATTATTCTGGGTTATTCAAAAGAATACCGTAATAGACTGGAATCCATCAAACCTGTTGTCGGGATTCTGGTTGTGTTTCAAATTTTTATTGTCCTGTTGTATCGTGGTTATCTTCCAAACTTTTTTATTGCCGAAAATAATATGTTCATTTCAAAAGTATATGGACATTCACAACAGTTAGTGTATGATCGCCTATTTGAGATGTACAAGCTAGGGACTGCATGCTTATTACATTGCCACTCACTCAGGGATTGCTTAACTCAAGCTATTTTTAACAGGCAGTATGTGTTAAGTACAGATGAATCTGATATTATATCAGAATTTAAAATTGATCAAGGGTTCTGCTACGAAATCCATATGCTTGATTTGTTTGATAGGACATATTCTGATACACAAAATATTTTTACTTCTTTGTGTTCTGCAGTCAGGATCTTAAATTCACCACACGTCAGTCAATGGGAACGTGCTGGTTCCAGGAAATTTATATCAGCAATTATCAGATACATTGTGTATGACTTATCCAATACTTCTATCTACATTTACAACAAAAGAAGATTGAAAGTTATGTACACATGCTTAAATTTGTTGAAAGTTAGTCAAAACATGGGGTTTGCGTCTGATAGAATTTATTTACCATTATTCCTATATTCAAGCGGTTAGTATATGGATGCAGTAACATGTCTTAAGGACATTGGCAAGGTTCCTGGTTATTGTATAGAATTTTTCAAGAACTTTTGAGTAGGTTTAAATGTACTAAATATGCTATATTCTGGATCGTTTTACCTACCAATCCAGCATTCTTTTTTAGATTTTGTCAAATTAGTGTTTTTACAATTCTTAATGCATTTTCCTATGTAAAATGTTGATAAAAGGGACCTACATAATTTTTCACCATAATATTTCTTCAAATCCCATTTATTTCATACAGTTTTTGTATTATATACATTATTGTAACTTCATTTCCTATGACTTCTAGATATTTTGGTTGAAAATATATATATAGAAAAAAGACATGGATATACCGGCACCGATCATCATTTTTCAGTTGCGTCCCTTAACAGCTAAAATTGGTCAAGTGACCGGTTGATTGTTTTTATCATGTAATTGACTGAATTGATTGAAATACATTGTCATAAAAATATTGGCATGGATTTATTTTTAACTTTTATTCGTAATTACGAAATGCTGATTCGTTCACACGACCTAAGAACTGTTCTCAGTCGGCATGGTCGACCTACCTTTCAGCATATGTCACATCTTTGCCCTTCCCAGCATACTGAGCAAAACTATGGTAAATGACGACCTGTTTGCTCTTTGTCCCTGAATACAATGTACAACAAAGCCATTACTACTTTTCTTTCTTGCTGTATAGATGATTCTACCCGTTGAAGGAAGTACACGTGCTTTTGTTTACCTCTATAACATACGCTTTACTGGTTTTCACCGCTTAGAGAATTCTACACGGGAGATCACTCTCAATCACTATTTTACAAGTGAAAAAACCCATGTATTAAACCTTTTTTCTCCGGAAAGCTTTGACTTGCCAATGTCCTTAACATTACAAAAGGAATTATTGCACAACTTTATCTCATGTTTCCCGACTTTGTGAATGAAGACAGATATACCGAGGAAGTAGGGGGACAAACACTTAGTGATAAAATGGCTAGAGCCTTCGCTATGCATATCAAATTACAGCGGTTTATGTTAGAAGAATTAGAATTAGAATACAGAGTGACAAGAAGAAATTTCATCAATGTATCTCCGTATGTCATGACACTCATGTTATTAATGTTGTGTTATCGTGGGAATCCCCATAAACAACAAAAATGTCTTTATGAACTGTATAACCTCCTCCATTATAACCAGGGAAATTATTTTGCAGAACCATTAGGAGATATTTCTTGGCAAATTCTTGGAATCTGTCAACAGATTTGTGGAGACCACGATGGTGCCCTTTTATCGTATCAGAATTCTTTTATGCAATTTCCATTTCATGAGATACAGGAAGCAACCTATTACAGAATACAAGACATACAATACAGAATTCAACAGTCATGAGCAAATTATTTATTATTCCTGAAAGATCTCAATTTACTAAAGAAGAAAGAATTGAAATCGTCGTTTTAAGAACTTATATAATTTATATATACTTCTGTAGCTTATTTGTCCGTTTTCCTTTTATTAACTTATTATGTAATTTATCTTTCCTGAAAGAAGGCCAAATATATCAATCATGAACACGTAGTTTGTTTTATATATAATAATTTTTCTTTTTTCAGGAACATTACAAAGATTTTAATTCATCTTGCTTGTACATGAATTAATTTGAATTGCTTACCATAAGCATATGTCTATACAAAAATCAAATTTTATTTATGATTGTAATAAATATGAGGACTTAAAATGCAAAGCTCTTTAAATAGATATTGACTGTTATAATTATACTTGCTATCATATAAGTATCATGTTTTCATTTTAATTGTTCACAAGGAACATATATTTCCTAAGAACGGACAGAAAACCTTCAGCATACTTTAATTATATGTTTCTGATCATATGTTGGCCATCATCTATTGTATTTTTTTTCTATTAACTCTGTATTTCAAAAGTAGAGGATATAAAATGCAATAGGATTGCTAGAGTGCATTTATTGGTAAAAGGAATTCAAATATGTTCCAGGAAAGGGTCACACTTCCTTCATCATATAAAAATATCATAAAAGCACTTAAAGATCATCTTTATAACTAGAGAGCAGGAAAAAAGGAAGTACATATATATGTAAGCTTTTGTCTAAAGTCTAAACATTTGAAAATTAAAATACTTTCGAGAGGACAGAACACTCTTAACGTTACAAAAAACTTACATGAAAGAATCTCGTAAGAATTTTTGTGAAAAGAAACAATAAATTTTTGCTTGTGATTAAAATTAATTGTGAAATATTTTGCTAAAAGAGCTATAGATCTCCTATCTTTAAATATCAGATGTTCTTACACGACATTCAGATTTATCAATTACAATAGTTACTTCAGTTCAAATGTCGACTTATTTATCCCAGTGAACTCGAAATAAAGACACCACAGAGTCTGCCACATATTTCATATTTGGATAGTTTACAGACTATAGACGATAAGGGGAAACTAATCTGTATGACAAACTAAATGACTTCAGCTTTTCCATCGTCAACTTTCCGAATTTATGTGGTAATATAATCACCTGCATATATCGTTTATGTCTGCCAACTTACTCGGTTCTCAAGAGCATGCTCTGAGTACAATCAAATTTTACACCGAGGCAAGCTACTGACAAATGAGTTGATGTTATAGGAATTTCTACAATCTCGTTTAAAGTCAACATTTCGTAAAATGGTCGTTATAATGACCTTGTTGCAAATACAGCATATCATTAGGTCATTTTTCATACCAATTTTTAGACCATATACTAAATTTGACTAAGGGTAATTCCGTCTACCTGATCAATACAAAGGGCTGATGGTGGGTGTGACGGGTCGTCAGGGGATGCTTACTCCTCCTAGGCACCTGATTGCACCTCTGAAAGGTACACTTCTATGTAAATAGGAATCTGATCTATAGGGCCGGGATTGGTTTTTCTCTTTACCAAAAGCTTCTCGATTTCCGTTCCGGTTAAAGACTTTAGGCTAAATGCATGTAATAATTTGTTTTTCATAAATCTTTATTTCAGTAGTAGAGGTAGGAGGAACCCTTTCATAGACATTGACTATGTAGCATGATATTGTCAACGCATTTTGAGTTTGTTATTTCGAAATGTAATAATTGATATTTTTCTTTACTTCTCATTGTACATAATGGTAATGTCTACAGTCTCAATTCTATTCCTGACGTGTATTTATTTTATAACACATTTCCTTGAATATAATAAACACATGCCATTAATGTTTGCAAATTATATAAATGAAATCCAAGGGAGTGCAGTTACTGATATGTAGCCATACTGTTTCAAAACTTAAGATCTGAGTTTAGAAGATTGACTCAGAACTAAAGTACACGTATGTATTCTAAATATTTTAAGCTCAAATAATACAAGCAATACGTAACATATTAACAAGACAAACACTAGTACATGTAGTACAGACGGAATAAAAGCAATGTGATTAAATTCAAAGGAATAAATACAATTGAAATCCATCGCAGTTCATTGCAGCCAAGAATACCTGTATCGAGTAACACAGAGTGAGTTATTCTTGTCCTCGAAGAAAGTGTGCTATACTGAGGTATAGTTCCGCTTTACTGTGTTTTAGTTCATTGGAATGTTACGATTTGCTCTCTCTTTAGTGTTTCTTGTATCAAGAATGGACATGTATAAAAGAAAGATATTTGAAGGAAAATACACAATCCTATTAAAAAAATTAAAAAAAAATATTTTTGAAAAAACGAGAATTCAAAACTATAAAAATGTGGCACGAGGTGGATTCGAACCCACTGCTTTAGAGAATATACTCGCAGTGTGAATAGTCAGCGGTTATATCAATTGAGCTATTCTGACTATGAGAAATGAAATGTATAAATTTGAGCCATATTGTGAAGTTTCCTTATTTTTATTTTATTTTATTTATTATTTTTTTTTTGGTAGTTTTTTTTGTGAATTTCGACCCTAGGGCAGGGGTGCCCCTAAAAAACCCTATCTTAAATTATTCCTTTCATCCAAACCTAGCAAAATATCACAATTTTGTCTAGGGGCAGCCTGCCCTGAAGGACTTCTAGGCTAAAATCCATGCAAAAATCGGCGCTTTAACGGACAAAATGCTGATTTGGCCAACTTTGGAGGTTTATTCTAAAGTTGTAAATAATAAATTTTAGGTGCAAAATACAAATTTGAAAAATTTAGACATATATACGATAGAAAACAACTAATAAACATTAATTTTTAAATGTCACTTTTTCCGGGAAATTGTTTTCTCCTATGGGTCAATTCTTTTGAAATTGTGAATACATCCTTTCCAGGGGTCTGTGTTTTATGCCCTTTTCACAGATTTCTATTGTTTGTAGGCTTTTTCTTTTTCACTGGCATTTAGAAAGCAAAGAGTATGCATAATGAAAATATGCTATGATCTTTTATTCAGTATGTGAAATTTATGTCCCGGTGGTGGAGCTTATTTGGTCATGTATCGAAAAAACCTAGTAACATTTCGTTATGCTTCAATGAAACAGGCTTAAAGCAATGTGATGAAGAAGAACAAACCTTCCACCAAATTGTAAAGATCGTGTCACATGGGTCCATAGTGCTAGTTCTAGACAGGGCCAAGTTGGTCATAGCCCGAGAAAATGATTTCTCAAGTAAACATTAATATCTCTTGTAAAACTTATTAAAATTAATTTCCAATAGGCAGTTTCTCAAAAGTTGAAAGTTTTCTTCTTCATCACGAGGGATTATTTTGTTAGAGTGTCTTGAGTGTAAGGGAGATAGCCGATAACATTTTTAAGTTACCAGACAAAAAAACCTTTAAAATCCGATAGTTTGCTATGCAATCAATCCCCACCATTCAAGGTGCTTTTCTAACAGTCTCTGATATTTTCTGTTTCAAGAAACATATTTTCATTTTGCAAATTACAGTATTTAAGAATCTGGACAGGTGAGTACATTATATTAATAAATGAATTATTCAAAGCTATACAATGCTTTTTTGCATCAAATGGTTAATATGACATACAAACAGAGGTCACTTTGTCCGTCCATTTATTAGTCTCTCTGGGCGGTCTTGGTGTTTTAATCAAAATAGTGCTTGTGATAAACTAAGCATCAAATTAAACAAAAATAACATTAAAACTTAAGTCTTTTGAAGGCTTTATTTTGTTGAATAGTAAAAATGTGTCTATCGTCTTCTGATCTGCTGTTTGTCTGTGTTTGTCTATATGTTAGCTATTGTATGCCCTAATTGTGGCAACCTTGACAAAATACCTCAAATATCTGAACAATAAGCTTGTGAAGTCTCTTTAAAATATTATTCTAGTTCCATGTTATATGTTCACCATTGATTTTTTAAAAGACATATACGTAGAAATGGAGATAACATAACTTATGTAAAAATGATTAAGGAGAGTATAGTTTAATAAATTTGTCCCAATTAAATATTTTTCGCTTATCACAAACCCTTGGCAGATTGCACCACTAAAACTGTTGCCGAAATAATCGACATCTTCTAGATGCACTGAATTTTAACTCTGGATTCAAGTCAATCAGGTAACAGTTTTCAAATTGTAGTTCGGTCTCCACTGCAAACCAGAAACGAAAGATGTACACGAAAGTAAAGAATAAAGAACTACAGGAGATAAAGACTTATCAACGGATGAAAATAGACAGGAAATGAGAATATAATGTTTACGTGTTTAAAAGAACACGAAGTAGTATGACATTTATATAGATGATTGTTCGTCTGTTGCTTTTGTAACGGTGTCTTATTATAAATCTGGGGCCCGTTTCACAAAGCTAACTTAGGACTAAGTTGTATCTTAGGAAAGAACTTTTTTCTAAGTTCATTACTTATCCGTTTCACTAACCTCGTCTTATCTTAGGATATTCCTAAGTTGTGTCGTAACTTTAAGACAAGTAAATCAATAACTTAGGAAGAAACTAAATATGGCGGCTGTAGATACATGAACAAGGATTCTTACAGAGAGATACTGTGTGTGTTCAGGGAGAGAAAAAATCCAAAGGACTACTAGTATATGAATGATTGTGATCCCTTCAGGTTATATATACCTGCTTTACTTTGTATGTAATAGCTAAGAAAGAGATTTTAAGAACTGTCAGAGATGTGTCTTTATCACTCGTCAAAATTAATCAAAGGTAAATAAAAATGTCCTTTGGTGAAGTTGGAACTACAAATACATTATACTTAAAGAGTGTTTGATTTCTCACGAATTCGTGGATTTCCCAATGTTACTACAAAATAGACGATACGCATGTTGGATTAACAGAGAGATACTGTGTGTGTTCAGGGAGAGAAAAAATCCAAAGGACTACTGGTATATGAATGAATGTGATCCCTTCAGGTTATATATACCTGCTTTACTTTGTATGTAATAGCTAAGAAAGAGATTTTAAGAACTGTCAGAGATGTGTCTTTATCACTTGTCAATATTAATCAAAGGTAAATAAAAATGTCCTTTGGTGAAGTTGGAACTACAAATACATTATACTTAAAGAATGTTTGATTTCTCACGAATTCGTGGATTTCCCAATGTTACTACAAAATAGACGGTACACATGTTGGATTAACTCCCCATCATTTAAAGAGCACGATTTTGTAAACAAAAAAAAAATCCACGCTATATACACTATTGTCTGTGTTGGAAGACTTTGCATATAAATTGAACCATTATTATATGTTTTTAAATCTAATAATATTACTAGTATTTGAATCGATTTATAGTATTTGAAAGATTATATTTGATAAGGGAACAAATTTGTTCTCTTCAGCTCCTGATATAGCTGTTTCTCCAAAAATTACTTCTATCTAAGCTCCCATGGGAGGAATGAGGCGTTAAAGTGCAAGACTTGGGCCATTTTTCCTCTGTTTCCGCTTAATGAATCCACTTCTATTCAACCCTGAACAAATGTTTGTTGTGTTACAGAATATGAGGTCCCCCTATCCATTTTGGGGCTGATTTGTCACGGTATAATTATGCATAAAGATTATAATATATATATTTCCTTTTTTCAACTTTTTTTTCTGTTAGTGTTGTCATATTTCCACAGTCGCGAATTTGGAATTTTTATATCTGTCGAAAAATTCTTATTTAAAATTACACGGTAACACGGACAACTAACGTTGAGTACTCATTCGCGAAGAAATAAAAAGAAAATAAGGCCTCTGTTAGATTGCTTTCCCTTCGAAGCAATTATTGTTCTAAATTTATTCCATTTCCTAATTGAAACGATACTAGTAGAAAAATATATAGTAGGGGGAAATAAACAATTGCAAACCTCCGATACCTTATACAGAGCAAAATAAAAAGCAAACATATAATAGCACAAATATTAGTTTAAAACATAGGTAATCAAAGATTACGAAGCTCACCTCGACGAATGTTATCTATAAGTAAGGCAAATTTCACATCATATTTTTTCTAGTTAGGGAACATCCCAAGATCAATATCCTTGCAAGTTTGGTTTAAGTAGGACTTGTAGTTACTTGGAAATAGACCTGCTCAAAAAACCTGTTTAGTAATCAAGAAAATTTTGGTCAGTTCCAACATCCAAAGCAAGTCTGGAAGTTTTCATCCTTAGATGCAACATCTATGCAAGTTTAATCATAACAGGCCATAATATTATATAGCTACACCAAAAAAAAAAATTACCCTGGTCACTCATCTGGATAATGTAGGTCAGATTCAGAATCCAAAGCAAGTCTGGTAGTGTCCATCCCTAGATACACCAACCATGCTAATTTGGTTAAAATATGGCTAAAATTCACTCATGTAGAAAATCTAGGTCAGATCCAGCATCCGAAGCAGGTTGGTTAGTGTCCATCCCTAGATGCATCATCCATGAAAGTTTGGTCCAGGTAGGGCTTATAATTACTTGGGAACAGGACTGCTCCAAAATCTAAACCTGGTCTCACATGTGGAAAATCTAGCTCAGATCCAGCATCTGAAGCAAGTGTGGTAGTGTCCATCCCTAGATGCATCATCCATGCAAGTTTGATCCAGGTAGAGCTAATAGTTACTTGGGAATGAAACTTGCTCCTAAAACTTTAACCGGGACGCCGACGCTAACTCCGACGCCGAGGGTATAGCATAAGCTCATCTCGACTTCGTCGAGGTGAGCTAAAAATATATACGTCATGTGACTGGGAGGGGGGTATATGCGTGTCACTCTGTGTGTGTGAGGATGTGTTGGTGCTTACTTTAAGTAGGAAACTTATTAAGGTTAAACCATACTTCTGTCCAAGTCCTTTGAAAGTGGAGGGTAACCCCTAACCTCCCGACCCTCCCCTTTCAAGCTTTTTTTTTTACTTGAAAAAAAAAACGACTCAAACAAAAGATTTTTACTCATACTGACATCCTCCTAACAGTATGCTAAGAAGCTAAGAATGTAGACAGAGTGGAGAAGTTATTTCATTAGTCCATAACACAACTTAAGAAATGTCTTGGGATAAATTCAAGATAAGATTGTTTCGTGAAACAGATGTGACAAATCTTAGGAACTTCCTAAGTTATAACTTAGGCATATCTTAAGTTATGTCTTACAACATATCTTAGGAAACCTTTGTGAAACAGGCCCCAGCTGATTTGGCTCACAGTACATGTATGTCCAGGTCATAAAACTACAAATTATCATATTTTACATAAGTAAACCTATCATCATAAAGATATCTAGTAGACATATATAAAATAATAAATACTTTCAATAAAACAGTTACTCCTTAAATACTGTCTCTCAAATCAGATTCTGACTGTGTTAGTACTATGGAATTAACTTTGGCAAAATTACAGATTTTACAGTTAAATCAAATATTAGAAATCATATTAAAATTATTATATAAATGTTATCTTACCTTAATAGAGAAAAGTATTGTCTCTGTCAATTTTAAAAAGTTGTAAATACAAAACTTAGTAAATACAACCCTCTCTGGACAAAAACTGGACAAAGAATGACCATAACAAACAACAACTTTTTGGAGGGAAAAATACTGAACCAATATAACACAACCTTACAAAGTTCAAACCAATGAAAACAGTGAATACTTCAAACCAAAGACCCTAGACCAGAACCTTCATAACCCAAGGCAATAATAATTAAGTACAGGTACTGCCTGTTCTACTTGGGTGACCTTTAAAGATTTAATACTGCATTCATATTTACAATTTAAAAACATATGAAATGCATTATAGATTTATTAAATAAGTTAATAAGTCTAATACTGTAACACTTTTATAAATGGCATGACAATTTTATAATGCGACATAAAAACAGTTTTTTCATTGGTTCCAATGGTCTTGGAAGAAACAACGTATCATCCTCAGTTTTAGTGGAGTAATCTGCCAAGGGGTTTGCATGGAGCAACCCTTGGCTTGCGAAGATGGTTGGAGATTGTCCTGAGTTTAAGGGAGATATTTTTTCAAAAGGTACGTGCTGAGATTACGTAACAAAAACCATTATTAAATCGATAGTGCACAATGAAATCAATATTCAAGGTGTGTTTCTAAACCCTCTTGGTTAAATTTCGTAATTTTTAGAAAATCTTGCTGGAGGTCGTAGATAAGAAGTATATAAATTCATTCTCAAATTTGTGAATTAAAGTGTTCGGGAAAACTGGCCTGGTGAGTATATAATGAAAATAACATAATTTTTTCCATAGTTATAAAATCCCTTTTTGCCATCTGCTTGTAACAAGACATACAAGTAGAGGTCCCTTTTACCATTGTGTCTAGTCCGTCCATCGGAAAGTGAGCGAGGTCTTTTACGAAAAAGTCACCTACAGACGATGTATGTCTTTTGAAAAAACAAAAATAAAATTGTGATGTGCTTTGCATCAAATTTGTTAAAAAGCAAAATAAAGATTTTTCAAAACTTGTATCTCTTGTGTTAAGTAATAAAAACAATGCTTATTTGCCGTATTTTTGTCTATTTAACTTGTCCGTATTCAGCTATTGTGTTCCTAAATTGTAAGATCCCTGACCGGTACATAACAGATTTTGAACAATCACTTTGGGTAACAACTCTTTTAATATAATTTCAATTATTTTTTTTTTCCGCGGACGCGGAGTTTGAGATCAACACAAAATAAGTAAAATATTTCAAGGACAGTTTAGTGAAATCGTTTGAAACGCATGTAGCAACAGAAATATTATTCTTTAAAACAAATGGCCCGTATATCTTACTTTTCAAATGCTTTGACTATTACCAACCCGATGTAAATCCTTATCATTAAATCCTTCCTCAATGTTACCTTTGCCGTAAGACTGAAGAAGGATTTATTTATCAGTCAATGCCAGTGTAATACAATCAAGATCAAATTTGATCATAGTCATTCAAGTCATTGATGTATTTTTAGGTAAAATGCTCGAAATTAAGTGGCAGTAAAAGCAAATCTTTTTGCATAGAGTCCATCAAGACCCATGTAGATGTAATCTTTTTCCAGAATTCTAATCTCAGTTCCAGGATTTTTAAGTCTCACTAGCTAGGATATTTTTTAAATGGAGGTTTGACACATTTTGAGTTTTTAAGAATTTCATTTAAGGAATGAATTTAATAGAATTTAAAAATGTACATATCCAATTTATACGGTATAAAGTGGGTTGCGGCAGTTTACGCTTTATAAACCGCGTTTATCAAAAAGCGTAAACTGTTCCAACCCACTTTATACCGTATAAATTGGGTAGCTATTAATTTCATTCTTTATAATTTAAAAGATGATTGTTCTTAAAAAATGACTTTAAATTGTACAAAATTTAAATGTAACGTCAGGCGGATCGATAAGTTTTTGACGCAAGTCATTGTGACGTAGGCAACCCAATTTATACGATATAAAGTAAATTTTTTTTATCCAATCAAATACCACGTTATAACCAGAATTAAATTATTCTGTCATGAAATGGGTTAAAGATGTTGAATTAGATTTCTGATGCTGCAAGTGATCTAAATTTCAAAATCTTGCATAGACAATGCATCTTAGGATTCATATTAGTAATGATAATTAGGACACTGCATATGACCTATATTATCGACATGAGTTGTGAGGTTTATATTTCAGAAAAGCCTATTCACAAGTGATTAAAAGTCAGCACTGCTGTCATCTCGATGTATAGAATCTTATTTCCGATTTTGCATAGTGCCTACATTATACATCTACATAAAAAGCATCACGTTTAAGCATTTGTGCATTTCAAAGTACTCATTATTCAAGCAATAGAAAGTCTTAATACTAGTAATTCGAATTTGAATCTGCACTTCATGTAGAATATTTAAGTTATCAATCATATTATGTCTTTAATGCTTTTAATTCTGATCCAAATCAATCTTAAGTTGATATGAACAATATGTATGTACATAGATGTTATTTTTTTTAAAAATTCTTTAATTTTTTAAATTTGCCTTACAAACTCTTAACAATAAAACTGGAATTTTATTTTCAGTTACTTGGAAATTAGTTAAAAATTAAGATAAAATATTAAAACAATATCATGGATGAAGACTGTGCCACAAAGTTGAAAGCATCAAAGTGCTCAAAATGCCGAGAGAAACCGGAATACCACTGCAAAACGTGTAAACATGACTTTTGCGTTCTTTGTCGGGAGAAACACATTACAGACCATGAAACTAAACGCAATGCTGTACCAATTTACACAAGGACTGGAATAGGCGGTGCAAAGAATGATCAGCCCTTGAAACTTATGCCTCATCCTATATTGAAGACATCTTTGGAAGTGGGAGGTGTAAAAGAGGGTCGTTACTTTTTACTGGTGACACAAGACCAACTCTGGATCAGCGATGCCTATAACCTCATCTTAACAGACACAAAAGGTGCTATTTCTTACCACTTGAAAGATATATCACAACAAAGCTTTCAAGTACACACGATAGCGAATGATGGGACACTCTTTTATATAGATAAGGACTTCCATATCAATAAATTGAGTAACGACCAGCAAAGCAGAAATACATTGATATCACTAGAAAAATCATGGGGACCACTTTCTGTCCTCTGTTCCCCATCAAGTGGAGATATACTAGTCGGGACACATATATCTCCTATCGATGAAAGTCAATCCAAAGGAAAGATAACTCGATACAACAGCGATGGACAACAGGTCCAGACGATCCAGTACGACAACAATGGCGAGATGTTGTACAGGTATCCTGGATATCTTTCAGAAAACCATAATGGGGATATCATCGTGTCTGATTGGCGCCGTGTGGTGGTAACTGACCGTGATGGTACGCTTCGCTTTACATACACAGGACCTTCAAGACCACGGATTTCGCCATTTGGAAACTGCACAGACACGCTGTCGAACATCCTTGTCTGTGATATGAAGACCAAATCAGTACACATAATCGACAAAGATGGCCACTTTCTGTCATATCTACTGAGGAATGAAGAGAACATAATCGAACCGTACAGCCTGAGTTATGACGAGAGAAACAACCTTCTCTGGATCGGATCAAACCTCTGCAACACACTGTGTGTCTATCAGTATTTAGACAAACAGGAGCAACTAGTAGGTAATTTTAATTACGTAAAAATATTCAGGAAAATATACTTAGATGTATCTTACCCTTAATTCTGATAATTCGCTTAGATAAATTGTTGCATTTTGTCACAGCATCTGTTTCAGTACTTCACTGGTAGATAAATCAATCAGTGTCTTGTTCATACTATATTGATGTCTTATCCATAACAGCAATTCGATTTAGCTAAAGAAGAATCAACAAAATTTTGTAGATCTCAGTTGTTTTAAAATTTTAAATTTAAAATACGAGGGGCATTTCAAAAGTTCTGGCAACTGGTATATAAAATTTTAACTACGTTACGGATTAAAATGACTCTAATACCACTATAAAGCTAAGGCAAATATGCATTAGTAGTGACGTCATTTTACATTCAAAATGACGTATATGTCTGCTAAAATGACGTCATAATTAGGTATACTCTGTATACCGGGCGTAAAAATGACTGATAAGGAGAACAATTTTTTTGTTGAGCAAAGAGCGTATTGCAAAATTCGCTCATTGCTTGGCTTTACGGCAACAGAAATAAAAGACGATTTAGATGTAGTATATAGAGAGCATGCTCTTTCATATCGAGCAATAGCAAGATGGGTAGTTCAATTTAAAGAGGGTAGAAAATCAATTGACGATGACCCCCGTTCGGGGCGTCCAGTTTGTGCATAGGGCGAAAAAGAAATCGTCGCTGTTCAAAATACTGATGATGCTAGATATAAAGTTGAGGAAATAGCAGACTTAACTAACATTAATTCGTCAGCAGTTTTTCGTATTTTAAAGGAAAACTTAAAGCTTAGGAAAGTCTGTGCTAGATGGGTGCCGCGTCTTCTCTCGGAAGAGCAAAAGCGCATCCGGGTAGAAATGGCTTCACAGTTACTAACAATTTATGAAGATTGTGACCAAAGGCGAATAAATGAGATTGTAACTGGTGATGAAACATGGATATATTTTTTTTAACCGGAAACTAAGCTCAATAATAAAGTTTGGATCGGTGAAAATGATACAAGGCCTCAAATTGCACGCAGAAACCGGTCTGTCCGAAGAGTAATGTACGCCTTATTTTTTTTTCTAAAGGCCCTGTTGCTCAAGTTCCGGTTCCAGAACACAGCAGTGTTACTGGTCAATTTTATGCAGAGAATGTCTTGTCTCAGGTTGTAGAGCACTATAAAACGACCCGACCAACAACCAGTACTAGAGGAATAAAGCTCCTCCATGAAAACGCACCTGCCCATAGATCAGAGGTAGTAACCAAATATTTAAAGGAAAATGGTATTGCCGTTTTACCAAATCCACCCTACAGTCCTGACCTAGCTCCATGCGATTTTTGGTTGAATGCCGTTATCAAAGAAGCCCTCCGAGGACGGCGATTTGAAAGTCGTCATGCAGTCGGAAGTGCCGTATTCCAGTGTATGAAGCATATACCGAAAGAGGACTATAAGGCAGCATTTTCCACGTGGATTTCAAGACTGAAAAAGTGTGTCCAGGTCAACGGAGACTATTTTGAGGGATTGATGTAATTTAATTTATGATAATGACGCTCATTAATTTACCGCACACCAGTTGCCAGAACTTTTGAAATGCCCCTCGTACATGTAAATGTATGCATCAAAACAAAGAGGTATATTTATTTAAAATTATGCATTTATTGTAACATTGATATATTTCTTTACGTTTATACCTCGTGAACTAGAACTTTTCGGCTCAAAGATGAATTTGAGTTAAAATATTTCATCAGAGCGTTAATAAAACGCAATAGATGAGTTTCCAACCGCTACAAGATGTGATGGAAAAGAGATGGAGTGATGGAGGGAGGAGTGAGTGCAGAAAAATGCAAAAATCCGTCTGTGTGTCTGTGTTAGGTTTTGTTGATAATATATCTTTGTAGTCCTGAGAATTTTTGTATTTTATCCTAGGATGATGGACTCAGTGGAACATCCGAGAAGAAAAGAGGACAAGAGATAAAAAAAGATACAGATATCGAAGACTTGTGCCCATGAATATTATTTATATTCTCACAAGAAATCTGTTACATACATCCATGTACTTTGCTGTAATCATTTATCAACTTGTGTCAGTTATTCAACTAATAGCTAATGCATTATTGGGGGGGGGGGGGTTTCTCTGTATGACAAGTGGACATATCTATATCTTTCAAAGCAAAAATGTATTTTAAGGAGGCTGGGGGGTCAACAAATTAACCATCAGATATAACTTAATTTTTTAGATATGATATCTTAAGCTGTCAACTATAATTTGGCAAACAAAAATTTCATACATTTTAGTTTTAAAATTTGATCATTTTTGTATATCTTTATATGGAGCTCTTCTTCTAAAGGAGATCAATATAGTCTGAAAATGGCCACAACCACCCAGCCCTCTTAAGTCTCGTTTGAAGTCATCTTTTCGCAAATTTTACAGTCGATACAATGACCATGTCAGCACATACAACCTATCATTGAGTCAAATGCTGACTGACGTTTTTCATACTAATTGTTAGGCCATTATTTATACACAGAACTGTATACGGATTTTTCCCGGGGGGGGGGATCATGACAAGAAGCACACGGCGGGTGTGACCGGTCGGCAGGGGATGCTCACTCCTCTATGGCACCTGATTCCACCTCTAAATTTTGAGGTCCGTGTTTGCTCTGCTCCAAATTGGTATCGTTTCATTGGACTTTCGAGATTGAATACTGTTCGTTATCTTCATATTTCATCCAACAGACGATATATGATTTATGATATATGATTTGGCACCGCTTTTTTGATTAAAAACTAAAAAATACTCTACATTCCATGCAAGTATATTTAATGACTTTTCCACGTTTTGTTTTAGCTCATAAATGGAAAACATTTATTTACTGATTAACATAATATTGTTGGTGCCGAACCTTTTTCTATTTTCAGCAAACTTGGTAGATCGTTGTGTATTTCACCGTTTCTTTGTTTGTTGTTCATTTATACGTAAATACGGTTCTTGTTTCTTTTCGTCCTGGACAAAAAAAAACTTGAGACATGTTTTAAAGAAAATGGAGAATACCGTGAAGGAATATTGATATAATTCAATTAAAGGGTGTGATATATTTTTATATCCATTTGCATTATATTTTTGAACGACCTTCTTACATTGATCCCCTGATCGTTTGTTCATGCAAATCCTGAGTCATACCCTGGATCACTTAATAGTCAACTATATCTTCAGAGTGTTAAGATTTACTATCACATACCTCTAGATCATATATTAAAAAGCTATGCTTTTGTAGAAATGAGTATATCGCATAATAAATTTTGCTCTATTGAATACATGTCTAGCATTAAAAAATTAAAATTTTAAATTATATGTCTTCCTTTTCACCATCAATTTTATAACATTTCGACTTGAAATAAACATACAAAAAACTTTTAACTCTATTGTGGCCTCAGCTGCAGTACTGTAGCTCTCTGGTTGAGAAAATTCGGGCAGACAATCCAGAGAGCTATAGATCCAGACATTGTACAATCCTTCGATGTACGGTTTCTCTTTTTTTATCGCTCGCTTCGATTATTTCCTGTATTATCTACGTTCCCCACTTAAAGCATGGTATACGTTAATTAAAGCTTAACACGATTCGTAAAAGGAATTTTCCCGCCATATTTCTCTTATCCTGCGTTATAGCTGAGGCCCTATATAAGCCACTCACTCAGTCTTGGTATTTCAGTTTTCATCTAAATTGGGGGAATTTTATGAGTCTGATAAGGTATCTTATGAGAAAGTTGGGTGGAGAAAGAAAGAGCAAGAGCCATTTAGGGTCTTTTTTGGCCCTGAGAATTTCTGAAAAATCGAAACTGCTCAGTTTTGGTTGAAAATGCAGTATTTATAATTTGGACCCTTGCTGACCGTGTATCTTTTGAACATGACGTAATTTTCTCTCTAGTCAATGCATTAATGACGTCATAAAATGCGTCATTTTTCCCATATCCTGTAAATTCCCTTAAAAATGGCCAAAAGTTGAGATATTTTTTCAATATTTCATATAGAGCACAACCTCTGATCCAAAATATGCACTTACATTATGAAAGATCTGTTTCCAAAGATCACAAAATGTTTTTAAATTTTTGGATCGTGGGCTGTGCTCATATTTTAATTCTTTGCTGAAGGTAATCAAATACGCATGTTTTCTGCAAAATTCAAGAACATTGCATTTTCTCAAAGCCTGTTTTCTAATACCTGGATTCTCAAAAAGAAATTTTGTTATAGGAAATGAAAGCACTAAGTTTCTACTTTATTTTGATATATAAAATGGGACAGAGGGTGAAAGTCAATTAATTGATATAAGGACAGGGCCATTTTATGCATAAAGTGAACCTATCTCTTTCTGACTAGGACAGAGTCCGTCAAAGATGCAGCAAAATCTGACCAACCTGTGACTGTAACAGGCAAGGCAAATGTCTCAAAAAGTCAGGGAAATAATTGAAATTGATGGCAGATACACGATTCGTGATATTGCCAAAGCTGTTGACATATTGCTATCGCGGTTGCATTTCATTTTGAAGCGTAATTTGAAAGTACGAAAGATTTCTGCCAGATGGACACCGCATATGTCGACAGATGACCAGAAGCAGGTGCGAGTACAAACCGCTTAGTAATTGCTCAAAGTGTTTCCCAAGTTCTATCAAAAACAATTTGTAAACATTATGACGAAAAATGGGTTCACTATTTAGAACGAGTACGAGAAACTGGACACAAAATACGGCTAACTTAACACGGTACGTAGAAGGTCTGTAGTTGTCAAAAGAACCATAAGCACAAAGAAGGTTATTTATTGCATATTCTTCTCATATGATGGTATAGCCGTACAAATTCTGGTGCCGAAGAGCAAAAGTGTTACAGGTCGGTATTACCGAGATGTTATACTAGAAAGCTAAAGAAATACATGTATCATCATAATCGACGCCCTGTGTCAGGATTTAGGAATGTTCGTCTACTTCATGATAATGCATAATCCCATACATCTGAGCTTGTGAAGCAATTTTTGAAGTCGGAGAAGGTTACCGTCTTGAAACACCCACATACTTTCCAGATTTAGCCTCACGCCACTTTATAACTTTTTCCAAAACTTTAAAAATAAAGGTCTTATCTGGTAGCTTACAAGTTCCGACAAAACCTTGGCTCAGCCATCAGTCAGTGCCTTAGATGTCTAACTAAATTAGCGTACCGCATTTCACTATTTGAGTTGAATGCTTTTGTGATATCGTACAATACACATTACATATCAAACAACCCTCGTATAAGAGGTGAATGAAATATGGAGATAACGAACAGTTGTCAAGCTCAAAGTCAATTTAAACAATACAAATCGGGAGCAGAGAAAACACAGACCTTCCAAAAAAATTAGAGGTGGGATCAGGTCCATGGAGGAGTGAGCTTCTCCTGCGACCGGTCACACCCGCCGTGTGCTCCTTGTCATGATCGAGAAGAAACGGAAAAATCCGCAGACAATTCAGTGTGTAAATAATGGCCTAACAATTAGTATGAAAAACGTCAGTCAGCATTTGACTTAATGATAGGTGTATTTGCTGACAAGGTTATTGTATCGACCATAAAACTTGCCAAATGATGACTTCAAACGAGACTGTTATATCTTGTTTCATCAACTTGTTTGTCAATAGCTTGCCTCGATTTAGAAATTGCTCATACGTAGAGCATGCTCTTGCGCACCGAATCAACTGGGAGACAAAACCCTATATGCAGGTGACAAGGGTTTATTGCTACATAAGTAAGGGAAGTTGATAGTGAAAAATTGAAGTCATTACGTTTATCATAAATCTTTGGTGTTAGGTAGGTCCGTCAGACTCTGAGGTATCTTTTATTTCAAGATCACCGGGATACATGTATATCGAGTCGACATATGAATGGAAGTAACTATTGTTTATTGATAATACTCGTCGATATTGTTTCTTCTTCTCATGTAGAAGTTTCTTAAATAAATTGTGCTTTATATGAATACAAAAATAGGTCTGCAAATAAGGGGGCGCAATTGGTACCCATGGGAATTCCAACAGATTGTTGAAAGACCTGATCTCCAAAAACTACATATATATTGTCAATCAGAAACTCAAGCATCTTTATACATGTAATATTAACTTCAAAGTACTTGTGTGTACAATCAGAATGTTTTTAACGAAATAATTTTGCAAATGACCAATGACAAGGTATTTACGAGATATTTACGATTATTTAAATGGTTGTATGAAGTGTTGAAAGGTCGTACGTTTTGATGTTATTGATTTTGTTAAAATTTTGTGTTTTCAAATGTTTTAAAGGTTCCTTGAATTTTTTTAAGTATACCCACATCTGATTTACACCACTTCTCGAATATACCGTTGTACAGTTCTCCTGAAGTTTCTTCTTCACTGTTGTAAATATTTTAGCGAGAATTAAAGAAAGAGGCTTGGTTTAACATTTACTGGAACCCGCTATGTATATTTGTTTGTAAGGATTATTATGGAGTTTTGGAATCCAGTATAGTTTTGGTAATTCAAATTCATTTTGATTGTTGGGAATATTAAAAATATTCAAAACCGACTTATGCTTCTGAAGAATAACCTGAAGTGTTTAACTACCAGTTTAGGACGACACGTAGAGCACAATAAAAGTTTGAATTTCATTTATATTATATATTCAATGTATCTGTGTAATGTGCATGTATAGAATTATGGATTTTCATATTTGACATGTTATATGTACTTTGTACAATATAATAAAGGTTCTGCGTGTCGTTTCTATGTCTGAATGAATAGTGTGTTGTTGTTTATTCTGCTTTTATTTGAAAGTAATGAATGGATTTAAAGAAAAACTGCAATAAAATGTAAGCAAAGGTATAATGTAAAATAACAAACACGAACATGTGTCGTCCATTTCACACAGTTACCCATGAACAGAAAGCATTCAGGTGTAATGAATGCGAAGGGTATACCTCAGTACGGATATCGGATATAGGAAATCTGATATGGCTTATGCTTATTTACGAGTTGTGTTCAGCCTGAACCATATATTTTACTCTTATTCTTGATACTTTAGTTACCCTCCAACTGGTACAAACATACCGATGTGTCAGTTTTAAAAACACGCATTCCAACGTCCATGTTGAGGCAATGCAAAATTACGCCTGAAAAATAACACACACATGCCCAGGAAATCTGAATAATTTTTGTGGGGTGGGGGATGGGAAGGAGAGGATAGGGTCAAATAGCTTCTACTAAATATAAATCCTTCGTCTATAAAAGAAGACATAATGTAAAAAAAAAAATGGATATTAAACTCGGACGTGTTATTTTAGTATGTTTCCAACATGGACGTCGGAATGCAAATTTTTAAAACTACCATTCAAAGGCCATATAGGGCTATTTGGAACAATTGAAAGGGAAATAAAATAACATAGGTAAGGAGCAAAATGTATGGTTACTCAAAGAATACCATGCTTTTGGCGGAGGAATGCATATAATACAAAAAAAAAATACCTGAAAAAAAGTGGCGCCGTAAATCGAATGGTTTTACAATGTTTGGATCTGTAGCTCTCTGGTTTGTCTGTCCGAATTTTCTCAACCAGAGAGCTACAGTACTGCAGGTACATCTTCCAATTCAGTGCAGATAATTTACCCTAAAGTGTTACGATACTATCTAAACATCCCCGACTTAAACGTATTGTTAGAGGAATGCGGAAACATAAGTGGATGATTTCATCAAAAGAGATGTCAAAGGAGACCGTGGGTAGGATAATTTTAGAAGGCAATTTTTTTGGTTCCAAGATAGCTCCTAATGTCCCAGGGTGACAGACCTCAAACTATTATGCAATTGCAATGTTCTATATACAGGTGAGGAAAGAAATGGGTATCTTCATAGGTCTGTATAATTTATGATACTTACAGAATATAGGTGAAATTTGTTGCTATTCCCGTGGTCCATGATGGGAATGTCGAAAAGGCAGAATGTTACAGTTAAGATTCAATTTCCTTGTATGATCTGCTTTGTGTGCAATAAACGACAGTTTGTGAATTTAAAGATTTGCGGTAATGCAATAAAAAAATGTAATATAGATCGCCTTAGAGTTGTCCTTCTTACATTAAATCTCTCTCTCTCTCTCTCTCTCTCTCTCTCTCTCCCTCTCTCTCTGACTATCTCTCTCTCTCTCTCTGACCCAGGAGTAATTTTTCGCCGTTGAAAATAATAACTTTTGGTCTTTATTTGATCTTTTACCTGTCTAAAATGTGGCATCACCCTTAACATCTGCATACCCTAAGTGAAGAAAATCGACCCCAGTAGATTTTATTAGGTATGTATTTTTTCTTTTTCTTAAAAAGATAAAAAATTATAAAATTAGAGACCCGTGGGCCAAAATGCTCACCTGAGATAAATTAAAAATACAGCGAAGATATGTTGGTCTCATTAAATCTTTCTAATATTTTTTTTTATTATTATATATTGAAAACATTAATCGACTTCAATCTAAACTTTGTTGAAATACTTCCATAATAATTTGAAAAAAATCCTCTCATTGTTTTAAAGATGTATTTATTTTTAATTTTGCTCATATATTTCACAGAGAGATAGTTGTTTATAATGTTAATCAAGTTGCCTCTGATTGCGTGTTTTTTTGTTTTTTTTTTTAGTTTTAGGTCAATGATTTTAACAGTGTACATACATGTTAATTTCGGACATATAGCAGAAATATCTTACAATATGTATGAGAAGAAATACGTGATGTTTAGAGACTTTTGGTACATTTTTATTAAAAACAAAAGAATAAGCATTTATTTAGTGGAACTATCCAACGTAATGGCAAACAAAAGCTGAGAAGCAAGCAATTTTAACCTTAACTGCAAGTAAATATTCCATGAAACTCCAGAAACCGCAAAGGCATAGAGTCATTAAAAAACTTGATCCGATATTCATTTATGTCCCCAACATGCACTTCATCCAAGGGCTTTTTTCATGTACCAACTTTGATTTTCTGTATGTTCTTTATCAGAAAAAAGTTTTGTCCTTAGAAGAAACATCGAATCTGTTTGAACAATTACATGATTCGCTGAGTGGTCCAAGCAAATATCCAAGTCGTCCGAACAATTCCGAACATAACATCATAAACGATCTGTGAAGAAGTTGATTGTTTTAATTTAGAGTAAATTTTATTAAAATTTTGTTATAACGGGTTTCCACACTGTTGAGGTTGTTTTGTTACGGATATGTGAAGGGACCGGTTTTGTCAGAGTGGTCAGATCTAGATCTGCTCCCCTCAAGACTCGGCCAGAAAAGATGAAACTTAATAGCTTCCAGACATAATGTAGATTCAAGTTTGTTCATATCATGGCCTCTAGGGTCGGGTGGGACAACAATGGTTGATTAATATTGATTCATGCAATCAAGCATTTTGGAGGGGGGGGGGGGTCAATACGACGATTTAGCAAACCTTGAAGTACTCCTTAGTTAAATAATCGTATTGATCTTAATTACTGTATAATATTAACCTACAGCAGACCTTCCAGGTGAATATAATATTTGATTTTTTTCTGTATTGGATCATAAATAGATCGGGAACTTCCAAAATGATACAATTGGATATGTTTATTTGTTGTCTAGTGAAATTTCGCCTTTCTCACTGCATTCGGCGAGAACTTCAGCAGAAGTTAATTAAGATCAAACAAGGATTACAAAGTTTCTTTAAGGTTCATCGTCTCTCTGTACATGCATTTAAAATTTTGCTTAAACGCTAATGAGTTTCGAAAAAGATTATAATGAGTAATTGAAATGTACACATTCAGCATATACTACGGGGCAAGATTTGATATAAATTGTCTTTTTACTTGACACTTTTATTAAGAAATAAAAAACATTTATCCCATTGGGAGTTATCTCTCTTATCAGAAGGTCGATGAACCTTAACAAGGAACCTTAATCTTTGGGCTTGGTGAATATTGTATTCCTCGGGTAACTTAATAGTAATCATTCGTATTGACCTAAAACAGCAAACAAATAATTTTACAATGTGGTGTCCCGAAAGGGAAGGGTGTTGAGTTGGCGGTGTTTGCAGTGTTTTCCATTCCCAACGGTCAACCTTTATTCATACACCATTCATCTTCTTCAATAGATCAGTTACCTTTTTTTTTTTACTGAAGTTAGAAATAATTACAAGATCAAAAGAAATTAATGTGTGAATTACATGTTTCCAATATCCCAACCATAATGTTGCTTTACCAAATAAGTTTTTCAAATAAATTATGCATTTTCACTATATCACTGTGTATAATCAATAGCACCTTAACACTAGGATCACAATTTTCACTATTTTGGAAAAGGCACCCTTACTCATCATAACCATCTTATTCTCTGCTCTGAGGTATTTAATTTATCTGTTAAATACCCCAGAGCAGAGTCTGGGAACCCTTTGCCACAATTTTGCAATTGGAAGAAAGACCATATGCATTGCTCATCATAACTAGCACTTAATTCATCTGTTAAATACCCAAGAGCAGAAAAGAAGATTTTTCAACGAATCATTGCATTTTCACCATATAATGTATAGAGCCCATTCCTAACACCATAACCCCTGACTCATGAATTATGAAATTCACAATTTTGAAAGAGGCCCCTTGTTCATCATAACTATGAATTTGGTTTGCTTAATATCTAGGAGCGGCTAGACAAGAAGATTTTTCAAAGAATTAATGCATTTTCACTATATGATCTACAGAGCACAACCCTGGCATCAGAACCACCTATCCTGGGGCCTGAATTTGACAATTTTTGTAGAGGGCTTAATGCTTATTACTATTTTTCGAACAGTTTGACTGCTTGTTGTCCAGGAATAAAGAAGAAGACTTTTAAAGGTTGCATAAATTTTGATTTTAAAATTTTAGCCCTACCCCTCAGGCCACAGGGTTGCAGGCCATGACATTTTCAATTTTTGTTCCCCTTCGACCAAAGATGCATTCTGTCTGCTGAAATTGGTTGTAAATGGTTCAGCGATTCCAGAGAGGAAACTGAAAATGTTCAAATGTTAACTCACGCCGAACGACGACCTGCGACAGACAAAAAGAGATAGCAATTGGTCACCTGAATGAGCCATGCAGGTGACCTAAAAAATTTTTAAAAAGAGGTCACCTAAAGCTTTTATTGAAGGGGCACAACAGTAAGCTTGTGAATATGTTAGCGTTTATATTGGGGGTTGTCGGTTCTCTCGGGTCTATCATCAATATTATTATATCATGATATGTATGGTCCATGTATTTTATCATGTATCTGTAATACATTGCAATTTGGAGAAATTATTACTTTTATAATATGTTTTTACCCTCAAAAGTCAGCTATGCCATATATTTTTCGCTTCCTTTAACATTACCCATTTGAAGGAAACGCTTCTTTTTTATGCAAGCCATTCCGGAACAAATCTGAACCTCTATGTGTTAATCCAACTAGTAACTACCAATTCAGAAACGTTCCAACAACAATTATATCATTCTTATTTAGCAATATTCACCACTGCCATATTTCTCCCCTTGGTTATCATAACCCGAGAAAAAATTCTTTTTATTTCACATTATTCATGGCGATATATAAGTCATTTATGAGCTTAGCTAAAGACTGAGAGGCAGTTATCCGCAAATAGTTATCCTCGGTTGGGTGAATTTCTTTGAACAACGAATAAATATTAATATTAGATGATTTTTAAAACATATTTATAGATTAATAAACCCATTAAATTGCATTCCGGAACGGTGAACTTGTAGGCGTTTATTCAGTATTATTAACTTCCACTTCGAAAACGGTCCTCAATCGTATTAGCAAAACCTCTAATGACCTAACTCGCTTGGAAAAAATTCAATGCGCTCACATAACACCTAATATGAAACTTTGGACATTTTCATTATGGATATTTCATATTTTTGGTAAGTACTTAAGTATTCTTAGATTTTACGATTAACGCATCAAGAGCATGCTTTGTCTTCTAGAACACAAGTTGGGGTGTGAGTGTTTTTTTGTTACATTTTTTTTAAATGAAGTTAAGGTTTTAGATATCATATCAGGCTAAATTAATAGTATTGAAAATAAATGTTCTCCTTTACAAAAGCCAATTCAAAATATTTTTTTAATTCGATATAACGAATTGTTGAATTTGTTAAAACGAATTTGATTCGTTATAACAAGTTTTTGAATTCGTTATGCCGTTAATCTGTAATAACAAATTTGTAAATTTTGTTATAACGAATTCGAAAATTTGTTATAGCAGATTTCATTCTTTCAAACAAATTTCAAAATTTGTTTAAACGAATTTAATTCGTTTTATAAAAAAAAATTCTTAGACGAACTAAATTAGTGAAATCGAATTCGACATTTAGGACCTATACTTTCTTTTTAATTTAATTTGACGAATTATCTCGGTCGTGAGATGGTTTTCTGAAACGGGCCCTGATCTTCGATTTTCTCTCAATGTGAAGGATCCAGCATTCAGTATATTAGATTAATTTGTCTTCTTTATAATCCTAGGGATGCAATTATTCTTTTAAATTATCTAACAGAGACATTTAATCAATGTACACTGACTCGCTTAAATCTGAATTCCGATAACAATTAAACCTAATCGATAGCAGTTTGCTTATCTAATAAATATAAAATTCTCTTTTCCAATGCTGACATCAATAAATTCATTTAAATTTCTAACATTTTTCAAAAAAATATCAGTAATAATATTTATTAAAACAAATTGATAATTTCTTATTTAAGGTATTTTGCTATAACAAATTAATAGTTTGTTATGAAACATTATTAATTTTTTATTTAAAAAAATACTAATCTGTTTAAACAAAGAACTTATTTGTTTTAGCAAATTGCTAATTTTTCTTATATTAAAGAACCAATTTGTAATACCAAAGAACTCATTAATAATTGATTTTATCAAAGTACTAATTTGTTATAACATATTGATGATTTGTTATAATAAAATGATAAATGTGTTATTATAAATTTTAACTTTCAATAACAAATTACTAATTTGTTATATCAAATTACTAATTTGATACAAAAAATATTAAACAAATTACTAATTAATTGAACATTCAAAGTCAACACATTTGACACCATAAACTACTGTAGGCCTACATGTACCTCATCAGTTTAAACCTGTTACCATAACAACAGTCACAACACCAAATTTGTTTTACTTGTTTATGGAATCAGGTAGCCAAACACATCACACAATATATCAATTAAACAATTTCAAAAAGGGATAATGGAAGAAAGTGGCTGCATTGCATTAACCCAAGGGTCCGAGGGAATATCCAGTACACACCAACCTAGCAATATAAGTATAACTGTCAAATCGGTGACCTGTTGTTGAGGGCCAGTACTGAAAATCCCAAACTATGAACATTCCACCCATTTGGGACTGGAAGTGAACATACCATCCCATTTGGGATTGGAAGTAAACATACCACCCATTTGGGATTGGAAGTGAACATACCACCCATTTGGGATTGGAGGAGTTTTCAGATTATCCGTTTACCCCTTTTCCCAGAGATTGCACCTGGTTGTTATTACTATGCCATGTACTATAGGACTAAACCTCCCTTCTTTGTATAAAAACTCATTCGAAGAAAACATGTTTGGTTTCTCACCTAGTTTCATAATTTACCGGTATTGAATAGTTTATTCTTCTTTCCTTGTTTTAGTCATTAGGCATTAATTCCATTACATAATCTTGTCTGCTCCTGTGTATTAAGCAGATAAACAAAGTACATAGTTATGGTGAGCAAGGGTACTTATTCCAAAATTTTTAAAACTTGTGGTTCCAGAGTCAGAGGTTCTGGTGTTTCGAGGAGGGGGAGGGGATATCTACTGATAATAAAGTGAAAATGTGTTAATTCTTTAATACTTTGAAAATCTTCAATTAACAGCATAATTATGATGAACGAGGGTAAATCTTCCAAATTTTTGCATTTCATGACCCTGGGTGATGGGTTCTGGTGTTAGGGTGGGGCTGTGTTGAATCTATAGTGAAAAGGCATTATTTCTTAGAAAATTTCCTCTGCTCCTGGGCATCTTGGAGGCAAGCAGAGTAAAAAATTTAATAAGCAAGGATATTTTTACCTTTTTTTTAAATTCTCGACCATTTGGTCAAATGTTCTGATGCTGGTCAGGGCGCCATTAATTTGTATTCTACTGAGAGAAGTTATTCCCTTTGCCATTCACCTTTGATAAATAACCACTGTTAATAATGTATCAGAAAGGTTAATAGCATAAGAGAAATATGCAATAATTTTTATTGTATAATACAAGAAGTACTTTTATAGTTTAATGATGAGGTACATTTGTAAATAATAGACAAATAAAATGAGACAAAAATAACTTATCTCATCCCATGTTTACTCCTTTATCCCGTGGATATGACGCATTGGATATTTTTTATATCCCACAGTTAAGTGCAATTGTGACGTCACAATGATTTTTGCGTTAGCGTGATGAAGTAAAATAAAGTGGAGTCCTATATAAAACAGTGTAAAACATTGGTTGTGAAGTATTAAACATGGGATAAAAAGAATCTCCCATGATTTGTAGTTGGATACTAGTATGACTTTTATCCAACTCGTTGTGTTTTTTTTATCCCCTCGCCAAGGCTCGGGGATAAAAAAAAAACACAACTCGTTGGATAAAAATCATATCCAACTACAAATCATGGGAGATCTTATATTTATTAAATGTTCTTCAAGTTCTTCAAAGACTAAGAGAGGCCAATGTGAGAGGTAATTATAAGGGATTACAGAAAGTACTAATTATATAAAAGCACTGTTGTTATAGTCAGCATGATGATAGTGATAAATGGGGGCTAGAAGAACTTACTTTATGAGTTGCTACTGAGTACTAGACTGATTATTTTGCTGATCCTGATCATCCTATTTCTCTTGCTTTGGGACAACAAAGCTTCATCTATCAGTTTATTTAATACTTCTATGGCTCCTTTAAATTGCTGTATTATACTCAAGTGACCGTTAAGGCCCTTGGGTCTCTTGTTTTTACTATATGATGGTCAAAAATTGTACTCATTTGAACACAGGTCTTCCAGCAAAGTAATGGAATTCCATTCGTCAAAATTGTACCCATTTATAAGCCAACCTGTTTTTGTATTCTGTATTTGTAATTACTATGAATTAGAAGTTATGAAAAACAAAACTTCCACACAGGAAGGAAAAAAGTTGCTATGGCATTCAGTTTGACGTATACAGTGCAGTGAACTAATTTTATTACAGCAACTATGTAGATTTTTTTTTATCCTTTGCTTTCTAATTTGAATGTTTTCTTTGCTTGCTGATTCAATGCTAATTATCCCTATCCTGCTACTATTTTGCTGTTTTAAAAATTAGGTCAATGCTACCGGTAGTAGCATTATATGATACCGGAAGTAGTTAATTGAATTTCAGCATTGCAGTATAAAGCAATAAAATTTTAACACTTTTTTTCTCATTCTATCATTTAATTTCATTATATATAAACATTTTGAATTATTAAACCAGTTTTCTCTCTCTGTTTTTGATTTTCTACTTAAAACAAAACTGATTTTCAGATGCTAGTAAAGTCAATACTGATTTTTAAGTAGGTCAGTTCTAGCTATCCTAGTTCTATCCTTTGCTTGATGATGCTGATCCTGGGAATGTTATTTTTTAAATGCTGATACTGATGCTAGCTGGATGCTTATGCTTATTTAAAGAAGCATAAGCATCCAGCTAGCATCAGTATCAGCATTTAAAAAATAAGTTATATTCGCGGTATTTTCGCGATCAAATTCGCAACCGAACCACTGTTCATTATAATTACAAAAGCACACACAACTTTTTTGAATCACCAATTCATTATACAAATGGTATGATCGTGCATATTAATAAAAAAAAAGTAAATTAATGGAATGGATATTTAAAACAATTAGAATTTTTCCATATAATAACGAACATACAATGTACTATAAGACAAACCAACTGTACCCCCCTCCCCAAACACACAACTTGTTCTGGAGATTAATTGATATTATCATTGTTTTTGGGCTCGGGTTCGGGGTGTAAAAAAAACCCATGTGTATTCGTTATGTGCACATGTTGTTGATGTTCGGACATTAAAGTGCAAAACAGAATATTCGTTATTTATCGCCAACAAATGGTAGCAGAGCGTGGTTATGGCAAACAAACAAGAAGAAGAAAACGTTTCGGAAACCTCAGGAGCACAATTCAAGGAGAATGACGAAAAAACAAACTTCGAAGAAATGAAACGGGAGAAAACGAAAGTAGAGTTGACTCGAGACGTCGCTGAAGCATCGGAGGGAAAGCCAGACCTGGACGATATAAAACGTGAGAAGACAAAAGCTAAGTCACAGTTCACTCGAGCTAAACACCATTTATTAAATTTATTGGATCGAGGTTTACCTAGTCGCAGAGAACTTCGTACAGCGAGGCAAAAGTTGATTGATTTACAGGAACCTGTCATGAATTATTTACTGTCGCTCTCTGCAGAATACAAAAAGGCAAGTGACACAAAAAACTTAATAAAAACAAATCAAGAAATTGAGTTTATAGAAGAATCATTCGAAAATTGTCAAGAAAGAGTACATGACTATTTAGATGCACGGCGAAGTGAGGCATCAAGCATTAACACGGTGTCTCTACGAGGCAGCTCAAACCTCTTAAATGAAGAGGAAATCCAAGCTTGGAAAAGAGCGGACACAATTCGGAAGGAGGTGCAGAAGGTTGAAGAAGCTGAAAGAGTTTTAGAGGAAGAATGTAAAGCAAAGCGAGAACAATTAGAACAATTAAACGAAACCATTCAAGAAGGATACAAAGAACTCGAGCAAGCGGAAAATGAAGTGCAGAGGATGCAAGAGGAAGAGAGTGTTGGTTACCATGACACTGCCAATCAGGAAACAGATAGTATCATCAATGTAGATATGGATAATGATAAAAATGTATATACGCCATTTTCAACTGGGAAACAAACTAGTAACAATTCCATAAATCAGCCTACAATTGGTATTGACATGTGCAAACAGTTGAAAAGAGTGTCAGTGCCTGTATTTTCGGGTGACAAACGTACATATGAAAGTTGGAAAGCAGCCTTTGCTGCATGCATAGACAAAGCTCCAGCAACTCCAGAGTATAAATTATAACAGCTGAGACAATATCTATCTGGTGAGGCTCTGAAGGCTGTAGAAAACCTTGGACACTCTGCATTTGCTTATGAAGCAGCAAAGGATCGCCTTGACCGAAAGTTTGGAGGCCAGAGACGACAAGTTATGCGTCACCTCGAACAGTTAGACTTGTTTCGACCAATTCGGGCTGGGAATTCGAAGGATCTCGTGAAATTTGCAGACATACTGGATGTGTCAACCTCAAGGAGGCAGGAAGGACAGACGAACTTAAAAATGGTTCTTTGTATGTCAAAATACAAAAGAAAATTCCAGAGACAATGTTATCTACATATCACAGATGGGTGTACGAAAAGCAAAAGACTGAGTCAGTGGAGACTCTAAGAGAGTGGATTATCCAGGAATCTGAATTCCGAACTGTTGCAAATGAAACTGTGTATGATTTACAAGTGGATTCAAACAATAATTTGGATGGAAAAAAGTGTGTCGGTAATCGTATACATCAAAGAGCATTCTTTGGAAACACTAAGAACTTATCAAAAGTGTGTAAGATCTGTCAAGGACAACATGGTATCTGGTCATGTGAGCAGTTTAAGAAACTTGATGTGTCTCAAAAGTGGAATTTTGTTCGTCAGTCAAAGTTGTGTTATCGTTGTTTGGGGTCAGGTCATTTTGGAAGTTCATGTAGGAGGAGTCGACCCCGCAGTATTGACAATTGTTCTGAAACGCATCATAGACTACTACACATTGGAAATCAAAATATAAACCAGAGTGCAAACAGGTATCAGCATGTCCAAGCTGCATCAGTGTTGAACCGAAATGCTCCAGAATTTTGCCCACCTAAAGACACTCAGAGACAGAACCCCTCAGTTAATTCTGTTGTAAACAATAATGTTGATACCCAGAGATTGGTGAATCAAGACAGAACTTTAACATGTCATGGAGGGGAGCCACAGTTCATTGCATTGAGAACCATTCCAGTTATTGTAAGAAATGGGTCAAAGACAGTGAGAATTAATGCATTGCTGGATGATGCCAGTACGCGAACATACATCAACTCAGACGTTGCAGCAGAATTAGGCCTACATTGCAAAGAGTGACAGTCGGAGTTCTAAATAACAAAACTGAGTCATTTGAAACCATGCCTGTAAAATTCCAAATAGAAAGCATTGATGGCAAGATTAAAACCAAAGTGGAAGCCTTAACAGCAGACAAAGTTACTGGTGATATGTGTGTAGTGAATTGGAAAGAGTATCAACACAAGTGGAATCATTTGAAAGGACTTGAATTCCCAGTCAGAGGTAAACATCCACTTGTGGACATGCTTATTGGAATGGACAACAGCGAACTTCATTATGCTTATCGAGAAATCAGAGGTCGACCTAATGAACCAGTAGCTAGGCTTACTCCATTAGGATGGACTTGTGTGGGGAAAATTTATGGTGGTAGTGAGATATGTGTTCAGACTCATTATAACAGAACTTACTTTCTCCACAGTCAGAGGAGTGAAAATGAAACGGACAAAATTTTGTGTAAATTCTGGGAGATGGAAGGATTCAGTGAACCAAAGAAACAGTTGTTCAGTCCAGAGGAGCAAATCGTGTACTCAAAGGTGAAGGAGTCGCTAAAGTTTGTAGAGGGTCGTTATGAAGTCGCTATACCTTGGAAGAAAGATGCACAGAATCTGCCAAATAATTATGACATGGCACTTCAAAGATTAGAGAACACTGAAAAGCGATTGATGAGGAACAAGGAAGTGAGAGATTCGTACTCAAAGACTATTGAACAGTACGTGGAAAAAGGATACATACACAAAATTGACCCTAATGAAGAGAAATCTGGGACATGGTATCTTCCACATTTTCCCGTCATTCGACCAGACAAGACCACAACAAAGATATCGTATTTGATGCATCAGCTAAACATGGTGGTGTTTCACTAAACGACATGATTCATTGTGGCCCTAAACTTCAGAATGAGCTCTTTAATATACTACTTAGATTCAGAAGAATCAGAGTGGCGCTAGTGTGTGACATTGCAGAAATGTATCTTCGAATAAAGGTTCCACTGGAAGATAGACCCTATCAGCAATTTTTGTGACGTGACATGATGTTAGATGCGAGACCAGATGTGTATGAATTTAGCAGTGTTGTGTTTGGGATAAATTCGTCACCATTTCAAGCACAGCTTGTTGCACAGACGCATGCTGAGATAAACAGAGAGAATTATCCCATGGCTGCAGAAACTGTTTTGAAATCCACATACATGGATGACAGTATGGATTCTGTATCGAATGAGGAAGATGGGATTAAGCTCTACTCACAGTTGTCAGCATTATGGAGAAAAGCTGGTATGTATGCCAGAAAGTGGTTGTCAAATTCAGTGAGTGTATTGTTCCTGAAGTGGATCTGCATGATAACAGCCTACCATCAGTGAAAACCCTTGGAGTGTTATGGAAAGCTAAAGATGACATTTTTACCTTCAAAGCAAGTCCACCCGAGGGTGATTTTGACTATACAAAGCGCAACTTTCTGCGAAAAATTGCAATGCTGTTTGATCCTTTGGGTTTTCTTGGACCATATATAATACGAGCTAAAATTCTACTGCAAGAAATGTGGACCGCAGGTCTTGATTGGGATGACCCACTAAGTGATGGACTTGTAACAAAGGCTGAGAAGTGGTTTAATGAATTAACAGAGCTATCACTTATTTCGGTACCGAGATGTCTTCGTCTGTGTCATGGTGAAGTCGTATCTACTTACCTACATACTTTTGTTGATGCATCACAAGATGCATATGGTGCTGTAATTTATCAAAGATTATCTATGATAATGGAAGTGTGTCTGTGAGATTTGTCACAGCAAAATCCAAAGTGGCACCACTTACAGCAGTAAGCATACCTAGATTGGAATTGATGGGTGCAGTTTTGGGAAACAGACTGACTCTATCTGTAGCAAGTGCCTTAAGCTTAGAATTGGACATTGAACAGTGTTCATTTTGGACTGACAGCATGAATGTTTTGTGTTGGATCAAAGCTCGAAGCAGAAGTTTCAAGCCATTTGTAGCAAATCGCATAGGAGAAATACAGTCGGCTTCAAATCCAAAGCAATGGTTTTATGTGCCAACTGAGTTAAATCCTGCAGATATGATTTCCAGGGGAGTGTCTGTTTCACAGTTCAAGAAGATAATGCCTGGTGGAGTGGACCACACTATCTGCATCTGGGTGAATCTCATTGGCCAAAACAGAAAGTCGAAATGCAAGACACTGATATGGAGAAAAAGAAGTCGAACAAGGAAGTTGTGAATTTTTCATATTCGTTCTTGACAGAAACAGTTGACTGTAAAGATATTCAGTGTTGTTTAAACCCGGAAACTTATTCCAGCTGGATACGACTTGTTAGAGTTCAAGCATGGGTCAATCGCTTTCTACACAATTGCAGACTGAAGATCAAGGACAGACTTACAGGGGAATTGAATGCTGAAGAACATGAAGAGGCAGAAACTCAAATCATTAGGACTGCCCAGAAATGCGAGTTTCATTGTGAATACAGATTACTGAAACAAAACAAACCTCTCCAACTTAATAGCAAGTTATTGTGTTTGAACCCAGTGATTGATGAAAATGGACTTTTGAGATGTGATGGACGATTGAAATATGCAGAATTCTTACCTTACGATGTCAGGTATCCTATCATTCTTCCTCGTATCAATTGTGTCACAACTCATCATCAAGTACTACCATGAAAAAGGAAAACATGTAACGGGAACAAATCATACTCTATCTATGATTTCGTCACGTTTTTGGATAATATCCGCAAGAGAGGAAATTCGGAAATGGGAGCGACAGTGCAATAAATGTTGTCGCAACAAGGCCAAACCAGCAGAGCAACTGATGGGTCCTCTTCCATCAATTCGCACCAAACAACCATTGCATGCATTTTCTCGAACTGCGGTACATTACGGAGGACCTTTTATTACAGAACAAGGACGAGGAAAACGACGAGAGAAAAGATACTTATGTCTTTTTACGTGTGTGATGTCAAGGGCAGTGCACCTGGAGATAGCCTTTGGTATTGACACAGATTCATTCCTTAACGCATTTTACCGAATGGTGAGCAGAAGAGGCCTACCAAAAGAAGTTATATCTGATAATGGAACTAATTTTGTCGGAGGCAACAATGAACTCAAAGAACTTGTTGGTTTATTGGACCACAGAAAAATTCAACGGTCTACAGCAAACCTTGGAGTCATGTGGCACTTTAATCCGCCACTTGCACCTCACTTTGGAGGTGTCCATGAAATAATGATTAAAGCAGCAAAGAGAGCTATCTATGCAGTGATCGGATCGGCAGATGTTACAGATGAAGAACTCATGACGGCGTTTGTAGGAGCTGAGGCGTTGATCAATTCCAGACCCTTAATTTTCCAATCAGCAAACCCTAACGATGATGTTCCATTGACACCAAACCATTTCCTGCATGGGCAGGTTGGAGGTCAGTTTGCACCAGAAACTGTAGACACCACAGAGTTCAACCCACGGAAACGTTGGAGAAGAATACAGGAGCTTGTACGACACTTCTGGCACCGATGGATGCGTGAGTGGTTACCAGGATTGAATGTGCGTAAAAAATGGACTCAAACTCGCAGAGATATATGTAAAGGTGACATTGTGCTTGTCATTGAACCTAATGTACCTAGGGGACATTGGCAACTAGGTCGTGTTTTGGACGTTCGTTCTGGCAAAGATGGGCATGTGCGAATTGCAGTGGTTAAGGTTGGACCAAAGACATTTACGCGCCCAATAACCAAATTGTGTCCATTGGAATTTAGTGACTAGATGAGCCATTTTAAAAAGTGTTGTGTAAAAAGAACTGTTTAAATGTATTTCAGTATTTGACATTTTAATGTGAATTATTTTCTATCATGCATAACGAAATCAAGTAATTTTGGTGGTATGCAAACAATCAAGGAGGGAAGAATGTTCTGGAGATTAATTGATATTATCATTGTTTTTGGGCTCGGGTTCGGGGTGTAAAAAAAAAAACCGTTGTGTATTCGTTATGTGCACATGTTGTTGATGTTCGGACATTAAAGTGCAAAACAGAATATTCGTTATTTATCGCCAACACAACTTAAAAAAATATATACGATATAAACAAAAACAATCTTAAATAATATGCTTGTATCACTGTCTACAAGTTGTACGTGTATATTAAATCTTGATGTTTTTGTATATACAATGTATATAATTTATTTAACTTCATATCCTACACATGCTCTGAAGAGCAGACGAAATTCTGGTCGAAAACAATCGATCAAATTTCCCACTTTAAAAGTAAATTTGCCGTGATTTTTGTCATTTGATCGACTTTACGAATTTAAAAACTTTAGAATAGTAATATACTTTTAGGGGGTGCCTTTAAATTCTTCAACAATACATTTACATCAATGAAATGATTACGATACCGTAACGATGTTTGACTCAGTGCCAACATAATTCTAGAGACGTGGTTCTGAAGTATAAAGACATATATTTATAATATTTTTTTAATTTCTGAATAATATATTTAAAAATGCAACTAGCAGTTATACGGTTACATGGAAGTGTGAAAATAAATTATTTGTCTTTGTTCCTTCATGCGTTAAATAAGTTATTTTGCTGATGCTGAATATCTGTAAAAAAAAAAAAAAAGTTCCCTGAACTGTAGATGTATCGATGGCGTTTTATCAATTAAAACAAAAACTTTTAATCACAAACGGAATGATTTCAGTTCTCCATAGTGAACTTCTCCTATTTACATAGCAATGTCAAATTATACCCTTCATTTTGTGTTTGTAACTCCAAACCGATTCGGTTCGATCGCAATTTAAGAGAATGATCTGTGTCATCGTCGGATACCCGCGGGTGATCTCGTATTTTACTCATCCTTGGGCAAAATCGTCGTATGCAATTAATATGCGCGGATCATTTGATTGGCTGCTCCACAGAGTCGCCATGGCAAATTAACAAATTAAAGTTTACGTTACACATGACAAAAACTTTTCCGTAGTTAACACGCGGATTGCAAATAAATCCACTCACCGATGCATTTCGCAGTTTGAAAAAAGGTGCTCCCATATAATTTCTTACTGGTATTTGATGTAAGTGACCTATACGATTTGTCTTTAATCGTTTTAAAACAAAACGAGCGGCAAAATATTATGCATAAATAGCAAACTAATAAACGTATTTTCAAAATTGAAGAGTTCTAATTATCTGATTCGTTGTCTGTAAGCAACAAATTAGCATATTTTACGACTATTTTTCGGTGAGTTTGCCCACGGGTGAAGAGTAAAAGACGAGATCACCTGTGGGTATCCGACGATGGTTTTGTGTACGATCGATCAGTTTTAACTGAGGCAGGCTACTGATAAATAATTGACAAATAAGTTGTTATATGAATTTTAACAGTTTTGGTAAAGCAAAGCTATTGCAAGTTCTAGGTTGTAAATATGATTTTATGTTTACAAATACGTCAAATTTGACTGATAATGATATCTATATTTATCTATATATATATCTATATTTATACCAATTGCTCGGCCTTTCTTGTGTACTAGTTAAATCCTGTAATTTCCAGACCCTCCCTTCTCAACCAGGTACATGTACCTAGATTGGATATCAGACAGTCAGGATTTTTTTCGAATAGAGCACAAATCTTACCACCATTCCCATTGCAGATTCATCATTACATGTATATAAGTAATTGTTTTATGTTGGTTTCAAGGAACTATGCAAACCGAACCAAGAAGTACTTATTTTGTAATAAACACCCGCTACAAGGACGTTTTGCCAACATCTGGGTTTATACATGTATCTATGGGAGGTCAGTGGACACTCAGCGCCTGTGCAATCCTGTGCGCCTCGGACGATTTGTGTCAAACCATTTTCTTCAAATCACTGGAAAAGAAATGTTTCCTTTACAAGTATTCCATCTGGCAGCATACCCAAAGTAAACACGAAAGTGGTGTTGACATGTACGAAATAACCTGTAAGTTTCCTTCCAGAAAAAATAACCTATGAGATACTAAAGTTCACCAATTTAATATTTTGATATTTAAAAAATAAATCGTTTACAGGCATGTAGAATTCATAAATTCTTTTGTTCATAAATAACGTTAGAGAATCTTTGAAACTCTTCTTACAAACTATTTTAATGATTTTCACAATTTTTATTCCAACTTTCAGCATCCTGCTCTGTTTTTGGTTTCGTGCACAATCGGGCAGGTGGGATCTGTTTCCAGAGTTTCGAGACTCTAAACATGGAGTCTACTTGGGCAATCACATCGTGTAAACAGTTTGGCGGATCATTGATTTCTTTAGATACAGAGCAGAAAATAGGATTCGTGACTACGTATATACGTAATTATTGTGAGTATAGAGGTAATAGAGGGTTTTTAAACAAATGCATACAGCTCAGAGGTAAATCAGACTCTTTTTTCAATAAGACCTTCAACGACATGTATTTTTACCGAGAGTTGAAACCTAAAACTTTAAAATTTATGTGACCAGTAATTTTAATGTTATGTTGCCAATTGTTGAATCGATAACTAGTTATTTTTTAACGCTCGAGTTAAACAAATTACTACTTTGTCCAATCTCACTTTATGAGTTAAAAAATGATCGTGAGTCACTCTTCAATTTTGTATAAAAATATTTTTATTATATGATTGAATAATTCTTAGAACTCCAATTGGCTGAAATCCAACATTGTAAAAATTATACTACGTTATCTTCACCTGCATGTGACCTTTCAGGTGAAAACGAGGATTTATTTTTTGTACGTTGGACTAAAAATAGATTGAGAACTCTCAAATTGTTCTCGAAATTTATTTCATGAATTGCATGTCACTTCCACTCAGGCCATTTTCACATTCATAGAATTCGGGGAGGGGGCATGAAGGGGGTCTGTAACCCCTCACCACACTTTTGTCTGAATGTAAATTTTTACTATTAATCTAATATGAAAATGTTCATTGAAAGGCTGGTTGCCTCCCTTCCCCTTAATGGACCCAAACATTCCCCACCATTAAGTCTGGAGTTGTAGATTCTCCCTTTGATTTGGGGGGGGGGGGGTAGTCAAAGATTATTTTCAGGTATGTTGTCAATTTTTTCCCTATAATGCTCCTCTTCCCCCTCCCCCCCTTTTAAAATCCATTCTACCTACCTGACTTATTTTTTCTACACCACACCTTAAATAGATAAAAAAAAAAATAAAAAAATAAAAATCCATATTAATACAACTGGTTATGTTTATTTTACCCTGCTTCTCTCAAGGAGTTTGCCTAGGACTTCAGCAAATGTAATCAAGTAGACATGGATTGCTTAATGAATTTGTATCAATTAATCATTGAATCATATAATAAAATAATTATTGCTGTTTTTGAGGTCAATACGCTTATTCAGCCACCTGAGGAGGACAATATTTACCTCGTCCTTCGGGATCGGTGAATATTGTCCTCCTCAGGTGGCTTAAACATCGTATTGATCTCAGAAACAGCAATTATTGTATAATGTTACGATTGAAAGCGGTTGACAAACAATGAGCTTATTTAATGTGTTTGAAAAGGAATCGGAGAGAAGAAAAACCAGATTTGAACTTAGTCAGGGGAAACGAAATAGAACTCTTTTTGTTCCATGCAGTTTTTGTAAAAATACATTTAAAAAGTTTAGTCTTTTATCAACTGTACTATCAATGTAAATATATGCTTTTTCATTTTCAAAGATGACTACTCAAATTCTCAACAAAGAACATTCCAGATAGGACTTAACAATACCCAAGGACCAGAAAAATACACTTGGAAGTGGTCGAATGGAGTTAAATTGTCACCAAATCTCTCCATTCCATTTTACTTAAACAATTATGATGGCTTGATGAGATTGTGTGCAGTTGGACATTGTGGAGTGCTGCATGTGAAAAGTAATAAAAGTTCAGTGTTTGATAACTGTTGTCTTAAAGTTTCATCTCTCTACATATGTTCAAAAGACATTGAGAAATGAGGTAATCGTCTTTAAAGTGCATAAGGCAGAACTTACCCACTTAAAAAAATAAACTCATTGTGTTCACCGAAAAATAAAAAGTTTAAGTTCGAAATGAACACTTTTCTCTAAAAGTGCTTACACCGGTATTTAAAATTGATTTTTTTTTAATTTCACCTACACTTCCAGTTTTGACATTTTAACCTTTACAAAACATCATATACATGTAAAACAAAGTCTGCAATATTTTCCGTAATAATCTATTAATCATACAGATGCCAATAGCTCACTGAAATCCCTGAGTAGAAAATATCAAGTATTCCTTTTAAAGGAATGATCGTGCGGCACGATGGGATCATAAAGTTAGCATAATAAAGTGTCTTGAAAAATGTTTGCAGACATTTCTTTTTATTTTAATTGACTTAGATTAATATTTTTCTATGAGTATGTATATATAGATATTTAATTTCACATTATTTCTCAACTGAGTGTTACGTGTAAAGCCCTGTTAAAATGCTAATATCAAAATTTTTAATTGAAGAACACATTTTAATCGGGATTAGGTATTCTGCTCAGTTCCACACTTAATCAAGTTTGTAAATGTTTTTTTGTTTATTAATAGGATTTGTAATTATGTTCAGTAATATCCCTTGCAAAATTAGGTCTAAGAAAATAGTTTGAACAACTTTGTACATAAAATCCAAATGAATTATGAGCCATTTGCAAAAATCAATCGATACATGCTATAATTAGCTCTGAGAAAGCGTCATCGTGGGTAGATAGAGGCAATGTGCTATGGCTATGTGATGTGTCAAGCACTTTTTTAAATTATCATAACGGTAAAATTCAAAATACATCTAAACTGAAATTGGAAGGATTATTATAAACGATAATATCTGAAAGTCAACAATGCTATAAATGGACAGAATCGGATAAGTCACGCTTTCTTAATTCGATTTATTGCTTTCCGAAAACATCAACGAACGAATTTTCATCCTTAAAGGAGGCGTACTTTCGAATGAAATTCTTACACATGTAAAAAAAAATGTAAGTTTATTAACCATGTGACTGAATAAACGTTTAATATATCTTAAGGTAAATGCATCAAAATAATGCTCGTTAGTACTTAACATGTTATGAAAGATTTACATGAAGCTGTTAAAAGTTACATTTAAGTTAATTCTGTCCTTCAAAACCTGCAGCTCTGAGTTGACCTAAATTTGTCTTCTGATACTGAGTACAAAACGGTAGCATCTTACAAAAATCTGGAATTGAGTTAATTTTTTGTTTGGAAAGGGGGGGGGGGTTTATAGTTTTGGAAGTTAATAGTCACGTAAGTCAATATAATTAATTTTTTTCGGCTATATAGGATATGGAGATTTTTTTTTCATTTATACATTTTACAATTACATTTTCATGTTAGATAATCTATCAATAAACAAGTTTTTCAAATGTAGAAATGATATTTTTTTTGTATTTCCAGAAACTTTTAATACATTGTGTTTTATAAATAACTTTTGTTTATGATTGTGTTTGACCAAGTTATGGTAATGGCTGCTGCTGAAAAAAATGATATACCATGTCGGGAGTGCAACAGAAAAAAAAATGTAATGTTGCGAATAAAATTTTAAAAAGAGGCTCAAGGGCCTTAACGGTCACCTGAGTATAATACAACAATTTAGAGGATCCATAGAGTTTAAAATAAACTGATAGATGAAGCTTTGTTGCCCAAAAGAAAGAGAAATAGGATCAACGAAATAATTAGTCTAGTATACAGTAACAACTCATCAATTAAGTTATAATCTGTCAACTATTTATCTCTATCACCATATAGACTATTAACAAACTATTAGTGTTTCTGTACTAATTTTAACTCATATCATAACCTCTCACATTGACCTCTTTTGGTCTTTGAAGAACAATTAATAAAATACACTGTAAGTTATTTTTATCTCATTTTTATTTATCTCTTATTTACAAGTCAAACTGATCATTAAGGCTATAAAAGTACTTTTTGTATTATACAATAAAAATTCTTGCGTGATTTACTTACTGTTTTAACCTTTTAGATACATTGTTTACAGTGATTGATTATCAAAAGTGAATGGCAAAGGGAATAACTTCTCTTAGTAGAATACAAAATAATAGAGCCCTGGCCAGGACCAAAACCCTTGACTAAATGTCCAGATGTTCATAAATCTGGTATAAATACCCTTTCTTATTAAAACTTTAACACTGTTTGCCTCCGATATGCCATGGAGCAGAGAAGATTTTTAAAGAAATAATACATTTTTACTACAGATTCAACACAGTCCTACCTTAACACCAAACCCATGACCCAGGGTCCTGGAATTCACAAATTTGGAAGAGGTACCTACATCATCATAACTATGCACTTAGTTGAAGATTTTCAAAGAATTAACATATTTTCGCTATATTATCAATACCCCCCCCCCCCCCCGCGAGAAATACCAGAACCCTTGATCCTGGGATCACAAGTTTTAAAACTTTGTAAGAAGCATCCTTGCTCATTATAACTATGGACTTTGTGTATCTAGTCAACACCAAGGAACAGAAGGATTATTTAATAGAAATAATGCATTTTCACTATACGAGTATTTTCAACAGAGCCGCACTCTTATACCAGAACATTTGACTCAGGGGCCATGAAACTCACAATTCTGGAAGAAGCACTCTTGCTCATCATAACGATACACTTAGTTTCTTTGCTTTATAACCATGAGCAGAAAAGAATATTTTCAAAGAAATTAAGCTTTTTCACCATATAATCAATAGATCCCCCTTCTTTCACCAGATTCCCTCGACTCTGGGACCATGAATTTCACAATTTTGGAAGAGGCACCCTTGCTTATCATAATTATGCACTTAGTTTGTTTAAATAATACACAGGAGCAGAAGAGAAGATTTTAAAAGAATTAATGCTTTTTCACTATATATTCAATAGAGCCCCGCCCTGACACCAGAATAATACGTTACAATAAAACGTATTATTTCTACGGTCACATTTTTTAAAGGTCCAAGTTAAATGCTGAAATGGCTTCTATTTATTCTAATAAATAGAGGATATTTTCTGTTTATTACATTTTCTTCGATTTTCCCATTTCCCTCTGTCTTTTCTTAATACAGTGTCAATTTCTCGTACAATCTTGCTGAAACGAGAGTAACAGTAGCCCCGGTGTCAACCAAAACTTTTGTTTTATCACCCTGAATATTGACACTGACGTACAACCCACATTCTTCAATTGAAGATCCGAGCCCAACAGACACCTGGGGACCTTTACTTGGTCCTTTGTCATCTGGGCGAGTCTTTGACTGTATTTCTGCTTGGACTTTTTTCTCAAAGAAGGACAGTTGCGCTTAATATGCCCTGGTTTGTTACATTCATAGCATATGACTTCTTGTCTTGGCCTATCTGCTTTCTTACCACTATTCTTATGCCACCTGTTATTCTGGATTTTGCCTCGTTGTCTTTAATTCTTTCAGCTCTTCTGCTAAGCTTTTCATACTATCTTCAACAGACTTCATCCAGCTCTCAAGTCTGCCATTTAAATTATCTCAGGTTGCTCTTCTGCCACAGCCGATCTTAAATGCCCCTTAGCTCTCTTTCCCTTCTTTCGACTCTATTATATGCTTCTAGCTTAACTGCAAGACTTAAAGTCTCATTAAGATTTGCTTGTCGTGACTGTTTGATTCGAATACGAATATCTGAATCTATCAGTGCATCAATGAAATGATCCTTTGTAAGTGTTTCTCTGACTTCACCAGGCGCCGTTGGGTACGCTAAGTTTGTAAGACGGCGAATGGCTTGACCAAACTCAGACAATGTTTCTGTAGCCTTTTGTCGCCTTTCTTTAAGCTGCACTCTGTACAAATCGGACCGGTTCGGCGGAGAGAATCTTTCTTGCAAAGATCTTACAAGTGCCCCGTATTGTTGTCCCCTGTCACTTGGTATGTCGCCTAGCACAGCTTGTGCTTGTCCAAGCAGTGACAAAGCAAGGAACAACCCCTTTTTCACTTCTCCCAGCCATTGACATTGGCACAGGCTTCAAAATGGAACTTGTAATCAAGCCAAGAGCGCCGTCATAAGTCACTGGCTTAATAAATATTTTATTGTCTCTATCTACCCTAGACGTCTTCATCGCAATGGTGCACTTGCATTGTCTTTGGGAACATCTAGTTCGGAAGGCCTCTCGCGATTACTTGCTCCGAATGACAGATTGCTCTTCAGCCAGTCACCATCCTCTTGTCCTTTACCATGTTGCTCGTCAGCAAAGTGGACCTTTGCGCCCCGCCACTGGCATATGCATATCGAGACTTGTCTCTAGGATCATACATATCGTAATTTGCATCTTTTTGTACATTGCAGTCTGTGAATGAATACGGCGACATTTCACCTTGGTATAGGTCATAAGACCCAGGTGACAAATTGCTTCTTGTTTCATGGTGCTTGTCACTCTTAGGAGTGGAACTTTCAAGACGATAAGGCTTCAATTTCTCCTCTATCCTATCCATCGTTGCAAGCATACTTTCGTCCACAGCAATGTGGTCTTTCCCCGATGCACTCATTATGTCCTATAAGATCCCACCGCTGCCACCAAATTTTGTAACGTGCGGGACTCAAGCGATCTCCTTCGGCTCGTACTTGGTTAATGCCCAAGTCTTATAAGGACGATAATAAATGCAAAATATACAGATCAAAGCAAAATATACAAATACACTTGTCTAATGTATTCTTTAAACAATATATACAGATATCCCTGCGACTTGGCTATATCAAGGCCACTTGGCTATACAAAGGCCACTTGGCAATACCTGCTACTTGGCAATACTATAACCAATTGGTTTAATCATACAAACGCCACTTGGCAATACTTGCCACTTGGTTATATGAACGCTACCTCGCAATACTCAGTACTATAGCCACTTGGCTCTTCAAAGGCCACTTGGTTATGCTATAACCCCTTCGCTTATACAAAGGTCACTTGCCAATACCTGCCACTTGACTATACAAAGGCCACCGTGTAGTTCTAGCCACTTGGCTAAACAAGCCACTTGGTAATACTATAGCCCCTTGTCTATATCTAAACGTCACTTGGTATTACCCGTCACTGGCACACAACGACCTTTGGCCATTAATTAATATCAGCCACTTTTTAAATATTTCCTTATCTTCTATATTCAGTACTACGTAATTATCACCAGCTTACAATTGACAATCTCTGTCCAACAGAAGTCTGTCTCCAATAACTTGGATGCCGAAGTGTTACACCCCGAAATCATTGGCCATCTGGCTACTTCTATAATCTTTATGTTAATAAATTTAAGTCTTTACTGACAAGAATCCGTTTCTGAGCGTTTCTGAGCATACTTTGCTCGTCTTAACCAAACAATTATTTTTAGTTTGTTATTATATGTATAACTTTCTTTACTGTATTATATATTTACATTTGCAATGTTTTCCTTTATATAACACTATTGAAAGCAATGTGTATCTATATCCGTATAAACACGGGTTCCTCACGTCATAAACGTTCGACGTAATTTCTCAGTGAAGTCATAAAGGGTCGACGATTAAACACGTGCCCTTGAGTTTGAAAAATGAAACACTTCATACGTTAAAAATTGTAATCAGGCAAATATAGATATAAATAAGTCACAAATGTAAATATAAGTAATAAGGTATCATTTTTAAACATCTATCGGGATATAAATACGGGTTGGTACGAGATCAAATTTACCATAAAGCCCTTTGGGCTTTATTGAATTTGATCTCGTGACCAACGCGTATTTATATCCCGATAGATGTTTAAAAATGATACCTTATTTCTTAATTAATCAAATAACCCGTTAATTACATTATTTACCATGATTTCTTGATTAAAACAATTTGACAAACGGGGGATAACTCTAAACCGTTTCACATGTAGAATGTACATAACTTCAATGATAAATGACCAATAAAAGATATCTTGTTGATTGAATGACAGTTTTCAACCAAATGCACTCATACAACAGCTTTTGTCTTACTGTTTGGCATGATCGCAAACCTTTCTGGCAACTTTCCTTTATATTTTATGATAGAATTCCTCAGTCCAAGCATTTTGCCGGTATATCGGTATCACAAAAACGTATTGCAATACAATATTTTTTGTCAACATACCGCAATATACCGAAATATCGGAGTCCGATGTTAAAACAAGATGTGTTTGTGAAACACTGATGCCCCCGTATGGCAACTTATAGCGAAGGTTAAACTTTCTCAAATGCAAATCAAATATGTTGGTACCCAAAATAAGGTCTTTTACCGAGAAATATGCTTGTAAAATATGAAAGCCCTAGCAGCAACCATTGGAAAGATATGGAAAAGGTTAAAATTTTTCAAAAGTAAGTCAAACATCAAGGTCAAGGTCAATAATAATGGTGCCCAAGGAAAGGTCTTCTCACAAGAATACACAAGGTCAATGGGCTATAATTGTTAGTATCCAAAGAAAGGTCTTGTCACAAGGATAGCATATGTGAAGTATGAAAGCTCTAGCACCAACCGTTCAGAAGATATGGCCAATGTTAAAATTTTTCAAAAGTAGGTCAAACTCCAAGGTCAAAGGGTCAAACTTGTTGGTATCCAGAGGAAGATCTTGTCACAAGGATTACACATTGAAATATGAGAGCCCTAGCGTCAACCGTTCAAAAGTTATAGCCAATGTTAAAGTTTTTCAAAAGTAGGTCAAACTCCAAGGTCAAAGGGTCAAAGTTGTTGTTATCCAGAGGAAGGTCTTGTCACAAGGAATACACCTGTGTAATATGAAAGCCAATCAACCAATCAAAAGTTATAAGCTATGTTAAAGTTTTTGCGGACAAACAGACAAACAGACGGACAGACAGACAGACGGACAGACAGGGCAAAAACTATATACCCCCGAATCTTCGATACGGGGGCATAAAAATAAAACGAGTACATGAAAATAACAAGATGTGTTTGGGAAACACTGATGCCCCCGTATGGCAACTTATAGTGAAGGTTAAACTTTCTCAAATGCAAATCAAATATGTTGGTACCAAAAGTAAGGTCTTGTACCGAGGAATATACCTGTGAAATATGAAAGCCCTAGCAGCAACCATTGAAAAGATATGGAAAATGTTTCAAATGTAAGCCAAAATTAATGGTGCCCAAGGAAAGGCCTTCTTACAAGATATACATGTGTGAAATATGAAAGCCCTAGCACCAACCGTTTAAAAGATATGGCCAAGGATAAAGTTTTTCAAAAGTAGGTCAAACTCCAAAGTCCCAGTCAAAGGGTCAAAGTTTTTGGTATCCTTAAGTACATACACATGTGAAATATGAGCACATTTTACTGATAAATTTATTAGTACATCCTACCAATAATCTATAAATATACAACTGCTTGGCCTTTACCATTATTTCTATGCCCATTCATACCAAAGCTTTTTTAATGCCCCCGTATCGAAGATTTGGGGGTATATAGATTTTGCCCTGTCCGTCCGTCTGTCTGTCTGTTTGTCCGCAAAAGCTTAATCATTGCTCATAACGTTTGATTGGTTGGAGCTATGGCTTTCATATTTCACATGTGTATTCCTTGTGACAAGACCTTTCTTTGGGTACCATCATATTTGACCTTTTGACCTTGACCTTGGAGTTTGACTCAGTTTTACAATTTTTTTCCCAACTTTAACCTTGGCCATAACTTTTGAACGGCTAGTGCAAGGGCTTTGACCCTTTGACCTTGACCTACAAGTGTGACCTACTTTTGAAAAACTTTAAAATTGGCCATATCAAAGAATCACACCACTAAATTTCACTGAAACTCAATTTTTTTTGCTCATGCAACCATTTCGTGTATGTTTCTGCTAGATTCCAGATATAAAGATATAAAAGCGCTATAAATAAGGCTGTGCAACTTATCCTTTTATCTGATAACTGTCCACATTATTCTCATTATACTCCTATTTTTCATGCTAATTTTTTTCAGTTGAATAAAAACGGGTAAATTGAGCATTGTTGGTAAATCTTTTATACTTTTTAGCTCTCCTGAGCTGAAAGCTCAAGTGAGTTTTTCTTACTACATTTTGTTCATCGTCTGTCTGTCTGTCCATCCCTCTGTAACCTTTTAATGCTTTCGACCTTTTCTCCAGAACCACTGGTCCAAACATCTAAGTTTGTTTAAATGAAGGGTCATGTCCTGTATCAAGGGGAGATAATTAAGAATTAGAGAAAATTTAGTAACATCTTTTAAAAATCTCTCAAGAACCACTGAGCCAGAAAAGTGGAAATTTACGTGAAAGCTTTATTACTATGTAGATTTAAATTTGTTCAAAACATGGCGCCGAGGGTAGGACTGGGCAACAATAGGTGATCAAAGTTTTACAGAGGAATATTTAGGAAAAAAATCTTTTAAAAACCTTCTTCTCAAGAAACACTGGACAAGAAGAGTTGAAACTTACGTGAACGCTTCAATACATAGTGTAGATTCAAGTTTGTTCAAATCATGATCCCGTGTGTAGGGTGGGGTCACAATGGACGATCAAAATTCTACTGGGAATATATAGGAAAATCTTTAAAAATCCTCTCAATAGCAGCAAAGCCAGGATAAGTCATATTTATATGAAAGCATCTTCAGGTACTGTAGATTTAAATTTGTTCTAACCATGACTCCAGGAGTAGGGTGAGGCCACTATGGACGATCAAAGTTTTTCATAGGAATATTTACATGTAAGGAAAAAATCCTTCAAAACCTTCAAAGGCAGGATTATCCATACTGATAGAAAGGCATCCTCAAGTAGTGTAGATTCAAATTTGTTCAAAGCATGACCCCAGGGTACGGTTAGGCACCAATGGACGTTCAAGTTTTACATAGGAATATATAGGAAAAAAATCTTTCAAAATCTTCTCAAGAACAGCAAAGGCAGGATTAGTCATATTGATATGAAAACATCCTCAGGTAGTGTAGATTCAATTTTGTTTAAATTATGACCCACATGGCAAGGATGGGGCCACAATGGACGGTCAATTTTACATGGGAATATATAGGGAAAATAAGTTGATGAGCAGCAGTCCATAGTGGCTCAAGTAAGCTTTGTGGCCCATGGGCATCTTGATTAATTTCCAGTTGTGTGTAAAAAGTATATCTATATTGTGTGATTTTATATATGCGTTATCTAACGAATTGAAATGATGTATATTCACAAGGCTTGCAGAGCGAATGAACACCATTTCAACGAGTTGGATAAAGCAAATATAAAATCAACATTTATATATATTAGCCTAGTGGCGGGGCGCTCGCTTCGTGATCGGGAGGTGCGGCTTCGATTCTCGTTTGCCGCGCCGCGTCAAACATAAGACTTTCCAAATATATATGTTTCATCTTTTCTGGTCCAATGGTTCTTCATCTTCGCAAGCCAAGGGTTTCTGATACGCTACTCTCCTCATAAACCCTTGGCATACGGTGTTAAAAAAAGTTGGGATTTTTTTCTCAAGTTGTGATTGGAGTTGATCGACATCGTTCGACCAATCAGCAATTGTTTTTTGTAAATGACGATATTTGCGTTCGGGATATATCTTGACTTTTTAATATCGGGAATGAAAAACGCAAGTAAACAACGATCCGTAAGATAACATTCCATTCTGGTGTCATCCAATATCTTCAGCTACGTGCAAAATAAGTGATTAGGAATCTATACTGAAGATGTTGATTTGCATTTTAACATGTTTAAACAACAAATTAACATAGCGCAATACCTTCTTGTAAATTATTCTTTAAAAATATTATTTTTTTTACATACATTTTTTATTTCTGTCGATGACGCAATCTGTGTGTACCTGGTAAGAATCATGATCACGTGACGAAAACAATCCCGTCTTTTGTCAGCACCGTATGCCAAGGGCTTATGAGGAGAGAAGCGTATCAGAAACCCTTGGCTAGCGAAGATGATGGTTCTTGAGAAGAGGCTTTTTAAAGAGTTTCCATATATTTCAATGTTAAATTTTGGTCCCGTACTGTGGGCCACCCTCTCCCCCGAGGGCATTTTAAACAATTTAGAATCTACCTTAGCTTAAGAAGCTTTCACATAAGACTCATCTTTTTTGGCACAGTGGTTCTTGAGAAGAAGATTTTTTATGACCCCGCCTTATTTTTTTTTTTTTTTTGCCTTTTCTTGATTATCTCCCCTTACAAGGGACTTTACCCTTCATTTCAACAATTTAGAATTCCCTTAACCCAAGGATGCTTTTTGCCATCTTTGGTTAAAATTGGCTAAGTGGTTCTTGAAAAGGAATCGAAAATTTGAAAATTTTAAAGACGAACTGATAGACAGACAGGCGGTTGAGCAGAAAAGCTCAGTTGAGGAAATAGTGAAAAAAAATTGTGACTAAGCGATAACATTCATCAGAGCAAGCAGAGGAATGCGTATCTATTTAGATAGACATATATTTGTTCTGACTCCAAAGCGTACATGTATCTTTGTTAAAAGATTCCAAAGTGTAGACATCTTTATTCACAGATTTACCACGGTTTAGGTTGAAACTTATGAAGAAGGACAAAAGTTGTCATATAAATGTTTGCCAACAGTGATATTACAAACATTTTATCCATGTTATTAACTGGAAATTGAAGTCAATGAAGAGCAAACATGACCAAATTGTTGGTGATAACAAAACATGCGGTTTTTAATAGATTACTGATAATTCTACTTAAATATAACTGTTATGGATGGATAACTGGTATTTCTCCTTAACAAAACGGTAATTACTAATTCATAATTAAGATCAGGAATAACGATAAAGTGAGATGAAACCTGTTCAAAAAACAAAGATTACGACGCGACTCAGATTGTTGTAACTGATGGGCTTTTCATTCGCTAAATATATTGTCATCAAATGCACAATAGATACATACCTGAATAAAACAGAATTTTGAGTTGTCGATGAGACATTTCCGGTGGTTATACACCGACAACTCAGTTCTCTTTATTTTCAAGTCAATATCACCATTTTTGTCACATTTTAATCGACTGTTAATAGGAAGAATTGCCGCAAACTCTGAAGAAACTTTCACGTCAACATATTTTAAAGACGTTGAAAAAATATTCATCGCATTAGTCTGAAGGGAACTGCAGTTATCATTGGAGCACACTGAGTGTCGAGAATCTTTCAAAGCTTTTGCAAACATGCAGACAGTTTCTAGAGCAAACATTACGTAGGTATTGTTTGATGCAGCATCATTTACATCTTCTGCCGTTGGAACCTCACAGTTACCACAAGTTTTAATGTCTTTGAGTACATCCTCTAACCAAGAATTCGTGATCTTTTCTTCAGCCCATAGTGTCTTGTTTTGAAAAATGTTTCTCCAGTGTGTCAGAAATTCCTCTACTGGTTGATATGTAGGACTCACAACAAGGTTTCCTCTAGAAGCTGGCAATGTTCTTTCATTAAACACAGCCTTCGAGGTTGCGGCACCCTGTGAAAAAATTACTGATGGCGTATCTCCACCGAGTTTCAGGTCTGCTAGGGCCGTTAAAAATTTCTCCGCAGAAATTTGATCACCAAAAAACATTATGCCACTAACTGCACCATCTGCCGGTGAAGTGATGTTTTTTATTAAGTATATTTGATTAAGTAGAGATATCTCAACCCCATACGTTGTATTAAAACCATTTATTGTGCGGATACATATCCCATGTTTTTCCAAAGCCACTTGCAATGTTTCTGCGCCATGAAGGCCGTATGCGCTATTTTCGTGAACAATAGATATGTAATTCCATTGTAATTCCAACATCAGTGACGTGATTATCTGAAAATAATACTCTTAAACCTTAAAGAACATAAATTTTATGTTCAAAGTTGGTAATGATTTATTGGTATATATACATCTCTCTCTTTCTCTGTCCCCCCTCTCTCTTCATTCATTGCAATTTTCAGCTTAAAGCAATTACTAAAAATATTATTTGTGATAATATAAAAAAAAATTACACCAACTTTGAATTAAAAAACTTGTACGATAGTTTGCTTTTACTATTTGAATCTCATGGAATATTTGATAAATGCATCATCATTTTTCATAAAATTCAATTTTAAAGAAAACATTCATTTTAAGGTATATGTGTTTAAAACCCACCTCTATTTGTATATGATCTGAATAAATCGTTCTGAAAAAATTCGGAAATCTCGTTTTATCACTCAAAGACACGGACGTGGAGGAATACAACATCATCGGCGGCGAGATCGTGTCCGAAAGTCTTGCTAGAATGGTAGCCACCGATTCTGATTCAGAACTCCTTCTTGCACCAATGATGTTTGTGGAGATTTTCAATATCAAATACATGTATTTAGTTAAACGGTATTCATTGATAAGCTTTTGGAAGGTTGCACAAATTTAAGTCTCTCGATTTATAATTTTTGTTACTAATATGTAATAAGGACAACAAATGTACATTCATTCGGATATAAGCTAGAAAACCTGACCAATATCTGATTGACTTTGTTAAAACTTTTTGTTTCTAAACATTTATTTGACTTAACCTTAAAAACAAAATATCCCAAGATTTAAAGTTAATCATTTGGAAATGCTTAAGATTTTAATTAATCCACCTTTGCTACGATTTCATTGATTTTCATTGTGGTTTTCAAACTCTCTGGTTCAGAAAAAAAACAACCTTCATGTTGTATAAAGGGATACGTCTTGAGTTCTTAACTGAGTGTAATTTTTTTGCAAAATTGCGAATTGGATCAAAATCCAGGAATATTTTAAACCCTCTACTTTTTGAAAGTTTGAAAATAAAATGTCTTTCCGTCTGTTTTTCTGGACAGTAACACTTAAAAGGGGATGATTAAAATTCAAAGTCCATACTCAAAAATATTTACTAGTATGTTTGAAGCAATGTAAACAAGCATTCTGAGAGTATTGCATTAGCAATACTAGTCCCCAACTGGTAAGTGTAAATTGAAAATGCCATAATTTCGTCAAAAATCAATGAAACGGAACGAAATGCTAACTTGATCTATAACTCATCAAGATACACTCACATACCAAAAATCAACTCAATATCTGCAGGCGTTTAGAAGAAAAGTGCGGAAAACCAAGTGGGACAGACTGACAGACAGACAGAGGGACAGCTAGACAGACAGACGGACGGACAGACTCAGAGGAAATCTATAGTCCCCTCCGGTTTCACCGGTAGGGGGCTAAAAAAATCAATGCTCAATAACACTATATAATGAAGAAATCAGCAAAAAGAATAATACCTTCCTCGCAAGTCTTTATTAATCCCCTACCGGTGAAACCGGAGGGTACTACATGTTTCCTCTGAGTCTGTTATAGATCAAGTTTGCATTTCTTCCTGATTTTTGATGGATTTCTGGCATTTTTAATTTTTAACGGGAACCAGATTACACTTGCCGGTAGGGGACTAGTATTCCTAATCCAATATTCTCAGAATGCTTGTTTCTTTAGAAACAAACACTATTTTTGACTAAACAAAAAGGTTGCTTACAAGGAGCAAGTGTGATGAAAACAAAATGCAGTTTTAATTTCGTACGATAAGTTTTCAAATACTTGACTGGACTATCACTCCATAGCAGAGAGAGAGAGAGAGAGAGAGAGACAGAGACAGAGACAGAGAGACAGAGAGAAAATAGAAATATATTTTACACAATTGACGTTAAATTAAGACTTGGAATTGTTTTCAAGAGAAACCTAAAATGGTTTATGACTTAAATATGTGTCTTGAACGTAATTTAAGATTATTTTTAACAAGGCACACTTATATTTTCAAAAGGAAAGCGTAAATAATAAAATAAAGTCTTGAAAATGGTTGTGTTGCTGATTGGAATCAAAATATGTGCACACTTTAGGCCCGACTACATTGCAATATTTAAATACCAGCACTTAAATCTCATTCTAATATGGTACTGTTGTGTTCTGTTTAAAGTTCTTAATTTTCTTTTTGGGACATAGCTACTCGGACGTATTACTTTATTGTTTTTAAAGCTATGAACAAATCAAGAAAAACAAGATGTTTTTGTGAAACACTTATGCCCCTGTATGGCAACTTATAGCAAATGTTAAACAAATCAAATAATATGTTGGTACTCAGAGTAACGTTTTGTCTCGAGAAAGATACCTGTGAAATATGAAAGCCGTAGCAGCAACCATTGAAGATATGGAAAAGGTTAAAGTTTTTCAAAAGTAAGTCAAAAGACCTTCTCCCAAGAAATATACATGTGAAATATAACTGCCGTAGCACCAATCGTTCAAAAGTTATGGCCAAGGTTAAAGTTTTCCAGAAGTAGGTCAAACTCCATGGTCAAGACCAAAGGGTCAAAGTTATTGGTATCCAAAGAAAGGTCTTGTCACAAGGATTAAATATGTGAAGTATGAAAGCCCTAGCACCAACCGTTCAAAAGTTATGGACAAGGGAAAAGCTTTTCAAAAGTAGGTCAAACTCCTAGGTAAAGGTCAAAGGCTCAAAGTTGTTAGTATCCAAAGAAAGGTCTTGTCACAAGGATAACACATGTATAATATGAAAGCCCTAGCACCAATTGTTCAAAAGTTATGCCAAGGGTTAGAATTCGGTAAAAATTTTGCAAAACTGGGTCAAACTCCAAGGTCAAGGTCAAAAATGATGGTACTCAAAGAAGGGTCTTGTCACAAGGAATATACATGTGAAATATGAAAGCCATAGCTTAAAGTTAAAGTTTTTGAGGACAAACAGACAGCTAGACCCATGTACGGACATGGCAAAAATTACATACCCCCAAATCTTCGATACAGGGACATAAAAATCTTCATTCAATGAAAGACCATGGAAATCTCAATCAACTGCTTCTCTATTTCAAATTTTTCCTACCTAAGATGTTTTGGGACTTTTTCTTTATTGCTGTCGAGATCTCCATCGCTCTGTACCCGGCAAGATGTTCTAACTGACATGTAGGATAGGCAATCAAACCTAGGGATTGGGATAAATGAATGTAAATTTATTATACATTGTAATTAAGTGACATATAAGCAATACAGCATCTCCATTAAATAGACATATAAGTCAGTCCATCTGTGAGATGCTTGATGAAACGATTTTTAACATGTATTATGTCTTTATAAACATTAAGCGTTAGCTTTCTTTTTTCTTTTTACAGAATTATCTGCTATGAATGCTTTTTGTTTGTTAAGTTTTATTTCTTTAAAACAGAGGAAAGTCTTTGTACTTATTTACATTAAAGGGGCTTGGACACCAAAAAAATTAATATTTTCTTAAACGCGGCTATGTTAAGGCTGTCCGAAGGCTTAACATGCATTAGAAATGCGCTATTATATTTTGAGCTAGATTTTGATTTTAATTTGTAATCTATGTATACATGTGCAGTAAATTTGTGAAGAGAGTTTAATAAGGTATTGTGAAAAAGCAAATGTGTGATGTCACATGACTGTGTTGATCACGTGACGGACACTTATAAATTTTCCTAATTGTTGCACGAAACTCCCATCGGCACAAGTGAAAAACGAAATTATTGAGGACAGTTTGTTACATAAGTCAATTAAACGTATTCTTGGGTATACATAAAGTGCTGGGGGCAAGTCTGAGTTTTACTTCTTAAGAAAATATTTAACGAGAAATTCAACTTACCCACATACAAGGGGGCATTTTCCACTCTTCATCGCAATTTATACAGAATAGGATAAATTACATACGATCCCCCAGCAAAATTCAGTTAGAAGACACACTTCTCTACTAGATTCACATAGAACATCTTCAGTTTATCTTTATTAATCACTTGTGCCAGTCTAATATATGCATGATTTAAAAATTCTAACGTGTAAGGGGGGTCGTTTCATATTCATTTTTTTGTTATTGGTTGTATAAGTACATTATCAGAAAAAGAAAGGAATAACGACATTGTATTGCAAATAATCACCATCATAACAGCATATAGGAACTTTAACCAACAATTCAGATACGTAATTTAGACATCAACGTCGAAATAAAATCTACATGCAATGGGAAGGAATGTTAAAGTTATGACACTTTCCCCGTCATGACTGCTCAAGTTTGCAGTGACTTGACGTCATATTCTATTATGACGTCATATCTTGGTAGTTCAGAGAAATAACAACGGCTGGTACACTGTGATATTTATCGGACAGCCTTATCCTAGCCGCGAATTTTCTGTATAATATCATGACGTACATGTTACTAGAGCATTTCACACAGAAATATAAAAAAGCGAGTTCAGAAACTTCTTTTATCTGGAAGTTATTAAAACTACGAATTCGGAACGCGTTAATGATTGACACATACCCATGCACTTTTTGAAAGTGAACTTTATTTCTTAATACTTAAGAAAAGTAGAAATTTTGCTGTGTATTTATGAAAAAATATTAAAGCTATAATCTAGAAAATTTAGAGTAGAAATGTGAAACAGCAAAACCAACTCATCAGTTCTTACTCAGTGATGTGTGCAGAGTTTAACAAATTGAACACACCCGGCGAAACGTAAACATTAACAATAACAGAGCTCGTGCCCTGTTTACAAAAACAGATGTTTGACGTGGTGTAAAGAAGAATGTCGTCACTGAATTCTAAGAATATTCATGTAAGTTCAGTTCATTTAAGTGGTTTTATTTTTTGAATAACTATAGAAATTTAAAATGTATGCAGTGCAACTTTGTCAAGGCCTCTTTAATGTTTTGGACGTCAGTAATATTAACTTTACCTATTTTGACTCCGGGAATGTAATTGTTGTCGTTCAGTCGTCGTATTGCCCATTTCACTGCGTCTAGTTCCATTACAGACGATGTTGAGACTTTACCATTACATTGGCTGGAACCTGTGGAGGAGTTTAAAGTGAATAAACCAGCAAAACTTACATCACCTGGAACTGACGTCACAGGAGAAATTGACGCCTCCACATCTATTACACTCAATATAAAGAGTTGAAGTATTCTGAAAAAGATTAACATGGCAAATAATACATTATACATAGAATCCAGTAGTATCCCATCGCACCATCACACCATCGAGGTTTGAGTCGATGGCGCAATGACGATGGTGCAATGTCACAATGTCATTATGACGATGTCATATTGTGTTATCGCACCGCTGCACAACTGCCATCGACATGCGCGACAGTGACTTGCATGGTCGTATCGAGTGCCATACAAACTTACCATACTCTACACTAAAAATAGTTACTTATAAATATGGATGTTTTAGCATCGCTGGTTCTGAAAAGTTTCTTCACAGCAATTTCCCTATGAGTTCCTATGATAAGCTGTATATGTTACCTATCCTATCCGAGAGTTTTGAAAAATCTGAATGTGCAAATTATAAGAATGCTGTAGATATAATCTTACTATCCATAGTACGAGGGTTATGTATAGGATAAAAGTTACAAAAAAAACCTTTATTGAATTTGAAACACCATACCTACAATGGATTCCTAAACTAAATAAAAATCCTTAAATACAAAGAGACATAGGTTCCAATAAATGATATACCAAGCCTCTTTCTTTACTCCTTACTAAAATATTAACAACAGTGAGGGAGAAACTTTAGGAGTACTGAAAAACATTATATTCGAGAAGTGGTTTTTATCAGGTGTGGATACTTAAAAACTCTAAGAATCTGGAACTATCCGAAAATTTGAAATTACAAAATTTTACCAAAATCAATAACATTAAAACGTACGATTTCTCTACACCTTATACAGCTATTCCCTACGATAAATTGAAGTTCAGGCTTTTGACATCATAGACTGCTATTTTTTTTAAAAATAAAAACAGAACTCGTAAATTTACCTTGTCATTGGTCATTTGCAAAACTATTTTGTTAAAAAAAAACATTTTGATTGTACACACAAGTACTCCGAAGTTGATATCAATAATATGCTTGAGTTTCTGATTGACAATATCTATGTTGTTTTTGGAGATCTCGTCTTCCAACAATCTGTCTGAATTCCCATGGTTACTAATTGCGCCCTGTTATTAGCAGACCTAGTTTTGTATTAAAATGAAGCAGAATTTATTCAATAACTTCTACATGAAAAGGGGCCGATCCCTGTAGCATAATGGTAGGGTGTTCGCTTCGTGATCGGGAGGCTTGGGTTTGATTCTCGTTCGCCGCGCCGCGTCAAACCTTAGACGTAAACATTCATGATTCAGTAGTGATTGTTGCCTCACCGGCATTAGATGTGGAAGTAACGGGTCTTTCGGATGACCAGAGGTCCCGTGTCACGGTAGACGTTGGCACGATAAAGAACCCTCGCTTCTCAATGGCCCTGATTGCCAAGTATAAGCCCTTCACCCGCATACGGTGACGTCTGCATACGGTGATGTCTCTTTATGAGTAAAATAAAAAAAAGTTCTCGAATATGACGTTAAACAATCAATCAATCAATCTACATGAAAAAAGAAGTCTCTTGCTGTGGCCGCCAATTCAACATTTAGATATATCGACGATGTTTTATCAATTAACAATATTCACTTTCATTTCTACGTTGATTCGATATATCCATTTGAACTCGATATAAAAGACAGCACAGAGTCTTTAAATAAAAAGCTGAAATTAAAATGGAAGAATACCTATTATTAGAAAAAAAAATTTAATTTCAGAATTCAGAGTAAGTGACCATTCTTTAGAAATTGAAAATGGTAGACACAAAAATATTCCAAGAGATCATACACTTTGTGAAACTTGTAATAAATTGGATGATGATTACCACTTCTTTATTACATATTAATAAGGTACCGGTACATACATATTTATAAACCAAGACCCAAGTACCTGTGCATGTACTTAGTATTTTGACAATTATGTTGATAATTTTGAATACGATTTCCCTTCTCGGCAAAAATACTAATATATGGGGGTATATATTTTTCCTCTTTTTTTGAAAAATAAAAAGAAGGAAAAAATCTAATGGTATTTATTAACATTTTCAATGTCTTTTATTATATATTCAGTATCTATTGTAGAAGTTAGCCTTTGTGAGATATGCTGTATATTACATTTCACCTACTTTAGCGTGGGAGACAAAGTTACTTCCTTTGATGTGGTGACAGTGTGACGTAGTATATATAAACTTTTCGATGTGGAAAGCGTCAGCACGTCACAAACAATGAAATCCTTATATGGTGTTCTGCAGAGAAATCTGACACCAATGACTAAATCAAACCGGAAAACTAACCATGCAGTCCCATAAAAATCAAGTCTTACATGTATATTCTGCGACTCTGACAATGCACGTATAAAAATTATTCAGAAGACTGGAGGATAATTCGTACGCTCAAGTCCAGTTTGATTTGTTTTTATATTACCGTTCTTCAACTACATATAATTAACGAAAATTTGACTAAATCAAAAATCAAAGAGCATTATACTAAGGTATTAAAACAGAGGTTTTAGTTTTGATATGTAAATTTTGTCCCCCGCTTTCCCTGAAAGTGGGGGATATTAATTTCGGTCTGTCTGTCCGTCCGCCCGTCTAGCTGTCTGTCCGTCCGTCTGTATTTCGATCTGTCTGTAACACTTTCGTTTCCGCGCGATATCTCGCGAACCCTTTGAGCTTTCGTAATGAAATTTTACATAGCAACTCCCTATGACCTAAAAAAGAACCCTATTGATTTTGAGGTCAAAATGTCAAAGGTAAAGGTCATAAATTCTGTCTGTTTTAACACTTTCGTTTCCTCGCGATATCTCAAGAAGCCTTTGAGCTTTCGCAATGAAATTTTACATAGCAACTCCCTATGGTCTAAAAAAAGAACCCTGTTGATTTTGAGGTAAAAGGTCAAAGTTCAAGGTGGTAGATTCATACATTCTGTCTGTGTGCAACACTTTCGTTTCCGAGCGAAATCTCAAGAGGATTTTGAGCTTTTGCTATGAAATTTTATACCATAACTCCCTATGGCCCCTCTCGCCCCTCTCAAAGTGTCCCGACCCGTTTTTTATTGTATTAAAAGTCGTTTGGCACTATTTTTAGCACAGAGACATGCGGAGAGTTATCACATATAATACAGGTTGTCGGTGGACTTTATATTAACATGTTGCTGATCTTAAACAGCAAAATTATGAAAAATTGTTTCATGTGGTGTCCGGGGTGTATGTGCAGATTTTTTTTTTAATTTTCTTACTCACCTATCAAGGAAAATGCAAAATATTATGGGTTTTTTTTCATTATCATCGGTCAACCATTATTCACACTTCATTAATCTTTGTTCAGTAGTCTGTAGTTATTTTTTTTACGAAAGTTTTAGAAAACAATTACAAAATCAAAAGATCATTGTGTAAATTACACGATTTCCAATACGCAAACCACATTGTTGCTTCAAGTACACATTATCTGAATAAGTATAGTGTAATGACTTTCACAACAGAATATACCATAAGAAGCTATGGTCAACAGTTATGATAATGCTTTGTCCTGATACATTTTTGCCGCCTTGGGTGGAATTTTATTCACGCTTCTCGCATAGAATTTCTATTACATTGATGATGATTATTATCTTAAATTTCAATGCCTTATACATCTCCTACCAATAATATAATAATCATGAAAATATTGAGTAGCATTAATTGTGATATGACTGTGCATTGTGGCAACTGCAATTTTAAATACATGGAAAATAAAAATACAGTAGAAATTCATACGTTTAGTTTAGGACTACTACATGCAAAAAAAAGTTGCTCTACTTTATCTGCGTCTGTTTTATCACTTACCTGAATTCTGTTTTCATGACTGCTAGAGCTGTATGACTTATGGAGAATTTTCCGTCTTTCAAAACCCCAAAGTAATCAAACTAAATAAAAACCATCAGCCCTATTGAAAATTGTTTGTGAAACTGTTGATTTAGGTAAATGTTAACTGAAGCAAGAAAGAATGCAATCATCTAAATCGTCCTTGTACAAAAATAATACATTAAGTGCAGTCAATTTGTAAATGGGAAGTAAAGAAATTTAACGTGTTTTAAAAGCTACTACAAAAACTGTCTCAACATTTAAAAAAGCTAAATGGAAGTTTACCTGAATCTTCCATCTGCCATTTCATTGTCTTCGGCTTAAAAATATTTGAATATTGAAATTATCAATTTGCAATCACTTCCTAAAATGGCTTAGGTTTTATATTTAAAAAATTTCAAAGTTTTCCCCCGATTATCCCTTTCATACATGTACCATTTCCGATACAGTCATTTTTAGAAACAAGTTGTATGTTAACAGATTGTCGCTTCTAAGATCACTAAGAAGTTCATTAATGTCAAATTTATGAAAATCCGCTGAGCAGATTTCTACTGTTTACCACCAGTTTTTGATCTATATTTCATCTTGATCATCAACAATTTAAGCCAGTTAGTGGTAAAAATATTCTGGCCGCAGTTAGTGATAAAACCATTCTGGTCGCAGTTAGTGGTAAAACCATTCTGAGTTCTGCAGACTCGGTAACCTTTGGACTTTGGACTTCAAATGTGCATGTAAATTTTTTTATCAAAATAATTCCGACTAACATAATCATAATCGTCACAAAATGAACTGATTTAGATAAAAAATATGATAAGCATTCGAAGATGTAACCACATTTCCATATTTGGACTTCACCATATCACTCCCATACATCTTCTAAATTATTTCAAATGAAAGAAATTTGCAACCTAAAGAGCTTGTATAGTTATTGCTTAGTTGTTGGAAGAAGGATTTAATGGTAAACTTAACAAGCATTCTGAGAGTATTGCATTAGCAATACTAGTCCCCTACCGGCAAGTGTTATCTGGTTCCCGTTAAGAATTGAAAATGCCATAATTCCGTCAAAAATCAATGAAGCGGGACGAAATGCAAACTTGATCTATAACTAATCAAGGTAAAGTCACATATCAAAAAATCAGCTCAGTATCTGAAAGCGTTTAGAAGAAAATTGCGGAAAACCCTTAAAAATTGAAAAAGGCCGTAATTCCGTCAAAAATCAATGAAGTGGAACGAAATGCAAACTTGATCTGTAACTCATCAAGATAGACTCACATGCCAAAAATCAGATCAATATCTGCAAGCGTTTAGGAAAAAAAGTGCGGAAAACCAAGTGGGACAGACTGACAGACAGACAGAGGGACAGACGGACAGACAGCTAGACGGACGGACAGACTCCGAGGAAACCCATAGTCCCCTCCGGTTTCACCGGTAGGGGACTAATATCTCGATGCTGCTGCATTATTTTAAATTACTAAGTATAGTATTTAATTCTACAGTCAATACTGTTAGTTTTAGGAAAGATGACGCAAACTTGGGTTGCGCTGTGCATTCATCGCAGATACTAGTACTCTACAACAGCAAACACACAATTCATACAGATATAATGATGGGAATGTTTTCAAGATTTATTTTATTTCAAAGATGAAAAACTTCTAAGGGTTCAGTATAAAAAAGTGTTTTATTTCAGGTCACTTAAAATTCAGTTAACAAATGCTACATCTGATACAGCTTGTGGTCGAGCGACGTCCGTTTTTCGTAAACCTTGAAAATTTCGAGGTTCTTCTCTGAATAATTGAAACGGTTTGAATCCATTTAGGTATGTATGCATCTATTGACAAAGGAGAACAAAAATTGTTTATTTCCTGTTCCCTGTACACTTGAGACCTAAAGATTGAGACAAAAATTGTCAAAACACACGATTTACAAAAAAACTTTATTTTTACTCCTGAAAATCTGAGACAAACTTTATAATATATAAAGGACTTGGTTCCTTATTAAAACTTTCAAATTCAAAACCTCAAGGTTGGGCTAAATGGTAATATAGTTAATATACTAATAAATTGTTATATCTTTGACAATTTTTCTACTTTAATTTTAAGATTCATGACTCCTTGTGAGGTTTCGGATATGCTGATCATACAAACAGATGTATTGAAAATTCGTTTGATCTTTGAAAATCTTCCTTTGGCAGACAAACTTTGTTCAAGTTGACAATTTACCCTTGATTTGAAATTTGAAATTCATTTCCCCAGTTCCAGAGTTGAGGTCCCATGTGTAGGGCCTGGTTAGTCATATATTGAAATGCATGTTAAATTATTCGTTACTGTTTACTCCTGGACATGTAAGAGGCTAACCGTTATTACAAGAAGGCCATCTTCCAAAATTTGTGAAATTTCATACCCCCTTAACTTGTTGAGGGTTGAGGCCTCTGGGTGAGGAATCAATATATTTCCTTGGGGTTTCCATTTACAACCTCCATGAATACTGATAAGCAGATGGTACCCTTCAAAAGGAGGGATTAGCCCATGGAATCCCCCCTCAAAAGAACTATATTAATTTCTAGCAATCTCCGACAATTGGATCACAAGAAGTACGTTTATTTCAAAGTATTTCAGGAATACCAGAATTATGTATTTTGGATAATGAATAAATTGTTTATAATTAGATTGTAATACGGAAGGATAATTACGCAAAGGATTTCTTATCGTATATAAATTATCCCCAAGTGATATCGAAAATATGAAATAGACAGACGCTATAAAATGATAATAGTCAAAAAGTCCTCAACTGTATTGGCGTCACTTGAGTCAAGGAATTGTTATTAGACGATCATATGTTGAGAAACTCATGATACTCAGTTTATCGCCAAGACCTAGGAATCTTGTCTGGAATATGTTGAGAAACTCATGATACTCAGCTTACTGCCAAGACCTAGGAACCTCTTGTCTGGAATACCGTATAATTGAAATTTAAGCGAGACGCAAATTTAGCGATTTGTCCTTAAAAATTTGTATTTTATTTTTAGCGAGAAGTAATTTTAGCGATTTTAAAATGTTCACTAAGGAAGCCATTACAAATAAAACGCAATTTTTAGCCATATTCAATTCAATTCACTTTTAGCGATCTCAGCACCCTCGCTAATAATGCCAAAATTAAATCCTCGCTAAAAATTCTGCTTATACGGTATGTTGAGAAACTCAGTTTTCCACCAAGACCTAGGAACCTCTCGTCTCGAGTAAAATTTAATCAAACATACTTTCTTTGATAAGCTGGTTTAAGCCCTGAAGATTGTAATATTCATACAAAGATTATTACTGATAGAGTGCAGGACAATTTTGATACATGTAGATAAGCAACTTGAAGTGAACGATTCATAAAGAAAGCAGAATGATTGGGATATATAGTGTCTTTACTGTGTTGACAATAATTGTTCTCTTACATGCAAAGCTTAATTCTCTTGAAATCTTTATGTCAGGGGGCGTGGAACTTAAAATTGAGTTTAAAGGTAAGAATTTTTTTTTTACCTTTTATCTTGTAACTTCAATGTATTTCTAACTGTCCGTTTTAGAATAATGACGTTTTGCTGCTGAAGTACAGATATACGATATATTCGTATACATCTGAATACTAAGTTGTTTAATTTTTCCTTGGATATCTTATAGAAATACAAATATAATAAATTCAAAAATAAATAACACGCTGACTGACGTTTTTCATACTAATTGTTAGACCATTATCTACATGTAAACACTGAACTGTCTACGGATTTTTTCGTTCATGACAAGGAGCACACAGCGGATGTGACCGGTCGGCAGGGGATGCTTACTCCTCCATGGCACCTGATCCCATTTCTAAATTTTGAGGTCCGTATTTGCTCTGCTCCAAATCTGTACCGTTTCATTGGACTTTCGAGATTGAATACTGTTCGTTGTCTTCATATTTCATGACTATGCATACTGTAATTGTACAACCATTTACATGTACCTTCTATAAACTTATGAAAATAATTTTTTTGACATTAAGAAAATTATATCATATAGAGGTGTAAATATTGAGCTTATCTATCTTATTTTCTACATAGGGTATCAACCTCAGGAAAATTGTTCAAAGACATCGAAGTACTGTTTAATATAAATCACTGTTGCTTATATATATACAAATACTTTATGTTCAATTATTTTATCTAGGAACAATATAATGTTTAGAATGTTTGAATTGATTACAATTCAGTAATAAATTGTACTTTTCAATTTATTTTACTTTAGGTTTAAGGGCAGATAACTCTTATTGCATAAAATGCCACGGAATATAATTAGAACTCTTAGTAGAAGTGCATAGAGGGTCCTTAATTAACATTTAGCAAATTGAACTCGTTCAATTCAATACCCATAATTTAAGAAAAATAAACTTAAACATCACAGACAAAAGGATAACGTAAACAGTAAAAATAATGTCAACTTAGCAATTAAAATAAGTGTTCCCAACACTATAAAGTTATTAAAAACATAAGTTAGTATGAAAATGTAATGTTCCCAGAAATTATTCAGAATTTTTTCGTGATTTATGTTTTTGAAAATATTTTAAAAATGAAATATTTATGGTTTGATACCATTTTTTTAGTCAAAGGACAACACTTCCTACTTTCTTATGTTATGTACAGTTTTCATAAATTACATGCCTTTTACATTGAATACTTCCTGTCGATTGATGATGTTCAAAGTGACTGATTTTGAAAACAGAGAGCCTATTGTAGATTTGTATTATCACGTAAAACTAGTACATTAAATATTCCACAGTCTACATTTGTTTCACTTGAGACAAAATATTGAAAAAGGGAAAGGAATTTAGAAAAGGAAAAGAGATAGTAGGCATAAGAAACTAATGCCATTTTTCTATTCTCAGTCGTGTTTTTACTGAGCAGACATCCAAGTCTTCTTTGATCTAAAAGTGTTAGTAATATAGGCCTATTAACGTTTTCCCTGACATGAATTCCTCTTCTTTTTCAGTAATTTGTACCCAACAATACAAAGTAAACAGTGAAATACTCGATGTTTCAGAAATATCACCAGGTTTTACAATCCCTTGATAATACAAGTCTTAGGCTTTCTGTTCTTAAATCACTAATTTTGAACAACAGCAGACAGCATTAAGTAAATACAGTAAAAGGAAGATTATATCAATGAAAACTGTATGTTTTATAAGAAAGAAGGGAGTACTAATATTATCATTCGATAAGAAAGTAATATTAAATTAGAGAAAAGCTCGTTGCAAAGCAACCAGTACGTCTTCCGTCCGATTTTCAGTATCATTGCCTGTCTCGTAAGATCGGTTAATGAAGGTAAGTCAAGCATTATCAAGAAGGACAGTAGACCAAAAATTATGTCCTTAGTATATTTTTATGATTATAATCTAAGCTGATAAAATAGTGCAATATTGAAATCCTTTAGCTTTCTATTTTTTTTTAGGAACTAAAGAAGTTTCTCGAGTGACAGTGCATATTAAAGGAGAAAACACATCTAAGATTTATGACTTGGAACAAGAACATGGTATGTAAATAAAACAAAAAAGACGTTTCTTGCTATTATTATTAATTGCATATCCATGATTATTTGGGGGTAAAATGTCTAGATTTCTCCTATTATGCTGCACCAGGAAACCCTTGAAATAGCTAAGATATCATTCATTGCAAATTATTTAAAAGAAATATTGGCAAGTAAATGTATTTAATTGTTGAGCTAAAAACTAACTGAAGAGATCTTATTTAAGATCCATTTTTCAGAAGATTTGTATCAGATTTCTGGTGACTTTTTCTCTCTTTTTTTCTTTTTTCCTAAATTGCAATCTTATTCCAGCTGTATGAATTTCGGGTACTTTGTGTTATTTTATAAGGTAAAACCCTGAATAGTTTGTAAAGTAATGGTTTGTTTAAAGATGTGACCAAATGGAGTTGCATGGACAGACACCCTCAAGTCAGACTGGGTGAGATGATTCATTACCACATCACGGTATGGAAAAGAGGATATTCTATAGAATCCATTTCGAATACAGGTACATGGTGATTTTTTCCTGTAAATAATTCTAGAAGTTTTGAAATGTTAAGAATCGAATCTTTTCTCAAACATACTTCAACATATAAAAAGTTAATTACATGTACTTGGTTTGCTTTGAGTTAATTTGAATAATTTACAAGAAAAACTCTTCAGAATTTGTCAATTATTGTTAGTTTACGATTGAAACAATGGATGATGAACTTGCATCACTGAGTAAAAAAGAAAAGTAGTTTATAACAAGCATGAACAATGTATTACTTCATGATCATTTTTCATAATTATAATCATTAATGTATGAACAACTTTGCTAAATTCATCATTTCCATCGTTTGTGCAGTTATGCTGTCCTCTAAAAATTCTTTGGTACCTTTGCGTAGTATCAGGAGAGTTACAGTTTTCCGAGATGATTTCAACCATTTTGACAAAAGCCATTACAAGATAGAGGTTGATGCCACCGGAGGCGGAGTAAGATTAACAAAACTTCATAATCAACTTGTGAAGTGTATGTAATATCATACGATTTGTTCTCTTTCTATTATATGGAAGGTCAATACCATTTTCTGCATATGTTTGAATTCTATATCAGGTTATTTTATGATATACATGTAGTTATTTTTAAAGGTACACAAGCACTTCGAATCCAAGACGTGGTTACGATATCGATTTTGAAACTCTATGCATTTTAGAATGGCGAATTCCAAATATACACCCCGGAACACCGGAATCTGTACACTGCTAATGGATATCTGTATATTAAACCAGTAAGTGAACAACATTATCTGACCCTGTATTTCTTTATATGAAGATATTAATATACAATAAAAGATGTACATATTTATAGATATCCATGTACATATACATTTAAAAAAAACACACAGAAAAAAACAACCTTTGTAATAGCATTTTTATGAGCAATATGGACATTGATTTAAACTTGTTTAATATTTCTTAATTAGACATTGACTATCGACCATCCTGCTTTTGACAGTTCTAAATTATACAATGGACAACTGGATGTCAAAAGTAAGTTTAGTATAAGACTTCTTACAACTATTGAGTTAATTTCTGTTTTCAATAAATTGCACACACTTTGAAACTTTGAGAAAGACTTTATTTAAGATGAATCCATTTTTGTTGACCCTCACTCAAGACAATGCTCGAAATTTTATATACATTTTGTTTTCATTTGTTCTTCTCTGAATAACCCATTTTAACGACAATGATCTTATTCACACAATGTTTCAATCATACGCGTAGAAAATTATCAGTTATATAATATTTTTTTGAATGAAGATTTATGGGGTACCTGCACTAGATCCTTTAATTCGGGATGCCATAAGTCCGGGTATGGACAGGAGATTCTTCCACCAGTTATGTCTGGCAAAGTTTACACCAACGCTGCCATAAAATATGGACGAATCGACGTGCGAGCCAGACTTCCCAAAGGCGATTGGCTCTGGCCAGGTAGCCCTCTATAAAGATATATTAAACCCCTTATTTTGTTTTGAATTAACAAACCCTGTTTAATTATACTGTATTAAAATACAGTATCACCCTTGAATTTTATGGTTTTATTTAACAGCTATTTGGTTGATTCCACGTCATAGTGTATACGGTACTTGGCCTCGTTCCGGAGAAATTGATGTTATGGAGGCAAGAGGTAGAAAACAATGCCATCACTTAGGGGACTGACGTTTTTGCAATGAGATTAGACGTATTTTCATTAACACAAGACTTGAATTTCATAAACTATAAAGTGGATAACATGTTTGAACAAAGTAGACAAATCATTCTTATGCTTCTATAAATGGTTTAGTTTATACCCTCTTTAATATTCACAGCACCGACTACAGATAAAAAGTCAATTACTAGTACTTATTTTATAGTATATAGTAGTAGAGATTCAACAATTTTGATACTGGACCGAGTATGACACCGACATTGGTCCAACATCAAAATTATTGCACCGCTTATGTCAAATTAGAAGTCATTAAGTGTCCTAAATGAACGCTCGCGAGTTGTTCATATAAAGATTACGTCCCAGTCGTTATTGTTCACATGCAAGTGGAGGGTATAGTAAAACTGCTATCGGCAGAGTATGGGGACGACATATGATTTATTGGGCTCTGGGACACAAATATTGCCATGCATCAGCCTTTGACTATGGGCAATATTTGTCTTTACGTCCAGCAAATCAGATGTTGCCCTTACACTCATATATGTTCAAGACCTTCAATGACTATATGAAAACTATATCATAAAAAGTTTGATTTCAGTATGTTTAAAATGTAATAACTGCAAAATTTCTTGATCAAAAAACTCAATTTTAAAATTTCTAACTAACTGTTTAATCAGGAAATGCTAAAGCTATGTCACACGGAGTTAACCATGGTATAACTCAGGTAGCCTCCACTCTACATTGGGGACCGGATCGAGATCAAGATGCCCACCGCAGCACTCATAACGAGAGGTATCTACATTTTACCTTTCCCACTTTATCTCGAATAATCTTTTCTCCGAATCTGTAGAAATGTTTTGTTATCTCTACCTTACTTCAAGCTTGACATATTTAAAATTTACTTCAGCTTACCAAAGCTTAAAACTTAGATTAGTTTTTCAGATCAAGGTATGTTTGTGTCTATTGTCTTTCAATCCCCCCCCCTTTTTTTTTTTAAATTTTGCCTTCTTCTCAAGAACAGTTGACATATGTACAGCGAGATGCTTGTCAACAATATTTTTGTGCAAAGGTGAAGTAAGACTCAAATTTGCTTAATAAACGACTATCCCAAAAATTGAGACTATCGGTAAATTAGATAAATAGGGAGTGGTCATAAAAATCCTTTTATCTAAACCATTTGACCAAATATGATAAGAGGGTTTTTGAAAGTTTCTTTATAAATTGTACTTTACTTTGGTAACATCATAACTCGTCGGAGGGGATGGGGTTATAAGGGCAAATTAGAAACTGAAAAAATAATTGTACAGGGAAACATGTGGAAATCTCAAAATTAGGACCATAATGACTCATATCAATATGTAAAATGTGTCTGCGTTGTCTAGAATCAATTTTATGTTATAAAGAAGGGCCAAAATAGGTGATGGTAAAATCAAAATATAAGTTTTACAAACGAATGCAGTATGCTCGTGTTGTGTGTAATTTCTTTTCAAATCATAGTCATTAGCATTTATTGACTAGATCTCAATTTGGAAGTCAGGATTTTACTTTGGGTATAATCAAAAGTTCTTTTACAGTCCAGCTAAAGAAAAGTACAATATGTAGAAGGTTACAAATGGAAACGCTAAGTTGCTGAAATGGCCCATTGGAGCTGGTTAAGTGAAGGATGAGGAGAAAAATGCATCAGATTAGCGTTGTGGCCCTTTGGGCATTTTGTTGTGTTACAGTTATAGTTCTGACGACAGGGAAAAGATTTATGTACGTCAAGAGTTCGATTGTATTGTTGGTTTTTAAACCTCAATTTATACAATCTTTCTCCATTGTAAAAATGTCTTGTTTTAAGTAAATTCAAATTAATGTAACTAAGATGTGTCGAAAAGGGTGCAAAAATGATAATTTATGTAAAAATTTTCTAATCTTGTCATGCTTTGGAAGGAGGTTTGTGACGGTACAGACACGTGCAAAAAGTATTCGGTCAAATATGGCGGCGTGTTTACACTTGAAAACGAAACTAAAAACGAAAATGACCTTGCCCTCTTATGATCACATCACAGGAAGTAGATTTGTATAAATTTAGAAAATTTAGTCACATGATAAATCACGTGACAATATTTTCGTCTGCTGTTTACAAATTAAAAGAAAATATAGCAAAACTAAAAAAATGGGTCGTAAAGGAAAAGAGATGGGGTCGGATGTCAAAAACATCATTGTGGAGTTAATGCATAAAGGTTATTCTCGGAGAAAGATAAGTGAAATGTTACAATTACCTAAATCAACTGTTATTGACGTTTGTCGAAAATTTTCTGATACGGGATCTGTTGAAAACAAACCCAGAAGCGGCCGACCTCCGAAAATCGGGCCCCGTGACTATCGAAAGTTAGAGAGGATTGTGAAAACAAATCGTAGATGTTCGCTTTCTGACATAACGGCAAAATTTAACGAGGAAAGACCAGAACCAGTAAGTAAAAGGACAGTACAGCATAATTTGCACAAAAATAATTACAGGAGAAGTGTTGCCAAGAAGAAACTGGTTATAAAAGAAATAAATCGTAAGAAGCGGCTTGCTTGGTGTCGGGGGAAAAGACAATGGACAGTAGAGGACTGGAAGCGGGTGATTTTTTCAGATGAGTGTAAAATTATAATGGGGCATGATGAAAGGATTAGGATTTGGAGAAAAAAGGACGAAGGATGGAGGCCTGACCTTGTTCAGCAGAGAACTTCTCAAGCCAAACACGAAGTTATGATATGGGGGTGCATCTGCAGGGAGGGTGTTGGAACTATGTCGCCAGTAGAAGGAAATATCAATGCTACTAAATACCAAGATATCTTAGAGGAAAACCTTTGGCCTGTTCTCGTAAGACATTTCCCTCAAAATGGTTACTATTTTCAGGATGACAATGCACCCGTCCACCGAGTATGTAGCTAGAAATCAAATTAACTGTTTAAGCTGGCCTGCTCAATCACCAGACTTAAATATTATTGAAAATGTTTGGTTACACATCAAAAGAAAACTTCAGTCACGCACTGCAGCAATAAAATCTAAAGACAATTTGATCGAGGAAATTCGGCGTATATGGACAAGTATCACGCCTGCTTACATTAAAAGCTTGTATGGCTCCATCCCTAAGCGCATTTTACATGTAATCAGACTTAAAGGACACCTTACGAAGTATTAAATCGTAAGTAATTGATTTTTTTTATTTTCAAAGTATTTTAATTTAAAATTTTAGCTCGTAGATTTCTTCATACTACCATTGTCACTGTAAACACGCCGCCATTTTGATCGAATACTTTTTGCACGTGTCTGTACATATTGTCGTTTTGTACATATTGTCGTCGGCGACAATATGTACCTACCCTCACTGCACATATTGTCGTCCATTGGTACATATTGTCGCCGACTGAAAAGTTACATATGTACATATTGTCGCTGGCGACATTATGTGCCTCACCCTCACTGTACATATTGTCGCCCCACAGAAATTGTTGTTTAAAGATGTCTTTTGTTGTTTTTTAGTAATTTTGTGAATGTAATTGGTGTGAAAATCACACTGACCTGTCTTGTATGCTATTTCATGCAGCGTGATTGTGATGGTACATAGCTGATTTATCAGATATCTCAAGAATTACGGTAATCTTGATATGTCATAGTGATGTACATCAATCTTGGACACAATTTTCTGACCAAAAAGTTTTCTCCCTACAGTTTGTTTGTTGTTTAACGTCCGTCTCGAGAATTTTTCACTCATATGGAGACGCCACCATTTGCGGGTGGAGAACTGCAAATTTTGACCTATGCTCGACTTAGGGCCATTAAGCAGTGAGGTGTACATCAATCTTGGACACAATTTTCTGACCAAAAAGTTTTCTCCCTACAGTTTGTTTGTTGTTTAACGTCCGTCTCGAGAATTTTTCACTCATATGGAGACGCCACCATTTGCGGGTGAAGAGCTGCAAATTTTGACCTATGCTCGACTTAGGGTCATTAAGCAGTGAGGGATCTTTTTCGTGCCAGCACCTACTGCGACACGGGACCTCGGTTTATACGGTCTCATCCGAAGGACCGGTCTCCACGTCCCACAGTGGGATTCGAACCCGCGACGCAAGGATCAACTCAGCGACTCTAGAGCGAACGCTCTAACCACTGCGCCACGCGGGCGACTTCTCCCTACAGTATTGTGCGTAATGCTGTCTGTCTCCCTCCGTGCGTGTATGTGTTTGTCAATCTCTCTTTCTTTTCTCAAGTAAATATTCGTCAAAACAATATATTGACGACAATATATGCCGACCTTGACTGTACATATTGTCGCCGACGACAGTATGTGCTGGTGCTTGACTGTACATTTTGTCGTCCATTATGCAGGAGGAAAATAAGGCTCGTCTCGGTACATATTGTCGCCCGCGACAATATGTACCGATGAACGACAATATGTGCAGTGAGGCTAGGTACATACTGTCGCCGACGACAATATGTACAAAACGACAATATGTACCGTCACAAGGTTTTTATACAACGTATTTTTTCTACATATAAAGAGCAATAAAATTTGTAATATTTACAATTTTACATCCACTGAATATTATTTCCTTTATTTCTTATGAAAACCATTGTCGTTTATCAGTCAGTAAATGCCACTAAGCAAGCCACTTGCATAGATTTCTTGAGCAACGGCTCTTCCAATTACATGTATGCATACAATGACATACACATCTATAATACAATATTTAACATATTTAATTTTACTATAAATGTTTTATTCAGACATATTTACATCCATGAATATTATTTCCTTTATTACTTATGAAAACAATTGCCGTTAATCAGTCAGTAAACAACATTTAAGCAAGCCACATGCACAGATTTCTTAAGCAAAGGCTGTTCCATCAATTATGCATACAATGACATACACACCTATAATACAATATTTAACATATCTAATTTACTTTGAATGTTTTTTTTATAAAGATATAAATATAAACAATAAAATGTTTTTCTTTGTCTGTTAGTACGGGAATTAATGTCGCAGAAAAAAAATCACATAACCCACTAAAGCGGGTTATGTATTTTTTCTGCAACAGCTGCGACATTAATTCCCGTACTAACAATCAAAGAAAGCATTTTATTGTTAAAATAAATATATACAATAAAATAACTTTCTTTGTTAGTACGGGAATTAACGTCGCAGCTATTGCAGAAAAAATTATATAACCCGCTTACGCGGGTTAAGTATTTTTTTCTGCAACAGCTGCGACATTACATACATGTATGTAATTCCCGCAATTCTAACAACCAAAGAAAGCAATTTATTGTTTAAATAAAACTGATTATAAAAGTCTTGCTCACATGCAGGTGAACAAATCTTTTGTTTTGGGAAGTTTTGTGTGGAAAATATTTTGTACATTTCAATGATTAATGCTTTAATCTGTTCTACTCTAAACCACCTTTGTTCTGAAACAGACATTCTACTGGGGGTGACTGGCATAGTTGGCACACATATTCCTTAGAATGGACAGCTCAGCACATCGTGTACGTGGAATTTTGATTAATACATTTCTTAAAAAAAGAAATTTAACCAATTATCCTGGTTCATAATAAATCATGTGGTTAAATGAGTAATGTTTTAATTTTTCTTTATTTTTTTAAATGGTGAACAAGGTGTTTGGTGGATAATCACGAAATATTACGAGTCAATACGCCTTCTCATGGCTTCTGGAACGCTGGACATTTTTCTGGCACAAATATATGGGGAAACAACAAAAATGCACCATTTGACCAACCTGTTAGTATTTATATTTCACATTTTAAATATTATTGGGAAGTTTTCAGGATTAAGTGGTAAAAAATGGAAAAATATACTAGTGTCTATAAACAATTTTGTTTATAACTTTATATCGTTAAGCTTGATGCACTTTCTTCGGCCTTTTTGGATTTAGTTTCAGGTTTTGTTGAACGTTGCGGTCGGTGGTCTGGGTTTTTTCTCTGACCACTATCAATACGACACTCCTAAGCCCTGGCGCAATGACTCTCCTCATCCGAAAAGAGATTTCTGGGAGAAAAAGAATGTGTGGTTACCAACATGGCATGGTGATAATGTTGCAATGTTAATTGATTATATCGAAATGATTCAGTATTAAAAGATTTCTAATGTGTTGTGTTTTGCATGAATTATGTTAAACAGTAGTCAGGGTTTGACGCCCGAGTTGAGCTTTGTTTTGATTTTAGCAACACTTGGCAAAAATTAGAAAACATCAGGATATATCATTCTGTAAATGTTAAACTAAAAAGAAGAGATTCAACTCCATTTACTACTTTTCTCTTTATTAAACGTATAAACCTGTAGAGCTACAGTCGCATCAGAGACTTCTAGTTTCAGGTATTGTGGGAACACAGATTCTGCAATTATTTTTCTTCAGATATCAGAGGAAAAAAACTAGGTAAAGCATCTTAATGTACCAAATATGAATGAAATCTTAGTGAACTCACTAAATCGTATAAACTATTTATTTTAACTTTTTCTACTAATTCAAAATAGCAAGATTGACCTGCCCGAATTTACCCGTGTGTGTGTCAAGAAATACCCCATGCTGCCAGTCTTTTTTTTTCTAATAAAAAATAAAATCTAAAGGAGAACAGCTTATAACATCGAAATAGCAATTAATAGTAATTAAGTTTGACATCGGTTCAAAATTCGGCCACTAGTAAGTTTCCATATCAATGTATTACTTCTGAATCGAAAGTGGATTTTCCAGGTTTAAAATATTATTGGTTTACATTGAATAAAATGATTCTATGGCTTTTATAAATATGAACCGGATATTTTCGCAACTATAGTTATTTCCTTATGACGGAAATGTTAGATTGATTTCATGTAAAAGAGAGATAATCCTATACAGGGCGATTGTATTGTTGATATAGTTATCGTCTGGGATATTGTGGATACGTCTTGATCACTTAATGCATCTCTGATTTGGAGGTAAGTGTTGCACAAACTATGTTCTTCTCACCTCTAATATTAAATTTTAAAATAAGTTTTATTTGAAAAATTATCAAAAAAAGGAAAGAAATCATTTCAAATTTAAAATTTTATATGGTAGCATATTGTCCATTCTGACCTAGTTCATTTGGCAAATAAAAATTTGCTACATCACTATTTTCATGTAGCAGATTTTTTAACATTATGAAATATGTAAGAAAAGACGATATCTTTGGATTTTTTGTCAAACGATTGCTTTTTGTTACTTGCAGTTATGTTCGTCTTAGGATGGACGAGATGCCCAAGATATCGAAGAAAGTCTACGTGGACATATGCAGATTACTAGGCACACCTACTCAAGTACACATACGACGAGCGTTGTTGAATATTTCTGAAATTTTACGTGCACCAAATATAATATGTTGTTTTATGAAATCTGTGTTGGGTGGAAGTACTGGAGATGGGTTTGGTGTGGGGGTATCGGACGTGGACTTTATGTTCTGGCCGACTGATCATCACGTTATATGTGATTTAAATCATCCAAATAGATACAACAAAGAACGTTCTTCTCTGATTATTATGGAGTACTCTGAAGACCACCCTGGGTTTACCATGCTACAGCTTCTGACTCCTACAAACAATATTCATGCTCAACAATCGTGTGTTAGAATAAATAATGGACTATATATATCAAGCTCACGATACAGAGAAGAAACCCTACCCGTTTTAATAAAAGATTCTATTCAGCATGGACCGTGTGCAAGTGGAAAGATGCTTAATTTGGAATACGATTATGCACATTGTTTTGCATGTAAACACTGGCCACCTGTTGCCACTTCTTTTACTTTGAGATGCCAGTCTCAAGCATGGCCACCGGATCATGTCTTAAGAGAGATTATCAACTCAGGTTGTCATGTTGTACCAATAGGATTCAAGGGATCACCACAGGAAGATTGTGAATGGAGGATTTCATTTTCCTTAGCTGAACAAAAACTTGTATACTGTATGAATCACACACAGTTCATGTGCTATGGATTGTTAAAAATATTTTTAAAAGAAGTCTTGACTATTGAGGATACAAATGGACAGCCTCTCCTTTGTTCGTATTTTATGAAAACAGTTTTATTCTGGGTGATTCAGAGAAATACCGTCATTGACTGGAATCCATCAAGTCTATTGTCAGGATTCTGGTTGTGCTTCAAGGTTTTATTGTCAAGTGTGTATCGTGGTCATCTTCCAAACTTTTTTATTGCAGAAAATAATATGTTCATTTCAAAAATATATGGATATTCACAACAGTAAGTGTATGATCGCCTGTTTGAGATGTACAAGCTAGGAACTGCATGCTTATTGCATTGCCATTCACTCAGGGATTGCCTAACTCAAGCTATTTTTAACAGGCAGTATGTGTTAAGTACAGATGAATCTGATATTATATCAGAATTTCAAATTGATCAAGGGTTCTGCTACGAAATCCATATGCTTGATTTGTTTGATAGGACATATTCTAATACACAAAATATTTTTACTTCTTTGTGTTCTGCAGTCAGGATCTTAAATTCACCACACGTCAGTCAATGGGAACGTGCTGGTTCCAGGAAATTTATATCATCAATTATCAGATACATTGTGTATGACTTATCCAATACTTCTATCTACATTTATAACAAAAGAAGATTGAAAGTTATGTACACATGTTTAAATTTGTTGAAAGTTAGTCAAAACATGGGGTTTGCATCTGATAGAATTTATTTACCATTATTCCTATATTCAATCGGTAAGTATATGGATGCAGTATCATGTCTTAACATTACAAGAGGAATTATTGCACAACCTTATCTCATGTTTCCCGACTTTGTGAATGAAGAGAGATATACCGAGGAAGTAGGGGGACAAACACTTAGTGATAAAATGGCTAGAGCCTTCGCTATGCATATCAAATTACAGCGGATTATGTTAGAAGAAGAATTAGAATTAGAATACAGAGTGACAAGAAGAAATTTCATCAATGTACCTCCGTATGTCATGACACTCATGTTATTAGTATTGTGTTACCGTGGTAATCTCCATGAACAGCAAAAATATCTTGATGAACTGTATAACCTCCTGCATTATAACCAGGTAAATTATTTTGCTGAACCATTAGGAGATATATCTTGGCGAATTCTTGGAATCTGTCAACAGATTTGTGGAGACCACGATGGAGCCCTTTCATCTTATCAGAATTCTCTTGTACAGTTTCCCTTTCATGAGATTCAGGAAGCAACCTATTACAGAATACAAGATATACTGTACAGAATTCAATATTCATGAGCAAATTATTTGTTATTCCTGAAAAATGTAAATTTACTAATCAAGAAAAAATTTAAAATCAACGTATTTAGAACTTCTAATCTGAGTATATGTCTGAAGCTTATTTGTCTTTTTTCCTTTTATTAATCATGTAATTTATCTTTTCTGAAGGGAGACTAATTATATCGATCAGGAACACTTTATTTTTTTTATATGAAATTTTTTTTTCTTTTCAGTACATTAAAAAGATTTTAATATATCTTTCAAGTACACGAATAAATTTGAATTACTTACAAAAAGCATATGTCTTTACCAAAAACAACTTTTGTTCATGATTGTTATAAATATGACGACTTAAAATGCAAACTCAAAAGCTCTGAAAATAGCTATGTACTTTGGCTGTTATAATTGCTATCATGTAAATATCATGTTTTCATTTTAAATGTTCACAAGGCTCATGTTTTTCCTTAGAACGGACTCAAAACCTTAAGCACACTTTAATTATATGTTTCTGATCATAAATTGTCCATCATCTATTGTATTTTTTCTATCAACTCTGTATTTCAAAAATAGAGTATACTGTATGCTATAGTGTATTTCTCGGTAAAAAGGAATAATTTGTTCCAGAAAAGAACTTCCTTCATCATATAAAAAATCATAAAAGCACTTAAAAGTCATCTTTAGAACGAGAGAACAGTAAACAATAAAGTACATGTATGTGTATGCTTTTGTATGAAGTCTATACATTTGAAAATCAATAGTTTATATATATATATATATATATATATATATATATATATATATATATATATATATATATATATGATTTCGTGTCGGGTGAAGAACGATAACTTTGATAGACTTTTCGAGAGCAATTACTTTTTCTGAGAATGCGTGTTTGCCTCTTCGTTTCGGTTTTGTTGAATTAAAGGGTTTAAAAGTTCAATTAAATATGTACATGTATTTTTTTTTTATTTAAGGAATAACTGTCTAGTTTTTCGGTTTTATGATGTGATCAATCAATTTGCTCGCGTGATAATTTGCATAAACGCCGAAGGCGTTTATGCGTAAAATTATCACGCGAGCAAATTGATTGATTATCATCATAAAAACAAAAAACCAGACAATTATTCCTTATATTAACATTTTTACCTGATCCTTGATTCAATTAAAAAAATCAACAATAAGAAATCTCAGCATCCCCACCAGGTGTATTACTATGCAACACGCAGCAAAAAAGCATGCAGTTCTGTCACGTGCTGAGCAAATCGATTTATGGGATTATAAAGCCATTACCTTATTTGTAGATTTTTCTCAGAGAAAGACATTGGAAATGTAAATATTCTGATATAATTTACACAATACACAGCTTAAAAATACTTAAAAGGGGCAGAACTATGTCAACGTTACGAACATTTTTACATGTAAGAATCTCGTAAGAATTCTTTCGAAAGGGAACAATATCTAAGTTTTTACTCACGATGAAAATTAATTGTGATATATTTTGCCAAAAGGGCTATAGATCTCTAATCTTTAAATATCATCAGTTCTTACATGACATTCAGATTTATTAATTAACAATAGTTACTTCAGTTCATATGTCGACTCTTTTTATCCAAGTGAACTCGAAATAAAAGACACCACAGAGTCTGCCATATCTGCCATTTGTTTCATATTTGGATACTTTATTGACTATAGACGGTAAGAGCCATCTTATAACTAATCTGTATGACAAACTAGATGACTTCAGCTCTGCTATCGTCAACTTTTCTGATTTATGTGGTAATATAATCACCTGCATATATTGTTTATGTCTTCCAACTTACTCGATTCTCAAGAGCATGCTATGAGTACGATCAAATTTTACACCAAGGACAGGTACTGACAAATATGTTGGTGTTAGGAAATTCAACAATCTCGTTTAAAGTCAGCATTTCATAAATCCTATGGTCGATATAATGACCTTGTTAGCAAATACAACCTATCATTAGGTCGTATTTAGACTGATATTTTTCATACCTTTTTTTAGACCATATCCGTTACTAAATTTAACTAAGGGTTATTCTGTTTACCTGATCAATAAAAAGGGCTCATGGCGGGTGTGAGAGGTCGTCAAGGTTTACTCCTCCTAGGCACCTGATCGCACCTCTGAAATCTCCAGGGTATTGTTTTTAGTCTTTTTAGGTCAATCACTGTTCATTATCTTCGACTTTTTCTTTTTTACCTAACATTTAAAAGGCAAATAGTATGCATAATGAAAATATGCCATAAACATTTTTTCAGAATGTGAAATTTATGTCCCGACGGTGGATCTTATTTGGTCATGTAAAAAAAAAAGTAATATTTTGCTATGCTTCAATGAGGCAGGCTCAAAGAAGTGTGATAAAAAAGAATAAACCTTCCACCAAATTGTAAAAACAGTGCCACATGGGTCCATAGTGTTAGTTCTATACAGGGCTAAGTGGCTCGTAGCCTGAAAAATGATGTATGAAGTGAACAATAATACTTCTTGTAAAACCTATTAAAATTAATTTCCAATAGGTAGTTTTTCATAAGTTGAAAGTTTTCTTCTTCAACAAGAGGAATCAATTTGTTAAAGAGTGTCTGGAGTGTAAGGGAGATCGCCAAAAACATTTTAAGTTACCAGACAAAATCCGATATTGTACTATGCAATCAATACCTCCAATCAAGGTGCGTTTCTAAAGCCTCTGAAATTTGTTGTTATAAGAAGCATATTTTCATTTTGCAAATTACAGCATTCAAGAATCTGGACAGGTGAGTACATTATGTAAGAAATGAATTATTCAAAGCTATACAATGCTTTTTTGCATCAAATGGGTAATATGACAAACAAATAGAGGTCGCTTTGCCCGTCGTTCCGGCCATTTATTAGTCTTTATGGACAGTCTTCATAAAAAAATAAAGGCAATGCATTTGTTCCCTCACTATTGGTATTTTATTCATAACAGTGCTTGTGATATACTAGACATCAAATTGAACAAAAATAACATTTAAACTTAAGTCTTCTGAAGGCTTAATTTTGTAGAATAGTAAATGAATCCCTCGTCTTCTGATCTGCTGTTTGTCTATATGTCAGCTATTGTATGCCTTAATTGTGGCAACCTTAAGCTTGACAAAATACATTAAAACTCTGAATAATCAGTCTGTAAAATCTCTTTTAAATATTATTTTAGTTCTATATTATATGTTCACCATTGATTTTTTTTCAGACGTGTACGTAGAAATGGAGATAACATAATATAATATGTAAAAATGATTAAGGAGAGTAGAGTTTAATAAATTCGTCCCGATTCAACATTCTTTGCTTCCCACAAACCCTTGGCAGATTTCACCACTAAAACTGTGGCCGAAATAACGGACATCTAGACGCAATGAATTTTAACTCTAGATTCCAGCCAATCAGGTAACAGTTTATAAATTGTAGTTCGGTATCCATTGCAAACAATAAATGAAAGATTTACACGAAAGCAGAGATTAAAGAACTACAGGAGGTAATTAAAGATTTATCAACGTACGAAGACAGACATGACGTGAGAACATAATCTATACGTGTTTAAAAGAACACGAAGTAGCAAAACATTTATATAGATGATAGTTCTTCTGTTGTTTTTATAAATGACATGACATTTTTATAATGCGACATAAAATAAGTTTTCTCATTGGTTCCAGGGGTCTAGCTTCGAAGATTCAACGTATCAGCCTCAGTTTTAGTGGCGTAATGTGGAAACGGTTTGTGGGAAGCGGACCGAAATCCCTTGGCTTGCGAAGATGATTAGAGATTGTCCTAAGTTTAAGGGAGATATCTTTGCGAAGATGACTGGAGATTGTCCTAAGTTTAAGGGAGATATCTTTTCAAAAGGCACATGCTGAGATTACGTAACAAAAACCATTATTAAATCGATAGTGCACAATAAAATCAATATACAAGGTGTTTTTCTAAAGCCGACCTTGTTTAAGTCTCGTAATTTTAAAAATCTTGCTAGAGGTCGTAGATAAGAAGTGTATAATTTTCTCAAATTTGCAAATTACAGTGTTCAGGAAATCTGGCTGGGTGAGTATTATAATGAAAATCACATAATTTTTTCCATAATTATAAAATCCCTTTTTGTAATCTCTGTGTAACAAGAAAGACAAATAGAGGTCCCTCATAGACTGCGTGCGAGATCTTTCACGAAAAAAATCACCTACAGGCGATGTATGTGTTGTTTTTTTTTCTGGGAACTCTTTTCAAAAAACAAAAACACATCTGTGATGTGCTTTGCATCAAATTTGTTAAAAAGCAAAATAAAGATTTTTAAAAAAAACTTTTGTCCCTTAAGTTAAGTAAAAAAAAAAACAATGCTGATTTGCTGTATTTTTGTCTATTTAACTTATCCGTATATCATCTAAATTGTATTCTTAAGGATAAATAATCCAAACTTTTTTTTTTTTTTTTTTTTTTTTTTTTTTTTTTTTTTTTTTTTTTTTTTTAGAAATCAGCAATATTTCTCAAAGATTTATATTCAGATAAGTAACCTGAATAATGTTTACCAGTAAAAGTCGGAGAACTCTGTAAGATTTTGTCACAATGTTAAAAGTTTAAGCAAAATTTTGTATAGAATTACAAAAAAAAAAAAAAAACAAAACAAAGTCGCATATTTAAGCACCAAAGAAAACTTACGATTTCTTTATATTTTAGGGATTTATTATTTATGTCATTTCTCATCAAAATCAGTCAAAAAATTTGTATCAATCCAGTCATCAAAATTTTGTTTGTGTATCCTTAAATTGTAAGATCCCTGACCGGTACATAACAGATTTTAAACAATCAGTTTGGGAAGTAACTACGAAAGCCCAGAGGGCTCATTCGAGATTTGAGCCTTCAGGGCTTTCGTAAGTAACTCTTTTAGTATAATTTCAATTTTGTTTTTTCGCTGATGTGGAATTGGAGATCAACACAATTTAATAAGAAAAAATACGATGGCTGCTATAGGACATATGCTTGAGATTTTTTTTTAAATCGTTAAATTTTCATGGGAACGAATTTTATTTCATGGGAACGAATTTAATTTCTTGGGAACGAATTTTCATTTCGTGGGAAAGATTTTTTTTATTTCGTGGGAACGAATTTTATTTCGTGGGAACGAATTTTATTTCATGGGAACGATTTAAAAAAAAAAAATCTCAAGCATATGTCCGATAGCAGCCACCGAATAAAAATGTTCAAGGACAGTCTTATGAAATCGTCCGTTTTGAAAGCTTGTAGCAACAGAAATATTTTTCTTTAAAACATATGGCCCTTACATGTATATCTGGCATTTCAAATGCTTTAACTAATACCAACTCGATGTAAATCCTTATCATTAAATCAATTTTCAATGTTACATTTGCCGTAAGATTGAGGAAGGATTTATTTTTCAATCAATGTACGTGTAATATAATCAAGATCCATTCATGTCATTGATGAATTTCTAGGTAAAATTCTGGAAATTAAATGGTAGTAAAAGCAAATCTTTTGCATAGGGTCGATCATGACAAGTAGATGTAGGTTTTTTTTATTGTGATCGGCTTCGGCCGATCACAGTTGATTCCATATGAGGCATCCGGCAGATATAACTATCTGCGCACACATTACGCTCTGCACTACTTTGTTTACTTTGCACTCACAGCTTCATTTAAATCTTTCAGGACATTCTTCTTTAAGTACAAACGAGCATTACTTTCATACATTAATTTTCCTTGAGATGCAGACGTTTATTCAGTTACATGTACATAAACACATTTTACTTCACATGCGTAAGAATTTCATTCGGAAGTACACTTCCCTTAAGGCCAAAGTTTATTCGTTCATTGGTGTTTCGGAAGGCAACAAAAATATTCAAGTCAAATCGAATTAAGAAAGCTCGGCGCACATGTGTCCTATTCTATTTGTAGCCTTGTGGACTTTCAACATATTATTGTTTATAAAGAAATTTCAAATTTCACCGATTTCAGTTTAGATGTATTTTGAATATTACCGTTATGATGATTTTAAGAAAGTGCTTGACACATCACTGAGCCATAGCATTACATGAAATCACGTTGCCACCATCTACATGTACCTACGATGACACTATGTCTAATTATAGAATTATTGATTGATTTTGCACACGTCTCATAATTCGTTTGGAGTTTAGTGGGAAACATTACGTACAAGGTCGTTCAAACTATTTCTTTACTAGGGATAATTACTAATCCCGTTAAAAAAGAAAAAAAAAATCGTTTACAAGATTGACTACGTACATGCATGAATACTTAGGTTATATTTCCTTGCAACTTTCATTAAAGACTCTTTAAAAAATTGATAGTTAATTTATCTGCAAAGTTATTTTTCTTTTCAAAGATTTAGCCTATTTGATTTCATGTCTCTCATCCCTTTAAGAAAATGTCCACATTACATTTTTAATGTTTTGCCAAATACAAATATTTTTAAAGGAAACATATTGGTCATACTAGTTTTATATAACAACAATGCTCTTTTAAATTTTGTTCTTCAATTTAAATTTGGTATGTTATGAAAAGCATGTTAATATGGCTATCCTTTACACGTCATACCCAGTTGAGAAATGTGAAATTAAATATATGTATATACATACTCATAAAAAAAAATATTAATTTAAGTTAATTAAAATAAAAGGAAAAGTCTACAACCTTAATTCAAGACATTTCATAATGCTGACTTTATGATCCCATGCCGATCATTCCTTTAAAAGGAATTATACTTCCAAGAGTCTAACAGTGTTTTTTTTTTTTAATTAAGGTTTGACATAAAAGCTGTTATTAGATTTTGAGTTTTTAAGAATTTTATCTATCATCGAATAAGTTACAAATGTTCATTAGATTTCTGACTCTGCAATCCTAAAAATATTATCATAGTTAACTATATAGTTTACTATATTAAATAAAACAAATACTTTGATTTACTATGATATTTTACATTAGAACTTTTTAGGGAATTAGAAGCTTATAATCTCTTAAATTTGATAACCATGATGTTCAATTTGGAAATAATATGTGAATATGCAAGTAATATTTCCATTCAGTATCAAAAATGTGCATATATAAAGGGGAGAACAAAAAATATATAAAAATCTGAAATCCAGAGTAAAAATACATTGACTTATTATAGTAATAACTTTGATTTACTTTAGTAAAAACTTTGATACTATATAGTAAACTTCTTTCCTTCGGATGTTGCATTAACCGATATATTTAAAAATCAGTAAAAAAATTCGATGTTGATCAAGCTTGCATAGTCATTGCATGTGAGGATTCGTACTAGTAATGACAATTCGGACGCTGTATATGACCTAGATTTTTGACACGAGTTTTGCGATTTATTTTTCAGAAAAGCCTATTCAGAAGTGATTACAAGTCAAGTTGATGGATACAAACAAACAATCTTGTTTCCGATTTTGCATATGGCCTACATATTACAACTGTATAGTATAATACAACTATTCTGCATTTAAAAGTACTCATTATTCAAGCAATAGAAAGTCTTAATATTAGTAATCCGATTTGAATCTGCACTTCAAATAAGATATTTAAGTTATATTCATTATAAGTTATATTCATAATTTGGCTTCATTTGGTTCTATTTCTATTAGGCATATAATTGTACCAAATTCAAAATTTTATTATTTTGAAGACTAATTACTGCCTACTTAAAAACAATTATCTCCATCAATAATTAAACTCATAGTAGTACTTGGCAAAGTGCAAGTGTTTGTATGGTTTAATTTAGTACAGAAAAGATTGAGGGTTAAGGTGATGTCTTGTAGTTTCATAATATTACTATAATTGCAGAAAATAGAAATAGAAATTCCATAATTGGATAATAATAAGTTGGAATTGTCAATTGTACATAAAAAATATTTAACTGGCAAACTAAGTTTATTGGAGATTTTTGAAAAATAACTTCATTCTATAGAGTCTTACTGACCGAAAATTACCGATCACGGTAGCTCAGTCGGTAGAGCGCTCGCTCCGTGATCGGGAGGTCGTGAGTTCGAATTTCGACCGCGACTGACCTAAGTCGATAAAAAATGGGTAGCAACTGTTCCTTCACCATGCGCTCAGCATTTTGAAGTGAAAGTTGCGGGTCCTTGCATGAGACCTTGAAAACCGAGGCCCCATGTCACGGCAGGCGTTGTCATGATAAGATCCCTCACTGCTCAATGGCCCTGAGTGCCGAGTAAAGGTCAAAATTTGAAGCCCTTCACCGGTATATGGTGACGTTTCTATGTGAGTGAAAAATTCTCGAATGGGACGTAAAACAACATGCAATCTGACCGAAAATTCTAGCTATGAATTGTACCCGACAAACAAATACTTCGTGTCTTTATTCTGGTCCTAATCAGTCTAAAGTTGATGTGAAAAATATATATGTACATAGATCGTCATTATTTTAAATAACAAATTTGCTAACAAACTCTAAACAATGAAACTGGAATTTTTTTTTCAGTTTCTTGGAAAAATTAGGATAAGGTATCAATACAAGATAATGGATGAAGACAAAGAAACTGATAACAAGGCTGTACTGCTTCACACAAGGACCGGAAGAGGCGGTGCAAAAAGTGAGCAACACCTGAAACTAATGCCTCATCCTATATTGAACACATCTTTGAAAGTAGGAGATGTTACATGCTGTTATTACCTTTCCTTTGTGGCAGACCAACTCTGGATCAGCGATGGCTCTAACCTCGTCTTAGCAGACACAAAAGGTGCTATTTCTTTTCACCTGAAAGATATATCACAACAAAGCTATCAAGTACACACGATGGCGAATGATGGGACACTCTTTTATATAGCTGAAGACTTTCACATCAATAAATTGAGTAACGACCAGCAAGGAAATACATTGATATCACTAGAAGAATCATGGGAACCTCTTTCTGTCTTCTGTTCCCCATCAAGTGGAGATATACTAGTCGGGACACATATATCTCATGATAGGGATAAAAGTAAATCCAAAGGAAAGATAACTCGATACAACAGCGATGGACAACCACCCCAGACCATCCAGTACGACAACAATGGCGAGATGTTGTACAGGTTTCCTGGATATCTTTCCGAAAACCGTAATGGGGATATCATCGTGTCCGATTGGCGCCGTGTGGTGGTAACAGACCGTGATGGTACACTTCGCTTTACCTACACAGGACATTCAGGGCCACGGATTTCTCCACGTGGAAACTGTACAGACACTCTGTCAAATATCCTTGTCTGTGATATGAAGACCAAATCAGTACACATAATCGACAAGGATGGCCACTTTCTGTCATATCTACTGAGGAATGAAAAGAACATGATCGAACCGCACAGCCTGAGTTATGACGAGAAAAATAACCTTCTCTGGATCGGATCATACTGCAGCAACACACTGTGTGTCTATAAATATATAGATAAACAGGAGTAACTAGAAGGTGAATTTAATTATATGATATATTTATGGAAAATATTCTTAAATATATCTTACCCTTAATTCTGATAATTTAATTAGATAAATCGTTACATTTTGTCATAGCATCTGTTTCAGTACTGGTAGATAATCAGGCATTGTTTTGTTCATACTATTTATAGCTATAATAGAAGATTCAACAAAATTTTGTAGCTCTCAGCTGTTTTTGTTAATTTTAAAATAGATGTAAATGTATGCATCACAACAAAGAGGTATATTTATTTACAATTATGCATTTATTGAAACATTGATATATTTCTTTACTTTTATATCACTTTAACTAGAACTATTCGGCTCAAAAATGAATTTAAGTTCAAATTTTAATCTGAGCGTTACTTAAACGCAAAAGATGAGTTTCCAACCGCTACAAGAGATGGAGTGATGGAGGGAGGAGTGAGTGCAGAAAAATGCAAAAATCCTTCTGTGTGTCTATGTAATGTTTTGTTGATAATTTATCTTTGTAGTCCTGAAAATTTTTGCATTTATCTCCTAGGATGATGGACTCAGTGGATCATCCGAAAAGCAAAGAGGACAAGAGATACAAAAGATGCGGATATCGAGGACTTGTGCCCATTAAAGAAATCTGTTCCATACATTAATGTACTTTGCTGTATTTGTTTACCAACTTTGTGTCAGTTATTCAACTAATAGCAAATGTATTATTGGGGGGAAGGGGGATAATTATATGACCATTTATATTTTTGAACGACCCTCTTACATTGAGGTCTCAAAGTCCCCTTATCGTTTGTTCATGTAAGTTGAGTCATATCCTGGATCACTTAATGGTCAACTATAGTGTTAAGATTTACTATCACATGCCTCTAGATAACATAATTAAAATGCTATGCTTTTGTAGAAATGAGCATATCGCATAAAAATTTTTGCTGTATTGAATGCCTGTCTAGCATTAAAAATTAAAATCTTTAAACTATATGTCTTCCTATTCACCATCAATTTTATAACATTTTGACTTGAAATAAACTTGTACAACAAAACTCTAAACTCTATTGTGACCCTAGTTGTAGAACTGTAGCTCTCTTAGTTGAGAAAATTCGGGCAGACAATCCAAAGAGCTACTGATCCAAACATTGTAAAATCCTTCGATTTACGGCTTCTCTGTTTTATGAATCGCTTCGATTATTTCCTGTATTATCTACGTTCCCCCACTTAAAGCATGGTGTACGTTAATGAAGACTGAACACGATTCGTCAAAGGAATTTGTTTGCCATATTTCTCATCCTGGCATTATAGCTGAGGCCCTATACTTATAAGCCGCTCAGGCACTCTTAGTATTACAGATTTTAACTGTATTGGGGGACGTTTATAAGTCTGATAATGTTTCTTATGAGACAGTTTGTAGGTGGAGAAAGAAATTTCTGACTGTCACAGAGTCCGTCAAAGATGCAGCAAATACAGGCCGACCTGTGACTGTAACAGGCAAGGCAAATGTCTCAAAAATCAGGAAAATAATGAAAGTGATGGCGGATTCACGATTCGTATTATTGCCAAAGCTGTTGGCATATCACTATCGCATGTGTATTTCTTTTTGAAGTGTATTTTGAAAGTACGAAAGATTTCTGCCAGATGGATACCGCATATATTGACAGATCACCAAAAGCGGGTGCGAGTACAAACCGCTAAGCAATTGCTCGAAGTGTATCCCAAATGTAATCAAAAAAAAATTGCAAACATCATTACTCTTGACGAAACATGGATTCACTATTTAGAACCAGTAAGAAAAATTGGAAACAAAATACGACTAACTTAACACGGTAGAAGGTACATGTATGTAGTTGTCAAAAGTACCATAAGCACAAAGAAGATCATTTATTGATATTCTTCTCATATGATGGTATAGCCGTACAAACTCAGGTGCTGAAGAGCAAAAGTGTTACAGGTCGGTACACTACACTAAAAACACACTACACTAAAAAAGCTCATTATTATTATCATAACCGACGCCCTGTGTCAGAATTTAGGCATGTTCGTCTACTCCAAGATAATGCCCAATCGCATACATCTGAGCTTGTTAAGCAATTTTTGAAGTCGGAGAAGGTTACCGTCTTGCTACCCCCACCATATTCTCCAGATCTAGCCCCATGCCACTTTTACTTTTTTCCAAAACTTAAAAAGTTCTTATCTGGTCGTCGTTACAAGTATCGACAAAACCTTGGCTCAGCCATCAGTCAGTGCCTCAGAAGTCTAACTAGTTCAGCGTACCGCATTACCCTATTTGAGTTGAATGCTTTTGTTGTATCGTACAATACACATTACATATCAAACAACCCTCGTATAAGAGGTGAAAGAAATATGGAGAAAACAAACAGCAATCAAGCTAAAAGTCAATTTAAACAATACAATTCGGGAGCAGAGCAAACACGGACCTCCAAAAAAAAAATCAGAGGTGGGATCAGGTGCCATAGAGGAGTGAGCATCCCCCTTTCGATCTGGCACAGCTGCCGTGTGCTCCTGGTCATGATCCGGAGGAAAGAAAAATCCGCAGACAATTCAGTGTGTAAATTATGGCCTAACAATTACTATGAAAAACGTCAGTCAGCATTTGACTAAATGATAGGTGTATTTGCTGACAAGGTCATTGTATCGACCATAAAACTTGCAAAATGATGACTTAACGGGACTGTTGATATCTTGTGTCATCAACTTGTTTGTCAGTATCTTGCCTCTTTTTAGAAATTGTTCATACGTAGAGCATGCTCTGGCTTATTGAATCAACCTCATATGCAGGTGATAAGGGTATATTGCTGCTACATAAGTAAGGGAAGTTGACATTGAAAAATTGAAGTCATCACGTTTATCATAAAGCTTTGTTGTTAGATTACCATTAAAGTCTTTTTCTCTTATAATATCCAAATATGAAACAGATGTATCAGACTCTGAGGTATCTTTTATTTTAAGCTCACCGAGATATATCGAGTCGACATATGAATGGAAGTAAGTATTATTTATTGATAATACGTCGTCGATATATAAAGCCACAGCAAGTGTTTTTTTTTTCTTCTCATGTAGAATTTTTTGAATAAGTTCTGCTTCATATGAATACAAAAATAGGTCTGCTAATAAGGGGGCGCAATTGGTATCCATGGAAATTCCAACAGGTTGTTGGAAGACCTGATATCCAAAAACTACATAGATATTGTCAATCAGAAACTCAAGCATCTTTTTAATATCAACTTCAGAGTACTTTTGCAAATGACCACTGACAAGGTATGTATATTTATGCTCTAAAAGTTCCTTGGAGTTTTTAAGTACCCACATCTGATTTACACCACTTCTCGAATATACTGTTGTTCAGTTTTCTAGAGTTTCTTCTTTATTTCTGTAAATATTTTAGTGAGGAGTAAAGAAAGAAACTTGGTATAACATTTACAGGAACCCGCTATGTATATTTGTTTGTAAGGATTTTTATGGAGTTTTGGAATCAAGTATAGTTATGGTAATTCAAATTCATTTTGATTGTTGGGAATATTAAAAATATTTAAAACTGACGTATGGTTTTTAAGAATTTCCTGAAGTGTTTAACAGTTTAGGACGACACGTAGAGCACAAAAATGTGTAAATTTTATTTATATTATATATTCAAAATAACTGTATAATATATATTTATATGATTATGGATTTTCATATTTGACATGTTATATGTACGTTGTACAAAATAATAAAGCTGGTGCATGTCGTTACAATGTCTGAATAGAATGTTGTTGTTTATTCTGCTTTTATTTGAAAGTAATGAATGGATTTAAAGAAGAACTGCAATAAAATGTAAGCAAAGGTAATGTAAAATAACAAACACGAACACATGTCGTCCATTTCACGCAGGTACGCGTGATAAGAAAGCATTCAGGTGTAACGAATGCGAAGGATATACCCCAGTACTGATATCGGATATAGGAAATCTGATATGCTTATGCTTATTTACGAGTTGTGTTCAGCTTTAACCATATATTTTACTCTTATTCATAATGCTTTATTTACCTTCCAACGGGTTCAAACAGTCCTATGTGACTTGGGAATGTCAGTTTTGAAAACACGCATTTCAACGTCCATGTTGAGGTCGTGCTAAATTACGTCTGTTAAAGAACATACACTTTTTGCCGGGTGGGGGATGGGGAGGAGGGGATAGGGTCAAATAGCATCTACTAAATATATATCCATCGTCTTTAAAAGAAGACAATATTTATGTTTAAAAAAAAATAGACATTAAAATCGTGTTATTTTAGCATGACTCAAACATGGTCGTCGAAATGCAAATTTTTAAAACTACCATTCAAAGGCCATATAGGGCTATTTGGAAACATTAAAAGGTACATAAAGCAACATAGATAAGGAGCAAAATGCAAAATGGTTGCTCAAAGAATACCATGCTTTTGGCGGAGGAATGCATATAAAGCAAAAAATACCCGAAAAAAAGTGGCGCCTTAAATCGAAGGGTTTTACTATGTTTGGATCTGTAGCTCTCTGGGTTTTCTGTCCGAATTTTCTCAACCAGAGAGCTACAGTACTGCAGCTACATTTTCCACTTCAGTGCAGATAATCTACGCTAAAGTGTTAAGGTAATATCTAACATCCCCGACTTTAACGTATTGTTAGAGGAATGAGGAAACATTAGTGGTTGATTTCATCAAAAGAGAGGTCAAAGGAGACCGTGGGTAGGATAATTTTAGAAGGCAATTTTTTGGGGGTTCCAAGATAAGCTCCTAGGTGACAGACCTCAAACTATCACGCAGTTGCAACGTTCTATATACAGGTGAGGAAAGATACGGGTATCTTCATAGGTCTGTATAATTTATGATACTTAAAGAATATAGGTGAAATTTGTTCCTGTTCCCATGGTCCATGATTGGAATATTGAAAAGGCAGAATATCAGAGTTTAGATTGATTTTTTTGTATGATATGCTTTGTGTGCAATGAACGTCAGTTTGTGAATTTAAAGATTTTCGGTATCAATAATAAAAAATGTAATATATATCGCTTAAGAGTTGTCTTTCTTATATTAAACCTATATATATATATATATATATATATATATATATATATATATATATATATATATATATATATATATATATATATATATATATATATATATATATATATATATATATATACTTACATTTCCAAATATCTTTCCTTAAGATTCTTTGCAAATTAGAAGACTGTTCATTTTCTCATGAACTACAATGGAGGAGCATGAATATCTCCATTGTTACATCAGAATACCGTACTTGACGTCAAAACTATAGTGCAAACTGTTTGCTTTAAAAATGACAGTTGAATTGCGTAAATTGTGGAAAAAATAATGTAAATATAAGAAATGAATTAAATTTTTGAAGATTCATGAGGACATGAACTACAACGCTTCACGCCGGCATATTTCATGAAGCGCGTTAGCAAGTCAAAAAACTTGCTTTCGATGCCAATGGAATTCTCGCGGAATTCTCAATGACCGTGTAGTGTAGGGCAGCGCCGCGAGAATTCCATCGGCATCGAAAGCAAGTTTTTTTGACTTACCTAGAAAGCCGAGCGGTCTAGCGTGCTGTTCCTGTACTGATAGGAGACAGATTCCGTAGGTCGAGAGTTCAACCCCGGGCTGGGGCGGAAGTGGGTATCCTTATAAAAGTGAATTTCTTTGTGCTTTCTGTATTAATATTTCTTCACTTAGGGCAGTTATGTTAGTTTAAGAGTTGTTGTAATATATATATATATATATATATATATATATATATATATATATATATATATATATATATATATATATATATATATATATATATATATATATATATATATATATATATTTGGGGGGTGTAACCCAGAAGTAGTTTTTCGCCGTTGAAAATAATTAATAACTTTTGGTCTTTATTTGACCTTTTACCTGTCTAAAAAAGTGGCATCAACCTTAACATCTGCATACCCTACGTGAAGTAAATCGACCCCGGTAGATTTTATTTGGTATACATTTTCTTTTTCTTTTTTTTGGCTTAAAAAGATTTTAAAAATTTAAAATTAGAGACCCGTGTCACAAAATGCTCACCTGAGATAAATTGAAGATACTGCAAAGATATGTTGGTCTCATTAAAGCAAGTTTAACCTTACCTGCAAGTAAATATTCCATGAAACTCCAGAAAACAGCAAAGGCATAGAGTCATTAAAAACTTGAACAGATATTCATTTATGTCCCCAAACATGCACTTGATCCAGGTGCTTTTTACATGTATCATCTTTGATTTCCTGGATGTTCTTTATCATAAAAAAGTTTTGTCCTAAGAAGAAACCGAATCTGTTTGAACAATTACATGATTCGCTGAGTGGTCCAAACAAATATTTAAGTCGTCTGAACAATTCCGAACATAAACAATCTGTGTAGAAGTTGACTGTTTTAATCTAGAGTAAATTTTATTAAAATTTTGTTATAACGGGTTTCCATACTGTTAAGGTTGTTTTGTTACGGGTATATGAAGGGACCGGTTTTGTCAGAGTGGTCAGATCTAGATTTATTCCTCTCAAGAAGCACTCGGCCAGAAAAGATGAAATTTACGTGAAAGCTTCCTAACATAATGTAGATTCAAGTTTGTTCATCTCATGGCTCTAGGGTCGGATGGGACAACAATGGTTGATTAATCATTGATTCATGCAATCAAGCAGTTTGGAGGGGGTGGGGATCAATACGACGATTTAGCAAACCTTGAAGTACTCCTTAGTTAAATAATCGTATTGATCTTATTTACTGTATAAAATTTACCTACAGCAGATCTTCCAGGTGAATGTAATATTTTTTTTTGTATTGGATCATAAATAGATCGGGAACTTCCAAAATTATACAATTAGATATGTTTATTTGTTATCTAGTGAAATTTCGCCCTTCTCACTGCATTCGGCGAGAACTTCAGCAGAAGTTGATTAAGATCCAACAAAGATAACAAAGTTTCTTTAAGGTTCATCGTCTCTCTGTCCACTCATTTAAAATTTTGCTTTAACGCTAATGAGTTTCGAAAAAAAACTAATGAGTAATTGAATTGTAAACTTATTCAGCATATACCACGGGGTAAGATTTGATATAAATTGTCTTTAAACTTGACACATTTATTAAGAATTAAAATCATTTATCCTATTGGGAGTTATCTCTCTTATCAGAGGGTCGATGAACTTAACGATGAACCTTAATCTTTGGGCTTGGTGAATACATGTATTGTATTCCTCAGGTAACTTACTAGTAATCATTCGTACTGACGTAAAACAGCAAACAAATAATTGTACAATGTGGTGTCCCGAAAGGAAAGGGTGTTGATTTGTGGGTGTTTGCAGTGTTCTTGAATGTGCTTACTCAAATATCACGGGTAACACAAAGTTTTCCATTCCCAACGGTCAACCTTTATTCATACACCATTCATCATGTTTAATAGATCAGTTACTTTTTTTAACCAAAGTTTAAAAATAATTACAAGATCAAAAGAAATTATTGTGTAAATTACATGTTTCCAATATCCCAGCCATTTTTTTGCTTGTTTGTTTGTATGGTGTTTAACGTCCTTCTCGAGAATTTTTCACTCATATGGAGATGCCACCACTTGCCGGTGGAGAGCTGCAAAGGATGACTGCACTTAAGGACATGCGAAATTTGCGACAAAATAAACTTTCAAAACAAGCATTTTTCTTTTCATTGCAAGAATGGTCAACACCCAATCTACAACTTCATGTAATTATGTTTAATAAAAGTGTGTATTTACGAAGTTTGAATCTGTTTTCAAAGGCAGGGGTCATAACAATTTCTTGAATCTCCGTTCGATAATGAGGACGCCCACTTTTTTACTGACTTTATACATAGTCAGCGCATGTTTGTCTATTGTTCTACGTTTAACAGTAGTTGTATATTTGCATAAATAATAATGTGTCAAAAGGAGATTAATAGACAAACATGCGCTCATAGTTAAAAAGAGAAAAAAACTGCTTCTTCTCACATTCGCTCTCTGTGTTGTAACCAAGGATTGTGACATGTTGAATATTATAATTAACCACGTGAATTCTTACCTCTTGTGACTTGTAAGGTAGCATGTTTTGTGCTAACTAGGACAATGTGTTCGAACACGTTAGGTCATCTGGCATGGATATAAAATCTGCTTTAATTACATTGACGTGCTCATATTATTAATTTCGTTTTGAAACCTTTGTCAGAAGTGTATTTGTGCCATACAGAATGCAGAGGGAGATTGGAAAGATTGATCACGTTCTTTTTTTCCAAACATGTCATTGTTATTTATCAAGTCTAATTTTAGAGCCATTCTTACAATGTTAGCTCCACCTCTCATGCTAATGTTCAGTCAAGGGCAGGTAAGTGTAAATTCACTATATTTGGAAAGCAGTAAGGCGAAAAAACATTGAATCATTTTATTGTATCACAGTCTAAAATCATTTTAAGATTTAGATTTGGTTTCAAATTAATAGGATTCTTTCATAAACATACAAATGTGAAATAAGGTTTAGATATAAAAGCAACAGAAGCAACCGAAAAAGACCCAAAAACAGGCGTAAGTGCAGTCATCCTTTCTGTCCTATACTCGGCACTTACGGCCATTGAGCAGTGAGCACCTACTGCAACACGGGACCTCGGTTTATACGGTCCGATCCGAAAGACAGGTCTCAACGTCCCACAGTGGGATTCGAACCCGCGACTTAAGGATCAACTCCTTACTTCCGACTCTAGAGCAGACGCTATAACCATTGCGCCACTCGGGCGACAATATTAAAACCATAATGTTGCTTTACCAAATAAGATTTTCAAATAAATTATGCATTTTCACTATATCACTGTGTATAATCAATAGCACCTTAACACTAGGGTCACAATTTCCACTATTTTGGAAAAGGCACCCCTACTCATCATAACCATCTTATTCTCTGCTCTGGGGTATTGAATTTATCTGTTACCCCAGAGCAGAGTCTTGAAACCCTTTGCCACAATTTTGCAATTGGAAGAGAGACCATTGCTTATTATAACTAGCACTAAATTTATCTGTTAAATACCCAAGAGCAAAAAAGATTTTTCAAAGAATAAATGCATTTTCACTATATAATGTATAGAGCCCATTCCTAACGCCAGAACCCATGACTCATGGATTATGAAATTCACAATTTTGAAAGAGGCACCCTTGTTTATCATAACTATGAATTTAGTTTGCTTAATATCCAGGAGCAGCTAGAGAAGAAGATATTTCAAAGAATTAATGCATTTTCCCTATATGATCTAAAGAGCACCACCCTGGCACCAGAACCACCTATCCTGGGGCCTGAATTTCACATTTTTGTAGAAAGCTTAATGCGTATTAAAATCTTTCCAACAGTTTGACTGCTTGTTGTCCAGGAGTAAAGAAGAAGATTTTTAAAGGTTGCATAAATTTTGATGGTTTTAGCCCTACCCCTCAGGCCTTTGGGTTGCAGGAACCATGACATTTTCAATTTTTGTTCCCCTTTTACCAAAGATGCATGCTATCTGCTGAAATTGGTTGTAAATGGTTCAGCGATTCTAGAGAAGAAACTGAAAATGATCAAATGTTAACGCTCGCCGAACGACGACCGGCGACAGAAAAAAACAGATAGCAATTGGTCACCTGAATGAGCCATGCAGGTGACATAAAAAGTTTAAAAAGAGGTCACCTAAAGCTTTTATTGAAGGGGTACAACAGTAAGCTTGTGTATATGTTGGCGTTTTTATTGGGGGTTGTCTGTTCTCTCGGGTCTATCATCAATATTATTATATCATGATATGTATGGGACATGTATTTTATCATGTATCTGTAATACATTGCAATTTGGAGAAATTATTACTTTTATAATATGTTTTTACCCTCAAAAGGTCAGCTATGCCATATATCTTTCGCTTCCTTTAACATTACCCGTTTGAAGGAAATGCTTCTTTTTTTATGCAAGCCATTCCGGAACAAATCTGAACCTCTATGTGTTAATCCAACTAGTAACTACCAATTCAGAAACGTTCCAACAACAATTATATCATTCTTATTTAGCAATATTCACCATTGCCATATTTCTCCCCTTGGTTATCATAACCCGAGAAAAAATTCTTTTTATTTCACATTATTCATTGCGATATATAGGAAGTCATTTATGAGCTTAGCTAAAGACAAATATAGTTATAAATAGTTATCCTCGGTTGGGTGAATTTCTTGGAACAACGAATAAATATTAATATTAGATGATTTTTAAAACATATTCATAGATTAATAAACCCATTAAATTGCATTCCGGAACTGTGAACTTATAGGTGTTTATTCAGTATTATTAACTTCCACTTCGAAAACGGTCCTCATTCCTATTAGCAAAACCTCTGACGACCTAACTCGCCTGCAAAAAAAATTCAATGCGCTCACATAACACCTAATATGAAACTTTGGACATTTTCATTATGGATATTTCATATTTTTGGTAAGTACTTAATTATTTTTAGGCTTTACGATAAAATACATCAAGAGCATACTTTGTCTTCTAGAACACAAGTTGGAAGGGGGAGGGGGGTGTTTCTTTTTCTTTTTTTTTAAATAACGTTAAGATTTTTACGAAAGCCCATTTAGGACAAAATATATTTTTGAATTCTGAATTTGTTAAAATGAATTTAATCCGTATTATGAATTTTACTTTGTTGTAACCAAATAATTCTAATATGACAGATTTGTTGAATTCGTTAAAATGAATTCGAAAAATTGTTATTACGAATTGTTATTACGAATTCAAAAGGATTTTACAATTAATTATAACGAAATAAATTTGTTAAAACAAATTTGGCAATTCGTTGTATCGAATTAAATTCATTTAAACCTTTTCGATAATTAGTCCAAAAAAAAATATATATATGTCCTTAATGTCGAATTTGATTTCACTAATTTAATTCGTATAGCAAATTTAAGAATTTCTTAAAACGAATTAAATTCGAGCAAATTTTGGAATAAGTTTAAACGGATGTAATCTGTAATAACAAATTTTTGAATTCGTTATAACAAAATTAAGAAATTAAAAAATTTGTTTTAACAGATTAACGTATTACGAATTCAAAAACTTGTTGTAACGAATCGAATTCGTTTTAACAAATTCAACAATTCGTTATAACGAATTAAAAAAAATGAATTTGCTTCCTTAAAGGAGACATGTATTTTCAACTTTTTTAATTTAGCCTGATATGATGTCTAAAATCTACGGAAGCCCATTTAGGACCTATCAAAAAATATTTTTGAATTCGATATAACGAATTGTCAAATTTGTTATAACGAATTTCATTCGTTATAACGATTTCTTTGTATATGTTATATGTTATAGCAAATTTGTTGAATTCGTTATAACAAATTCTAAAATTTGTTATAACGAATTAAATTCGTTTAAACGACTTCTAAAATTTGTTATAACAAATTAAATTCGTTTAAACAAAATCTAAGATTTGTTATAACGAATTAAATTCGTTTAAACGTCTTCTAAAATTTGTTATAACAAATGAAATTCGTTTAAACAAATTCTAAAATTTGTTATAACGAATTAAATTCGTTTAATTTAATTAAATTTAGAAATTGGGGCCTATGGAAAAATATATATGAATTTGATATGACGATTTGTCGAATTCGTTTTAACGAATTTAATTCGTTGTAACAAGTTTTAGAATTTGTTATAACAAATTCAATTCGTTATAACAAATTTTTGAATTCGTTATAACGAATTCATCAAATTTGTTATAACAGATTGAATTCGTTATAACGAATTCAATGAAATTGTTATAACGAATTAAATTCGTTATAACAAATCCGACAATTCGTTATATCATCAGTTTTTAATCTGTTACAATGTACCGTAACAACAGTTACAACACTAAATTCATTTTACTTTTTTAATAAATCAAGTAGTCAAACACATCACACAATATGTCAATTAAAAAATTTCAAAAAGATATAATGGAAGAAAGTGGCTGTATTGTATTACCCCAGGGGCCCGAAGGAATATCCAGTATATACCAACCTAGCAATGTTAAGTATAACGGGCAAATCGGTGGCCTGGCGTTGAGCGCCAGTACTGAAAATCCCAAACTATGAATATACCACCAATTGGGAATTGGAAGAGTTTTCAAATTATCCGTTTACTCCGTTTCCAAGAAATTGCACCTGCTTGTTATTACTATTCCATGTACTCCAGGGCTAAGCCTCCCTCCTTTGTGTAAAAACCCATTCGAAGAAAACATGTTTGGTTTTCCCCCCAGTTTTATAATTTGCTGGTATTAAATAGTTAATTTTTTTTCACTGTTTTTGTCATAAGGCATTAATCCTATTACATAATCTTGTCTGCTCTTATGTATTAAGCAGATAAACAAAGTGCAGAGTTAAAATGAGCAAGGGTGCTTCTTCCAAATTTTTAAAATTTGCGGTCCCAGGGTAAGAGGTTCTGGTGTTTCTAAGGGGGAAGGGGTGTGTACTTAAAATAAAGTGAAAATATGTTAATTCTTTAATTCTTTGAACATCTTCAACTAAGTGCATAGTTATGATGAACGAGGGTAAATAATCCAATTTTTAGCATTTCATGACCCTGGGTAATGGGCTCTGGTGTTAGGGCGGGGCTGTGTTAAATCTATTGTGAAAATGCGTATTTCTTAAAAAATCTTCTCTGCTCCTGGGCATCTTGGAGGCAAGCAGAGTAAAAATTTTAATAAGCAAGGATATTTTACCAGATTTTTTTTTTTAAATTCGCGACCATTTGGTCAAATGTTCTGATGCTGTCCAGGGCTCTATTAATTTGTTTTCTACTGAGAGAAGTTATTCCACTTTGCAATTCACCTTTGATAAATAATCACTGTAAGTAATGTATCTGAAAGGGTAATAGAATAAAAGAATTATGGAAGACTTTTTATTGTATAATACAAAAAGTACTTTCATAGTTTTAATGATCAGGTATACTTGTAAATAAAATTTGATAAATAAAAATGATACAAAATAACTTATCTTATAACATGTTCTTCAGAGACTAAGAGAGGTCAATGTAAGAGGTAATAATGTGGGATTACAAAAAGTACTAATTCTATAAAAGCACTTGTTCATAGCATGGTGCTAGTGATAAATGGAGGTTAAAAGAATTTACTTCATGAGTTGCTACTGAGTACTAGACTAATTATTTTGCTAATCCTGATCATCCTATTTTTCTTGCTTTGGGGCACCAAAGCTTCATCTATAAGTTTATTATTTAGACTTCTATGGATCCTTTAAATTGTTGTATTATACTCAGGTGATCGTTAAGGTCCTTGGACCTCTTGTTGTAACTATATGATGGTCAAGAATTGTAATCATTTGAACAAAGGAATCCAACAAAGTGTTGAAATTCCAATGGTAAAAAATTGTACCCATCTATAAGTCAACCTGTTTTTGTATTACATGTACCGAAAGTTAATGAAAACAGAACTTTACACAGGAAGAAAAAAAGTTCCTATATGGCATTCAGTTCGACTTATACAGTGCAGTGAACTAATTTTGTTATAGCAACTATGTTGATTTTTTTATCCTTAAATCCTTATTTCTGATTTGAATGCTTCGCTTGCTTGCTGATTTAATGCTAGGTATCCCTATCCTGATGCTATTTTGCTGTTTTAAAAAATAGGTAAATTCTACCGGAAGTTGCATTATATGCTATCGGAAGCAGTTAATTGAATTTCAGCATTGCAGTGTAAAGCAGTAAACACGCTTTATTTTATCATTTAATTTCATTATATATTAATATTTTAAATTATTAAACCAGTTTTCTTTGTTTTAGATTTTTCTACTGAAAACAAAACTGATTTGCACATGCTGATTTTAAGTAGGTCAGTTCTACTTATCCTAGTTCTATTATTTGCTTAATGGTGCTGATCATGGGAATGCTGGTTTTTTTTTTTCAATTCTGATACTGATGCTAGCTCAGGATGCTTATGCTTATTTTGCTGATTTCAGTAACAAAATTAGTTGCCTGAACTGTAGATGAACTGAAGACGTTATATCAATTAACATCAGTAGTAACTGTAGAAGATAATTAATATAGACACTAAGGACAGATAAATGGATGCCTGGATTGGTATATATTTTTGGAAATATTTTAGATGTAAATGATGCAAATAATAAATTTCTAAAATATTACGAAATTGTAAACTTTCTATGATGTTCAAACTTTTACTTTTCTGTAAACATCCTTATTAATCTCATGCACCGTCACGGTAGCTCAGTCGGTAGAGCGCTCGCTCCGTGATAGGAAGGTCATGTGTTCAAATCACGGCGCGACTGACCGAAGTCGATAAAAATGTTCCTTCGCCCGCTACTGCGCTCGGCACTTTGAAGTGAAAGTTGCGGGTCCTCCGGATGAAACCTTAAACACCGAGGCCCCGTGTCACGGTAGGCGTTGGTCGATAAAGAACCCTCACTGCTCAATGGCCCTGAGTGCCGAGTAAAGGTCTAAATGTGAAGCCCTTCACCGGTATATGGTGACGTCTCTATATGAGTAGAAAGTAGAAAATCTCGAATGGGACGTTAAACAACATACAATCAATCAATCAATCTCATGCATGGATCTAGAGGGGGGGAGGTCCGTACCTCCCCATGGCTTTTGCAGAGTTACTAAAAGTATATACTGAAGCAAATAAAATATGACTTTGGACCCGTTCACCCCCCTTCCCTAGAAAACGTGGAACCCACCACCACCTCTACGAAATAGGGCTTTTTTCACGTCTGGGAATGGACTTTACGGTTTTTTCTAGTTCTTCATAGTGAACTTCTCCTATTAACATAGCAATGTAAAATTATAACCTTCATTTTGTGTTTGTATTTACCTTCTGGTTCGATTCGCAATTTAAGAGAATATTAATGTTCTGTGTACGATCGATCAGTTTTAACCGAGACAGGCTACTGACAAATACCTTGTAATGTTGATATATGAATTTCGGCAGTTTTGGTAAAGTTAACATTTTGCAAATTCCAGGTTGTTACAATGATTTTGTGTTTGCAAATACGTCAAATTTGACTGATAATGATATGTTCCATACCAGTTGCTAGGCCTTCCTTTATGACCCCCACCTCTCAACCCCGTACCTTGCTTAGATATCACATTTTTTTTTCAAATAGAGCATAAATCTGACCACTATTCTCAATGCAGATTAATCATTACATGTATATAAGTTATTGTTTTATGTTAATTTTAAGGAACTATGCAAACCTACCTAAGAAGTACTTATTTTGTAATAAACACCCGCTACAAGGACGTTTTGCCAGCATCTGGGTTGATATCTATGGGAGGTCAATGGACACTCAACGCCTGTGGAATCGTGTGCGCCTCGGACGATTTGTGTCAAACTTTTTTCTTCAAATCACTGGAAAAGAAATGTTTCCTTTACAAGTATTCCATCTGGCGGCATACTCAAAGTAAACAAGAAAGTGGTGTTGACATGTACGAAATCGCCTGTAAGTTTCCTTCCAGACAAAATTACCTATGAAATACTAAAATTCACCAATTAAATATTTTGATATTTTAATAAAATCGTTTACAGGCAATTAGAATGTCACAGGTCTGTCAGTAAGAGGAATATATTTCATAATTTCTTTTCTTCATAAGTAACGTTAGGGAATTTTTGAAATTCTTCTTACAAAGCCTTTTAAAGATTTTCATAATTTTTATTCCAACTTTCAGCATCCTGTCCTGTTTTTGGTTTCGTGCACAATCGGGCAGGTGGGATCTGTTTCCAGAGTTTCGTGGCTCAAAACATGAGGTCTACCTGGGCAATTGCATCGTGTAAACAGTTTGGCGGATCATTGATTTCTTTAGATACAGACCAGAAAATAGGATTCGTGACTACTTATATACGGAATTATTGTGAGTATAGAGATATAAATAGAGGGTTTTAAAACAAAAGAATACAGATCGGAAGTAAATCAGACACCTTTTTTTTCAATAAGACCTTCAACGACATGTATTTTTACCGAGAGTTGAAACCTAAAACTTTAAAGTTTATGTGACCAGTAATTTTAATGTTATGTTGACAATTGTTGAATCGATAACTAGTTATTTTTTAACGCTCGAGTTAAATAAATTACTACTTTGTCCAATCTCACTTTATGAGTTAAAAAATGATCGTTGGTCACTCTTCAACTTTGTTTAAAAATATTTTTATTATATGATTGAATAATTCTTAGATCTCCAATTGGCTGAAGTCCAACATTGTAAAAATTATACTACGTTATCTTCACCTGCATGTGACCTTTCAGGTGAAAACGAGGATTTATTTTTTGTACGTTGATTGAGAACTCTCAAATTGATACAAACAGTTCTGGAAATTTATTTCATGAATTGCATGTCACTTCCACTCAGGCCATTTTCACTTTCATAGAATTTGGGGAGGGAGCATGAAGGGGGTCTGTAACCCCTCACCACACTTTTATCTGAATGTAAATTTTTACTATGAATTTAATATGAAAATATTCATTGAAAGGCTGGTTGCCTCCCTCCCCCCTTATTGGACCCAAACACTCCCCACCATTCGATTTGGAGTTGTAGATTCTCCCTTTTTTAAGGGGGGGGGGGGGTAGTCAAAGATTTTTTTCAGGTAAGTTGTCATTTTTTTCCCTCTAATGCTCCTCTTCCCCCCTTTCAAAATCCATTCTACCTTAACCTGACTTATTTTTTCTACGCCACACCTTAAATAGATTAAAAAAAGAAATTAAAATTCCAAATTAATACAACTGGCTATTATGGTGGCATATTTATGCCATCCACATAATTTTTGTCAACATAAGGTATCGCGTCAAGTCAAGATAACTTGCTGGTCTTGTCGAGATACAAAAACTTCTATCTCGTCTAGTCAAGATAAGCTTTCACATTTTGTTGTGATAGTAATATCGTCGTAACTAAATAATTTATCATGTATCATGACTAAAATGTTGCGTTGACAAGTACTGCCTCTTCATAAAAATTAATGCAGTCACGATAACTGTATGTACACGTACAATATATATATATATATATATATATATATATATATATATATATATATATATATATATATATATATATATATATATAGATGGCGTTGTATGGGTTGTATTGTTGCTGTAATAAGTATTGCGCACATAATTTCAAGGGAATTCAGTTGAAACCAATGTGTGTTCAAACCGTGTATATGTTTTCAATCAAATAAAATACAAATGCGTGAAAACCAAATCAATGAGTTTCTACTTGATAACATGTAATATTTGCATTTATAAATTCAATAGGTCTGCTATTTAATTAAATATTTTGTTTTTGTTTATCAGAAATCAATATTTGGCTATGATATTATTACAGGTAGTTTTTAATAAATGATGACTCTATGCATTAAGGTTTCACGAATGCCAGTAACTCAGAAAAAGACCAATAATACAAATTTTAAATTAGGTCAATGGGTTATTTTATTTCATATTTAATGGAGAAATGTATGGAACGGTTTATATGAAAATCATCATCTCTAAAAATTATTTCCTCCAATAGACAAATACAAAAAATAAATTGATTCAATATAGTGATGAATGTGAGGAAGATGTCAAAGAAAGAAATTCTTACAGGTAACTGGAAAATGAACGAGACACCCGTAACACATCATCTATAAAAGTGTACAGTTATTGTGACAGCAATTATGAAGAGGCAGTTCTTGTCAACGCAACAATTTTAGTCATGATACAAGATGAACTATCTTGTCGTGCCGAGATAGCTAACACAAGAAATTCTGATAGATTATTTATACTAGACGAGTTAGTATTTGGTGTATCTTGACAAAACCAGCAAAATTTTCTTGACTTGACGAGATAATTATCTTGACTTGATGCGGTATCTTATGTTGACAAAATTTATCTGGATGGTATAAATATGCCGCCATAGGTTATGTTTATTTTAACCCTGGTTCTCTCAAAGAGTTTGGCAAGGACTCCAGCAAATGTAATCAAGCAGACATGGATTACGTAATTAATTTGTATCAATTAATCATTGAATCATATAATAAAATAATTATTGCTGTTTTTGAGGTCAATACGATGATTTAGCCACCTGAGGAGGACAATATTTACCTCGCCCTTCGGGATCGGTGAATATTGTCCTCCTCAAGTGGCTTAATCATCATATTGACTTCAAAAACAGCAATTATTGTATAATGTTACGATTCAAAGAGGTTGACAAAAAAAACGAGCTTAGATAATGTATTTGAAAAGGAATCCGAGAGAAAAAAAAAAACAAATTTGAACTTAGGGGAAACGAAATAGAACTATTTTTGTACCTTGCAGTTTTTGTAAAAATACAACTTTACATTTTAATTTTAATTTTACATTTAAAAAGTTTAGTCTTTTAACAACTGTACTATCAATGTAAATAAATGCTTCCTCATTTTCAAAGATGACTACTCAAGTTCTCAACAAAGAAAATTCCAGATAGGACTTAACAATACCCAAGGACCAGAAAAATACACATGGAAGTGGTCGAATGGAGTTAAATTGTCACCAAATCTTTCCATTCCATTTTACTTAAACAATTACGATCGCTTGATGAGACCTTGTGCAGCTAGACATTGTGGAGTGTGGCATGTGGGAAGTAACATCAGTTCAGTGCATGATAACTGTTGCCTTAAAGTTTCAATTCTCTACATTTGTTCGAAAGACATTGAGAAATGAGGTAATCGTCTTGGAAGTATACAAGGCAGAACTTACGCACTTAAAAAATTAGCTCATTGCGTTCACCAAAAAAAAAAAAAATGAGTTCGAAATGAACATTTTTCTCTAAATTCTTGATATTTAAAATTGATTTTTTTTAAATTTACACCTACACTTCCAGATTTTACATTTTAACCTTTACAAAACTTCATGTACATGTACATGTAAAACAAAGTCTGCGATATTTTCCGTAATAATCTGTTAATCATACAGATGCCAATAGCTCACTGAAATCCCTGAGTAGAAAATAACAAGTATTTCTTTTAAAGGAATGATAGGCATGATGGGATCATAAAGTTAGCATAATAAAGTGTCTTGAAAAATGTTTGTAGACATTTCTTTTTATTTTAATTGACTTAGATTAATATTTTTCTATGAGCTCCAAATGAATTATGAGCCGTTTGCAAAAATCAATCGATACATGCTATTATTAATAATTAGCTCTGAGAAAGCGTCATCGTGGGTACGTAGATAGGGGAAATGTGCTATGGCTATGTGATGTGTCAAGCACTTTTTTAAATCATCATAACGGTAAAATACATCTAAACTGAAATTGGAAGGATTATTATAAACAATAATATCTGAAAGTCAACAATGCTATAAATGGACAGAATCGGATAAGTCACGCTTTCCTAATTCGATTTGTTGCTTTCCGAAACATCAACGAACGAATTTTCATCCTTAAAGGAAGCGTACTTTGAATGAAATTCTTACACATGTAAAGAAAATGCACGTTTATTAACCATGTAACTGAATAAAGTTTAATATATCTTAAGGTAAATGCATCAAAATAATGATCGTTAGTACTTAACATGTTATGAATTAAAGATTTACATGAAGCTGTCAGTGCATAGTAAACAAAGTTGTATAATGCGTACAATGTGTGTGCAGTTAGTTAAATCTGCTAGATGCGTCATATGGAATTAACAGTGATCAGCCGAAGCCGATCACAAAAAGCAACAAAGACATCTCAAAGCGGAGCATTCCCCTCGCAAATGAGACACCGATGCCGATATAGATTATTACTTGCGTAACTTCCGTGACACACACAGTAACTCCCTCCACCCCCCCCCCCCAACACATGTACATTGCGAGGGAATAACAATATAATTTTCTAAAGGACAAAGCAGCGCACTTGAAAAATAAGAATTATCAACAAATCCGGTATGGTTACATTTTACTACAATTTTGATATACCCAAGGTCGTAAGGCAATGCAACAGAAGTTGCTGATAAAGCATGATTTGTTGTTGTTGACATAAGCCCGAGTTGACCTAAATTTGTCTTCTGATACTGAGTATAAAACGGTAGCATCTTACAAAAATCTGGTATTGAGTTAATTATTTTATTTTATTTTGGAAGGGGGGGGGTTATAGTTTTGGAAGTTAATAGTTACGTAAGTTAATATAATTAAGTTTTTTCCGGCTATATAGGATAAAATTCTTGGCCAAAAAAAATTACTAACGTTTGTTTTAAGATTTTAATCAATTATATTTTAAGTTTTAAGTTTTGACTACACTTATCATAATGAACAATTATATTGTTACCTTGCAATGTGTTTGTTCCACTCGGCACACCTCGGCCGATTCGTACCTCATCAAACCTCGGCTGTATCATGTAAACCTCCATTGAGCCGGAGCTACTTTATACGCAATATGGCTGCGCCCTACATTTACACGTGCACAGTGTGCTGAATTCGATCCGTTAACAAACATGTGATTATGTAAAGATACTAAGTGCATTTTTCTTGGTAAGTGTTATTCTTAGTGTAACCTGTATGCTTTTGAAAATTTTCATCGTATATCAGATGCATGTTTATTATCGTTTCCAAAGCGTTACGTTTTCCCTAAGCGGTAAACAGGCAGCCTTATCACAAATGTTAAGCGGAGACGCATATCAAGTTTCCTCGTACAGCCGAGGTTTGATGAAGGTGACGGAATCAGCCGAGGTTTGCCGAATGGTGTTTGTTCATCAAAATTAAAATCGTTAAATTTGTTTCAGAGAAAAAGAAAATCAATGAACAAAACAATTGTTGCTACCCATCACAAATCCCTGGAGCAGTATCACCTCTTTAATTACTCTCGCGTGGGTAGAATTTTTAAAATTTACATCAGATACAAAACGGTTTGAATTATTAGACTATTTTTGTAATCAAAAACGTCGGTACTTTTTGCCTCTGTATATTTTCAAATTTAGCTCTCAGTTACAATAAAAGTCTTAAATTGGATATTCTTCAACTTCTATACATACTTTTTTTTGCTACTGGACATATGATTTCTATACTTTTAAGTTAAAATGATTGTAGTGCAAAGATAACAAAGGCCTCAATTCCAGCTCTTCATTTATGAGAATTAGCGATTTTCTGTCATTTATACATCTTACAATTACATTTTCATGTTAGATAATCTATCAATAAACAAGTTTTTCAAATGTAGAAACGATATTTTTTGTATTTCCAGAAACTTTTAATACATTGTGTCTTATATATAATTTGTGTTTGACCAAGTTATGGTAATGGCTGCTGCTGAAAAAATGATATACCATGTCAGGAGTGCAACAGAAAAAAATGTAATGTTGCCAAAAAAAATTTTAAAAGAGGCTCAAGGGCCTTAACGGTCACCTGAGTATAATACAACAATTCAGAGGATCCATAGAGTTTAAAATAAACTGATAGATGAAGATTTGTTGCCAAAAAGAAAGAGAAATAGGATGATCAGGATCAACGAAATAATTAGTCTAGTATACAGTAACAACTCATCAATTAAGTTCTAATCTGTCAACTATTTATCTCTATCACCATGCAGACTATTAACAAACTATTAGTGCTTCTGTACTAATTTTAACTCCATATCATAACCTCTCACATTGACCTCTCTTGGTCTTTAAAGAACAATTAATAAGATACACTGTAAGTTATTTTTGTCTCATTTTTATTTATCTATTATTTATACGTCAAACTGATCATTAAGGCTATAAAAGTACTTTTTGCATTATACAATAAAAATTCTTGCATAATTTACTTATTCTATTAACCTTTTCGATAATATTTTATTATTTATTTTATAAATATTTTATATTTTTATCAAGGTCTTCCGCCTTCAGCGGAAGACCTTCTTGTTATTCTTAGGTTTCTTTTTTCACTTTTATTATTGTTTTTTTTCTTACCGATTTTGTGCACGCGATTTCTCGAAAACAGCTCGATGGATTTCCGTGAAACTTTCAGGACTTATGTATCATCACTTGAACCTTACGCGTTTTTTTCTGTTTTCATGACGTCACTTCCGGTCCGGAGATAATTTTTGAAGGGTCGGGTTGTCCGGAAATTTTCTCATGAATAGCTTAAGATAGAATCCTGAAACTTTCAGGTATGATAGACCATTGTCTGCGGATATGCGTAACGCATTTCATTTTTACCGGAGATGCCGCACGTCGGCGCTCGCTATGGTCCGAAAAAAGGCATATCGAAAATTTCAAAATTTTCAACGCTTTTCCTACAATTTCTTTTTACCTGTTAATAATTTGTTAAAACATGTAAAACAAAATTTGTTCAAAACTAGACGATCTTTCATTCAATATCAACAAAAAGGGGCTGTCCCTTAAAATAAGGGACCTAGAGGGGCCGAAAGTTTTTTCTCAAAATCTCAAAAACGAGGGAAAATTTGTGATACATTATTGAAGCCAAGTTGTTTAAAATAACAAGTGGCAGCTGGTGAGATCATCAAAAGTCGTCTATTGACGTCACTTCCGGTAAAACAGGAAGTAGTCAGAAAATGCATATTTTCGAAGTTTTGTACATGTTGTTGCATGTTTTGAGTCATCGGAAGCGTCCAAACTCAGCTTTCGCCGATCGACGTCACGTCCGGTCAAACCGGAAGTAGACAGAAAAGGCTTATTTTTGTAGCTATTGGCAGGAAATTGAATGGTTAAAGTCATTGGAGACGTCCGACTTTATTTTCTGTCGATCGACGTCACTTCCGGTCTAACCGGAAGAAGTTACCAATGGGTTCTTTTTACAAATACCTCCTTGTATCTGAATGATAAAAGTCCCTGCAAACGTCTCATTTTAAGTCGATTGCTCTTCAGAACTGTGTTCTTTTTTTACATATTAATTTGCATTTCTGTTCTTTATTTTCTTCGCACAATTGGACGGAAGACCTGCTTGTTGCTCCAGCAACGAGTTTTGCTCTAGTATTTTTTTTCATATTTATATTTTATATTTTATTAACATTATTTAAAGTGATTGATTATCAAAAGTGAATGGCAAAGGGGAATAACTTCTCTTAGTAGAATACAAAATAATAGAGCCCTGGCCGGGACCAAATCACTTGACCAAATGTCCAGATCTTCATAAATCTGGTATAAATACCCTTTCTTATTAAAACTTTGACACTGTTTGCCTCCGATATGCCATGGAGCAGAGAAGATTTTTGAAGAAATAATGCAATTTTTACTACAGATTCAACACAGTCCTACCTTAACACCAAAACCCATGACCCAGGGTCCTGGAATTCACAAATTTGGAAGAGGTACCTTCATCATCATAACTATGCACTTAGTTGAAGATTTTCATAGAATTAACATATTTTCACTATATTATCAATACACCTACCCCTGAGAAATACCAGAATCCTTGACCCTGGGATCACAAGTTTTAAAACTTTTGTAAGAAGCATCCTTGCTCATTATAACTATAGACTTGGTGTATCTGCTCAACATCAAGGAACAGACAGGATTATTTAATAGAATTAATGCATTTTCACTATACGAGTATTTTCAATAGAGTCGCACTCTTATACCAGAACATTTGACCCAGGGGCCATGAAACTCACAATTCTGGAAGAAACACTCTTGCTCATCATAACGATTCACTTAGTTTCTTTGCTTCATAACCATGAGCAGAAAAGAATATTCTCAAAGAAATTAAGCTTTTTCACCATATAATCAATAGATCCCCCTTCTTTTACCAGAACCCCTCGACCCTGGGGCCATGAATTTCACAATTTTGGAAGAGGCACCCTTGCTTATCATAATTATGCACTTAGTTTGTTTAAATAATACACAGGAGCAGAAGAGAAGATTTTTTTAAGAATTAATGCTTTTCATTATATAATCAATAGAGCTCCGCCCTAACACCAGAATAATACGTTACAATAAAACGTATTATTTCTACGGTCACATTTTTAAAGGTCCAAGTTCAATGCTGAAATGACCTCTATTCATTCTAATAAAAAGTGTTATTTGATCAATAGGTATCTATTTGAATAATTTATAACTAAATAATTGACAGTTTTATAAGTGAAATTTGTCTCTTTTTCAATACTATCAATCCAGGTGTGTTCTTATCTTACCTTTAATTTTTTTCTTGAAAGGGTGTACCCTAACAAAAAATACTTAAGTTAAGTATAGTTTACTATAGTTAATTATAGTGATAACTTTGACACTATGAAAACTATAGTTAACTATAGTGATAACTTTGACACTTTAACTTACTATAGTGATAACTTTGAAAACTTTGATTTACTATAGTGATCACTATGACACTATAGTGATAACTATGAAAACTTTGAGTTACTATTATAATAGTGATTACTAAGAAAACTTTGATTTACTACATGTATAGTGATTACTAAGAAAACTTTGATTTACTATTTTGAAAACTTTGATTTTCTACAGTGATAACTTTGAAAACTTTGATTTACTATAGTGATAACTATGACACTATAGTGATCACTTTGAAAACTTTGATTTACTATAGTGATAACTTCGACACTTTGATATGCTAAAGTTAACTATAGTAAACTATAGTAAACTATAGTTAACTATAGTAAACTATAGTTAACTATAGTAAACTATAGTTAACTATAGTAAACTAAAGTTAACTATGGTAAACTATAGTTAACTATAGTATTTTTTGTTAGGGTATATCCACTACTTGAAAAAAAAATGACCTATAGGAGAGAACAATTTCCCAGAAAAAAGTCACGTTTAAAAAAAAGTAATGTTCATTAATTGTTAAATTACCGTATATATGTCTAAAATTTCAAATTTGTATTTTGAACCTAGAATTTATTATTTACAAATTAAAAATTATCCCCCAAAGTTGGCCAAAACAGCATTTTGTCCATTACAGCAGAGATTTTTGCATGAATTTTGGCCTAGATGTCCTTCAGAGCAGGCCTGCCCCTAAATAAAATTATGATATTTTGACAGGTTGTGATGAAAGGAATAATTTAAGATAATTTAAGAGAGGAATTTTTAGGGCACCCCTGCCCTAGGGTCGAAACTTACAAAAACCTAAAAAAAAAAAAAAAAAAAAAAACAAATGAGGAAACCTGTTTTTAAAAGCCTACTTTTCATTAATGCATTTCATTTTCAAAGCCAGAACAGCTAAACTGGTAAAACAGCTGAGTATATACACCGAAGATACTTATCTAGTTCGAATCTACCTGGTGCCACACTGTTATACACTTTTAAATTCTTGTCTTTTCAAAGACTACTTTAATTTTTCATAGGGTCTTGTGTATTTTCTTTCAATTATCTATCTTTCATTCTTCTTATAAAAGACACTTAAGAGAAAGCAAATCGTAAATTCCACTGTCAAGCCGAACTATACCTTAGTATAGCAGACCTTCTTCGAGGACAAGAATTATTCACTCTGTGTTGCTCGATACAGATATTCTCGCCTGCGAAAAGCTGCGATGAATTTCGATTATATATTCCTTAGAATTTAATCAATTTAGTGTTTTACATTGTTTTTATTTCGTCTGTACTACTAGTTTTTGTCTGCGTTATTGCACTGAAAGTATGCATACTGCTTAATATTATCTGAGCTAAACATATTTAGAAATACGTAGGAATAGATGAAAAGAAAAAAAATATAGAATGTTTCTGTTTGAACTTAATTGCTTACAGTGTTTCCGTAAAATGAAGTAAAATTTCCTGTAAAATAGACTCCTCTTTTAAGTGAAATATACATGTATCTTTAGCTAGTTTTGTGACATCAAAAGGGAATAATATGTGATACAAACCCATGTTTAAACAATTTTATGCATTTTAAACCAGGAAGTATCAGGAAAATAAATATTTCACAATTTCGTTACAACTTGATATCAACAAAACTTAATGAATTTTTGTGTTCTATGCTTTTAATGTTATATTTTACTGCAATCAAGAGTGCAACAAACTGTTTTATAATTATCAATGAACTACATCTCTCTTTACTAACAAATTACTGTTTACTGTTTATACTGTTTGTAGTTGAAATTATTATGTCTACCAAAAAATTACAGACATTTTTGGCCACTTTAAAGTCAATTCACAGAATAGTTTTTATTACTAAACATATATTTTTAATATATATTATATGAGCAAATTATCATATTTCGAAGTCAAGAAAATATGAACATCTTGCTGTATAAATGATAAAAATATCAAAGTGACAACTGCTCTACAAACTTTGAATGAGTCATTGTGTGTTATAATTTTGAAAAGAATGCTGAATTTAAAAAAAACAAAAACAAAAACAAAAACATAACAGATGTCAGAAGTGCAACAAGAAAAGGTAAAATAGGATCATCTCTTCAAAATCTAGTATTTTTTGTAAGAAAACTTGTATTTATATATCAAATTTCTTCTTTCTTTTTTTTTTTTTGGTTCAGATTTGAAAAATTGCCTAAATTGACAAAAAAAGTAATTTTAGGGAGAATTGCTTGTATCATATTTCTCCCATATTAAAACTTTTTAAATCAGAATTGAGACGATTTATGTAAAATAACAAACAATAATCGATTTTTTTTTCATATACACACGAGATTAAAAACTAAATTAAGGTTTAGATCTAATCATTTGTATCCCTAACATAAGTCTGAACGATAGAAAACTAAAATTTCATTTCATTAAGTATTCTAGAAAGTCTTTTAGGATGTAGTAATATTATTTTTTTTTTCAAATGAAGCTCTACTAATAAAAATTTTGGAACTTTTTTATGCATTCTAATTTTAACTCAAATGTTTATGTTTATGAAAAGTTTGATGATGTAATTGAAAAATATGTTACGGTAAGTTGTATTTTTTCTAAGAAAAAATTCGATTTGCCTGTCATTATTTTTGAATTCACCCAGTTATTTCAAATACTGTCTAAGTGCTTAAACGTATGCATGTACATTGATAAACGAATCAAAAAACATCTTAAATAAAAGATATTATATTCGACATGCATTAATAGATATAATGCACCCAAAAGGAGAAAAACAGGCTTTGGATGTTTGTCAACAAAAAAGCATCCAAATTTTTCCTTCACACCTAAAACTCCTATAAAAATAAAGCATTTGGGTCGCAGATGAGCACGATATTGAAATGGCATTGGAGTACTTGAACAGAATACCACTGACAGGAAAAAGTTTTAGTCTAAGCAATCCATATTACCATCAACTACCTCAAAGCTATATATTCTGTCATCAATGTTTTTCTTCTTTGCTTTCCAAAACCAGGGGTATCACGTGAAATATAAACACTTAAGTCACTGTTTGTTCAACACAATAGCACCAACGTCTCTTTGAACAATAGTTTACGCGGGTATTTACACAAGTTAATGCAAGGCTTCATAAATCAGACTTGGTAAATGTGAGCATAGAAAAGATAGATTATAAATCATTTTAAATAAATATTTCAAAAATATCGAAAACGAATCAAAAAGGAGCTTCCAGGGGACAAATTAAAATTTTCTATACATTGTGTTCGTACTGAAACTCGTGGTAGCCCATAATGCATTGCAACTCATTCACTGACTGATTGGTCAGTCGAGGAAGTACAAGCTTATCTTTTAAAAAGATTGGTGAGCTAGCGCTGTAGCATAATAAAATACAGAAGATACCTGAACCATTTGTTAAATTTGCTGAATCGATTAATTATTAATAAGAAGGCACATTAATTGGAGCACTGAGGGGTTGAGTCGGGGGGGGGGGGGTCATAATTCAGAATGGTGAATCTAAGAGTGGGCTTCACGTCGGCAATGGCATAACTCCTAACTGTGCTTTAAGCATTCTGTATTCTACTGTAATTTCAATTTGGAGGTGAAAAAAAGGTCAGTAGAACCAATGAGCACTAGTTTAAAATATTCCAATGTGGTACTGTTTTTTAGCAATCGCATCTTCTCGGAACTTTCCGGCAAGCTCGGTAAACATATCCGAGGTAGCGGCGGTTTTCCGAACTTGCCGGAAAAATCAATGAAGGTAGATTAGAAAAGCTAGGTATTCATTACAATTTTAGAAATAACAGTCTTCGTTTTATAAGACCCGAGTAACTGTTACTTTTTGTTTATTTACGTGCAGGATAGACAACAAAACACGAAACTTCAGATCATATGTATTTTCAGATGATAAAAACTAAACTGACATGTCTTTCCGACATACTCTGAAAAGATTTTTTCCGAGCTTGCCGAAATTATCCAGGAAGGTGGTATAACTGTGAGGAAAGCTAGATGTCTAGAATCTCGGCATTATATGACCTAAGTTTTTCTTGTACTTTTATGTGTAGATTAGACAATAAATTAAAAAAATAATCAGAATACGGATCTAGACTGGTATTGCCTGTCTCTAACGTAAGAAATGTATATCGCACATATCAGACAGGAAAGGCTAGTGTAAATTCTGATCATATCTATATTTGTATGACAAAACGAAATTGTTATCGCACAGTCTATCTACAGTAGTTTTCCCAGAATGCCCGACCGTGAAGTCGAGCATGCGTATTCCAGAAATAAAGACTAACGTAGTTGCTAGCGCTCGAGAGCGCTAGCAATAAACAGATAACTAATTAAACATGCAAATTTATGCTGACGTCGGAAAATTAAATCTAGTGGTCTCGACCTGTTAGAACCAGAAAACGGCACAGAGTATGGAAGTGTAAATTAAAGTCCGATTTGAAATACAGTCCGCCTAAAATATGTTTACTTTTCAAAGGGTATAAAAGAATTTCTTTTTATATCTGTTGAGCCATGAAAAGCAAGAAGAAGAAAAAATGAGATAAGGCATTTTTATACATTTTAGTCATTATTGAGACTAATTATACACAATCATATCAAATACTAGTAACAAATAAAAAATAGTGTGAAAAATGTTGATTGTTTAACAAAAAATATACGGGAATTCTTTATTTTTTCCTAATAAGAAAGAAATCAATATAACTTTTGAAAAAAAAATGATTTTGACCTTGATTTTTGGAGGGTGGCTACATACTGTCTTTAATTTTAACAGTAACACAAAGATTATCGTTATTCAGTGTGTTCACTAATAATACAAGACCTAATAGATTAAAGGACGACTTTATAATCTTAACCATAGTGTTTGACATTCCCTGCAACCCTGCAAAAACCGTTTTTAAATAAACCTTGAACTTCCTTTACATTCAACATGGAAAATAAAATACAATTTGAAAATAATATCCGAGATGGTGCTGTTGCTGTCGACAAGTGTGTCTTTTGAAACACTCTAATTAGACAAATAAATACTCTGCATACCTCTGATGATAATATTGTACTTTCTAACATATTTCATCTCTTAAATAAAGTCTTCAACATGACAACTTTCATGTACATGTATGTCAGAAAGGACAATATGATTCACATTTCTCTCGTGACTGTCAAGATTATGGTTCCTTCAGAGTCACTTAGATATATTGGACTACTTTTTAAGGTTTCTAACACTGACCTAGGTGAGTCCTTAAATTTAACAGAGAGAGATAAAAATTCCTATAAATTTACGTAGAATAGACTTATGGCGTACATTATGAAACTATTCAGCTTGATATGTTTGGCAGTTTTTACTGTCATTGTCACAGGTGCAAAGCATGCTAACATAGATATTTCAATTGTGAAGGAATCCCAACTGAAATTAAAATTTACTGGTAAGTCTATCTAACAATCTATAGAGAGGATATTCAATTTTTTTTTTTACTTTTTTGAAATTAATTGATTTCGAAATGTGGTAAGTCTTATATCCTTGAGTGTTTATATCAAAAGGGCACATGTTTACGAAGGAAAACATGTACGCATTGCTTGGTATATATTTTTGGACTTACTAGTATTTGGGTAATTCTTAACGCTTATATACAATTTTTAAAATATTTCTAAAATATTAAGAAATATTAAGAAATTGATTGGAGCCTTTCTATATTCAAATTTTCTTTCTTTTTTGCCATTTTCCTTATCAATGAATACAATTTTACTTCACTTTATGGGACATTATTGTAAAAAATGGTTAAAATTTGATAATAATAACACTTTATTCATTTAAACTTGTTTTTCACTTTTTTACTTTCATGAATATATCGTTAGCTGTAATTTTCGTGATTTTTGAAAAATAAATTGTATTATTTGCTCTCAAAAGCTTTTTTTATACCTATAGTTCAGTGTTCAATAAAACTTCTTTATGTCATATATATTCAATGCAAGACATTGTGAAGCAAGTTGTGAATCTGTATGATGTATGTTGTCGTTAAAGCGTTTGATATGGGGAATAAAATTTTGAAAAAAAAAAACACGATATGATTGAAAAAGTTTTTTGAAAAAAAATGACAAAATATTCTAGGGGATGAGGACATTTCCTTTGTCAGTATTCGCACAAAACAGTCAGGACAAAAGGACAAGACGTATAAACTAAAGTCGAAAAACGGTATTGTAATTTTTTTCACATTCATTTGTTATGGATGGAATTTATTTTTGTTTATGCAGAATCTGTTATCTATTTCTAATACTTAACTGTTCAAGAGAAAATGATAACATAAGAATATACTGAAATTCATTCTTTGTATTTTCTTTTAATTTTAATAATGAAGACAACGGAGTTTGGGAGCATATTGATTCTGAAGCCAACGTTAAAGTGGGGGACATCATTCATTACCAGACCATCCTTAGAAGGAAGAATGTCCTAAAAGAATTGAAATGGAAATCTGGTATTATTTGATTATAAGTGAATCATTTAAAATGAAAAAAAAACTACAATTTGCTGTGCCTACTCATCAAAAGAAAACTTTTTTAATTTATAAAAGTACATAATAATATGTTTAAATATATATCACTGAAAACATGAATTAGTCACTTTGACCAAAATTGAAGTCATTTTCTTTTGCTTAGGTAGTCAAAACATATTTTGACTATCTGTTTCCTCAACATTACCAAGCTTTCGTTACCTTTGACTGTATGCGCGGTTATCTTGTTTCACATTGTTTGGAGGGAAAAAATAATAGCGTCAATCGCCATTTTCCTCCCAAACGAAACACGAACTGGTGGTAGGTAATGTTTTGTTGTTTCCATGATTTTAAAACAAAGTTATTTAAAAAAAAATGTTCTACAGATAAATGGTGTCATTAACAAATTCATCAGTAATTGTGCTTCAAGTATTCTATTTTACGTTGTTATGTGGGTAGGGGTGGTGTGGTTGTGTTCAAATAGAGCTTTGCAAAACAATTCAATTCGGTTTTTGCTCACAATCCAGAGTTAACTTACCACGCATTTCTTTTTTCTTTTTTTGTAACTCACAGTATGGCATGGATGGACTCTCAACTTCCAGTGGACAAACAAAGCAGAAGACACATTCTTAAGAATATACAACTGGCATGAGGAAAATCACATTATCATAAATGATATTTATAAAAATTTTTAACATTATTTTTTTATGAAAGAAAATAGATTATAACGAATCTCTAATGTTTATACTAACTCTCTACGGACCATAGGCCTAGTAGAGTTCTCTACATCTCCAAGTATTATTCACGCATGTATCTGCTTTTGACTAACGTATATTTTGTTCATAATATTTCATTTAGGCATTTAGGCATTTTGATAAAATCATAATATTTTGTGGTTAACCCATTTCTTGAAAGAACAGCCAAACCAGGATAAAACAAAATGGATGATGATGGCATCCCCGTGTGTCATATTGCCAAGATATATGAAATATGGTGATAACGAACAGTAATCAAACTCAAAAGTTCATTCATGAAACAATGTAACCTTTTTTGCTGCTTTTAATTGTATTTAATGTATAAAACTATTAGTATCATGATACCTATTATTTTTTCTGAACATTGCATATTTTTATATTACCTTTAAAGATTGATAACATTGTTTTCATTCATACTCAGATGATGTAATTTTTATTCCATGTACTTTAATTTTCTATCCCGTCTAGCAACTATATAAATTATAAAGACTATTCTACATTGCAAGACTTGTTAAAAAAAAGGATTTCAATCTTTGGTGAAGAAAACTTTCAGTTCTACGTCAGAGGTAGGAAAACAAAGTAACCACTGAAAGGATGCAACGAGAGACGGTTATCTGAACTATTTCTTTAATTGATAAAGAATTTCTCACAAACAGTAAGATTAATTTGTTTGGAAATATATACATGTGCACATGAATGTGTATATGATCTCTTTTACATTTGTACAGTGTATATATCTTATGTTTTCAATTAAGATGATCGCCATATTGTAATTGGTTTTATTTGTTTGTGTATATTTAGACAATAAAGTGAAATAAGTTAATCATGCTTAAAAAATAGAATTTATATAGTAAATTATTCCAACATTAGTTGTATAATTGTTATATTTGGTCGCTGAAGGCCATCGATGCGTGATAATCAAAATGATTTGATGCACATACATGATATTTGATATCGTCAAAATGCCTAGAAATATATATGATGGAAAGTCATTTTGATTAGAAATTATAGTCACATTGAGTATCGGAATCTATCATAATGACAATAATACAGTCAAAATTAACTCACTTGTCTACTCAGGATGCCTATTAATGTAGTCACTACAGACTATTGCGTTAGCCAGTGTGATTTTTCTCCAATCATCAAAATGACTTCAACATATTGTCTAAATAACTAAATACAACCCTCATCTGGAGGTCAATCAAATTGAGTATATTTTAGGTCATAGTGACTAATTTAAGTTTTCAGAATTTGTCTTAAACTACATTAAAAACCTATTCCGTAAACTAATATAAATTTTAGTATCCATCCAAATAAGACTACTCGGTGTGTATAATATTTATTTGTCTGTCATAGTGAACTTGCTGCCTGAGAATGCTGTCGCTCCTGTAAGAAGTCTTCGCAAGGTCACCGTATTTCGTGACGATTTTAACACTTTTGATAAAAGCCACTACAAGATAGAAATTACCGCTGCTGGTGGAGGGGTGAGTGTTAAGGGATTCATAAATTATTCAGTTATATGATGGAAGCATCTAGCTATAGGGTTGTGTTTTTGCCACTTGTTTACGAGACATAAAAAAATTCTGTACTGATTTTTTGATTTACTATCAATCCCACATAGTTAATGACATCAAATAACTGTCACTTTTTTTTATATCAAAATTGCAATCGTTGTTATAATAGATTATAATACATATGAAATAAAGATTTTAATAATTTTCAGAATGGAGAATTCCAAGTTTACACCCCAGAACAAAGCAACATATATGCTGCTCACGGCTTTCTTTACATTAAACCGGTAAGTCTGCAATTTGTTTGAGATCAATTTTTCGTTCACGTATAAGTTTCTCGTAGACCATTATAAAGGATTCTAAGTATTTCTGTGTTTCTTGTTTAGACATTAACAGTAGATCACCCATCCTTTACGGAATCTGACTTGTACAATGGACAGATGGATGTCCCAAGTATGTATCGTCATAATTCACTTTTAGAGATAAAAAATGAATAAGATTTACAATTATGTGTTAGGTTGTTCTTACACCATTTCCTTCTAGCTTGGATCTTACATCTAAATGATTGAAGGTACTCTGAAAAAGAGTCCTAAAAAGAAAAAAACACCATATCAATGAATTTTATTTTATCAATAAATTTTATCAGAGTCCACAGCTTAGATGGTAAGTAATTCAGAGTTCATTTAAAAATGATATTTCATACATTAACCAAGCAAAATATGTGCAAGGATAGTACATTTTTATATAGAAATAATGAAGAATAAATACAGTGGTAAAGATTAAGTATTGACATAGACTAACACTATCCTGTGGAGACAAAAATTATATTTTATTGTACTAGTATTTGCATTAGTTTCTAATTATAAAAGTCGATGTAACCAAATTTCATGAAATTGATAGCACGTGTTCAGTTTGTATTATATCTTTTATATTCATGTTTCATTTTCAAGGAAAATTCGAGATTAAATACAACATGAGCTATAAAGAAATAATTTCATACACAAGTTTGTAGAAAGCGCCGGAAACGGAAAGTTGTTTGAACTAAAGCGTCAGTTGATTCTTCTTATTTTGCTGAACACAACACGGCAATTTACTACGAATTTACATTAACTTATTAGCCGTTCAAAATTTTTCTATATCAGGCCCTTAGGAAGCAATTTCACTTTGAGGGGGCACAACCATACATTTTCTAGTTGAGGGGGCACTATCAACTTCAAAAATTCCTTGACAAGCAAAAAAAAAAAAAAAAAAAAAAAAAAAAAAAAAAAGGTCATCAGACGTTATTATTAGAGCACATAGCTCTATGTTACCTATAGTAATATATATTTTGGAAAAATTATTGGGGGGGGGGGCACGCCCCCCCCCCGGTTCCTACGGCCATGTATGTTATTGAAGAAGAATCTTTAATATCACTGAACTCAACATGCTTACATGGTTTATTATTACACCATTTGATATAACCACTTCTTTTTTAGCGGTGTGGGGTGCTTGTACAAAAGCAATGCACCATGGTTGTCACAAAGCAGCCTATGGTAATGGACAAGAAATACTTAATCCCGTCATGTCCGGTCTAATTTACACCCATGCCGCAATCAAATATGGACGGGTCAATGTTCGAGCTAGAATACCCAGAGGTGACTGGCTTTGGCCAGGTAATACTAATTTTACTGCAATGTAGTAGTTCAACAATAAGAAACTCTACTACCAAACATGATACCAATTATATTCACTTAATTCAAGAGATACCGGTATCATTGAAACGACGCCTCTGGGGTGTCGCTGTAATTTGTTTATTATTATAAGTATTAACAATATATAATTATAATTAGCCAAAATAGACGTATATACAAATATCTTATTTTCCAGCCATTTGGTTGATGCCAACAAATAGTGTGTACGGAAGCTGGCCTCGATCTGGAGAAATTGACGTCATGGAAGCCAGAGGTTTGGTTAAGATTACGTGACATTTCAATTTTTTTTCATAAGCTAATCCCTTTTAATGACGCATTTTGAAAAAGTTGCCAGTATTTTCAAAGAACTTTGCAAGATTTTTTTCTAGGAAGATCATTCTCCTTTGTATAATTATTTTAGGAAACAGGCTAATGAATACAGATACCGGAATCAACCGGGGAATTCATCAAATTGCTTCAACACTGAATTGGGGACCCGACCCTCGTCATAGTGCGGGAAGACTAACTCATAAACCATTGTAAATATTATTCGGTCATTATCAATGTGTCTTATCAGTCTATTCTATAAATTGATCTTAAAGGACTATTTCTGTAAGGAAATCTCAGACACAATCTAATCTCGTTATTTTGATCTACATTTGACTACTAAAATTTCGAAAAATCAGAAAATTTAAATATGAAAATTGAGACTCATTACTGGAGATTCAACATACATGACTGTGTATCCTTTGGTTTCGAACTTTTCAGTGTTTGAGATACCAACAGAAATTTGGAGAAACAGAAAGTGAAATGTCTCTAGCTTAGGTTTATTGAACAACAAATAGGTAACTCAAAATAAAACTATATATTAATTAATCCTAGATAATTTGCTAATTCTTCCTCTTGCTTTTTTATCTAGACAGTCAACCCATGGCGACTGGCATAAATGGCACGTTTTCTCTCTTGAGTGGACAGAACAACATGTCATGTAAGTAAATATTTAACCAGCTGCAATACACTTCCTATAAAAAAGAAATTATAAAATAAATTCGTGCGTAAATGCGTAAATCTGGTTGATTTTTTATTGAGTTATTTAAAATACAAATATCATGATTTAATAGTATTTAATTACCAATTGAAAGTATTGAGCATAACAACATTCAAGTTTTCTTAAGAAATAATCTACCGTCATTGTCCATATTAATAAAGTATCTATAAGAATATGGTATATATAACAAAATTAGCAAAATACTACATGAACAAGGAATATGGAGAACCTGTTATGAATATAGTGTATTGAATAAGTTACTTTTGTGAAATAATATGGGAATAATCAGACTATATCTATAATTGAATGCTTAATTTAATATATTTATACAGTTGCTTGGTTGATGACCAAGAAATACTACATGTGAACACACCTCCTGAAGGTTTCTGGAAGTTTGGACACTTTAATGGAACAAACATCTGGGGAAATTCTCTGAATGCCCCTTTTGACCAACCAGTAATATTTTTTTTTATTTTTAACATATCACAGGATCTAACATCTCTAACAAACACATTTTTCATTTTAAAAAGAAAATAAGCAAAATCAAGATATTCTCTTGAACAATGAAGCAGTTAATAAGTAATTTCACATCAATTTGCTCGATGTATTGATCGTCTAAAAGAAACCATGCATGTTAAGAAGCTTTTATATTCCACAGATTTTTTTAAAAATTTATTTTGAATATTAAATTCCTAGTTCCAGCTCCTGTTGAATGTGGCTGTGGGTGGAACAAAGTACTTCCCCGATAATTTACACTATGATACACCTAAACCATGGCGCAACGACTCCCCACACCCCATGAGGGATTTCTGGGAGAAAAGAAATGTTTGGCTTCCAACTTGGCATGGCGATAATATTGCTTTTCTAATTGATTATGTAGAAATGATACAATATTAAAATTATTGGAGCAACATTAATTTTGTGGATGAACTATTAATTGAAGTCGTCTGTTTGTCACAGCTTTTATCTTGAGGTCAACTTGGGAAATAATGATTATCGATTTATTTATTGATAGTACATTATGTTGTTTTACGTCCTGTTCGAGAATTTTTCACTCAAATAGAGACGTCACCATATACCGGTGAAGAGCTTCAAATTCAGACCTTTACTCGACACTCAGAGCCATTGAGCAGTGATCGCGCCATGCCTACCGTGACACAGGGCCTTGGTTTTTAAGGCCACATCCGAAAGACCCGCAACTTTCACTTCAAGGTGCCGAGCGTTTGGCGAAGGAACAGTTGCTACCTATTTTTTATTGACTTGGGTCAGTTGTGGCTGTGATTCCAACACATGACCTTACGATCACGGGACGAGCGCTCTACCGACTGAGCTACCTTGACGGACAATGGTTATCGAAAGGAAACTTTTATGTAATCTGTGTGTAAGGTTTATCTGAGCTTTTTTTCCTTCGAAATTTGTCTTGTGTCCGTCTGATTGGACACTTTTCTTAATTTCTTTTTCTCCTCTTTAGGACAATTTTACCAAATCTGGACTAATATAAGGCAGAGTCAGTGTATTCAAATCAACACAAGCTTTCTTGTGTATAGTGTACTTTGAAGTTTGTCTTTAGAAGCTATTGCCTCAGATACCAAGGCTAGCATCACAAAATGGCAAAATACTGCTTAAAATGTAAAGGGAGTTCTGGGAACCAGATCATACTAAAAATAGCAACAATCGTTTTCGATGCCCATTTGACCCCTAGGGTGAAAATGAAATTCCGCAACCTTATTGTACATCTACAGGACACCACCAATCATCTTCCAAAAGATGATTAGGCTACTGCGTTAAATGTAAAGGGATTTACTGCTTAAAATAAAAGAGGAGTTTTAGGAAGAAGAAAGTGTGACAGACGAACGGACAGACGGACCAGGATTACAACAATATACCCGAACTTTCTTTAGAAAGTGCGGGTATAAAAACATCATGCTGAAAACAAGGTAAACAATTATCATTATATTAACAAAATAAATCAAGTTCCGTGTGCATAAAACGCATGATTCAAATTCACTATTTGTGTTGAACGGGAAGATATATCGCTCTTTTCTGAAAATAACAAGTTTTATATTTCTTTGAAAGGCTTTCACAACAGTGACTATGTAGTTAAATTTACCTGTATTAAAATACTTTTGAATTTGTTATCTCACTTCATCTAATTAAAGTATACAATTTACACAATGATTTTCATAGATAGCAACTTTGCCCGGCACCCGCACTGGTAACATAAGACAGATCCTGTCGCTTTAGGGAGAAACTAGACACATGCAATTTATTGCTAAAATAGAGGTCAAAAAGCACATTCAATAGTAGGATTTTCAAACATTGACTTTGAACCTGACTAGTGAGCCACTTCTTAAAAAAAAATGATATGCAGTATATTTTATAAATCGCGATGGCTAAAGCCGTGATATTTTTAACAATTGCGATGTTCTTCTCAAAAACACCATGATTACCAACCTTATATTAAAACTTAACCTTTACATGCCTTTCTCTGAAAGCATTGGTTTTTAGTGATTACGGAAAGATTTTTAAATAAACTACATTTTAGAATGTTCTTTCATTTCTTTCCCCCTAATTACTTGTATACTATGTATAATAAATTATGCTTATTAAAGGTAACTATATGTAGTTATTAAAGTATGGTATATATGTATTTGTAAATATTAAATCTTCAGCTTTAAGAGTATATTACAAAATTTGGTCAGTTTCTTTGTTAACTGAAATGTCAAAAAACACATTTAAAAAAAATCACTGTAAAACTCATTCACTCCAGAAATATCCAATTTCTAAGCTTTGATATTTATTGTACTGAGAATTTGTTACATTGTAAAAGTCTTTCATAGAATAGCCTTGACCTAATTAAGTATCTGACTTGGTTAAATAGAAGTGTATTGCAATAATAGTAACTTAGTATTTATATTTAATTGTCATTGTATGTCTTTAAATATGTTGTGACTAATTTCCGCGTATACACACAGCGTAAATAAATACGCAGAAAAAGCACTTTTACTGTATTTACCGACATTTTTTAACTTCACATAAAAGATAGTTGAACAAGTTTGAAACGATTATGTACGTCTAGAAAGGATCTAGTTACTGATTACCTGCAAAGTTTAAAATTATTTACTTGTGCAATCATATTTTTCCCATAGAGGATTGATTTAGAGTATGAAAACATAAGGGGTCAGTGTTTTATTACAGTATTTTATCATTATATTATAGATCTTTAACAATATCTTTATTATTTACTTTTACAATTTATTTACAAGTATATTTTAAAAAAAAAAACTGGTATGGAGTAAAAGCACCAAAACTGAATTTTCAAAGACATTATCACGGAAACAGCACAGACTTAATTCGAAAATAATTAACTATATATATTTTAAAAAAGCTAAATGTTTTGTTATTTAAAAAAAAAACGAATCCCACATAGATATAAAAGAGCAACAATTTAATTTATATCACAATATCAACATTGCATGGAGTATTTAAATCAGTTTTCATATTCTTTGTTATTTTATTATTAGGATGAAATAAAGATTTAAATTTTACAATTTTTTGGATTTCAACCGATGTTTAACAGTGTTAAAATTACATCTCAATTTGTTTATGTAAATCTTCGCTCTCTGGAAGCCGAATATTTGTGACGGAAGTTGTCTGGTACAGATTGTCTATGCCTGTGTAGTGGTTCGCGTGCTTATCAATTTGCACTTTATGAGTTCTCTTCAAATGCAAATGGTCATATTGACCTTCACTACCAACGTAAACTGGGACACAGTCCACATTTTTGACTTCTTTTTCTGTGTATCGTTCACCTATATTTCTTTTCCTTTCATCATTATTTCTTACAATAGCGGAATTTGTATCAGAATTACTCTTCTCTGGTGTCTTAGGTTTCATTTTTCGTCTGCAAAAATACAAATCCTTTGGTCTCTAAAGCTTTTTTGTAAGAAAAGAATATGATACCGAAAGTTTTCGGTAAAAAATTACAATCAGTTCTTTCTATTCACACCAAAGAGGAAATAGTAAGAAACGACCAACCTTCGTCTTCAGATGTATACAATCACTGCGATAGTCAGCAAAATAGCTAAAGGTGTTACAATTAGCGTCACAACCACTGGTACTTTGAGAGTGTCCTGACTCCCTATGAAATCTACGATGGATTTTTGTTACAAATTTAGGGTAGGTTTACCAGAAACATAGATTTTATTGACAAATTACCGAGACGGGCATATACATTGTTTGTAAATTAATGTGATGAAGATAACACAATAGAAACCTATAGGTATTACCAATAACAAAGAGTTTATCATAAAAATATACTAAATTGTAATCATAAAAGTACATAAATTTTTATTCTTTGAAGATATGTTATTGAACAAATAGTTAATTTTAAACTTGTATCAATTAAAAACTTTATCACTATATATCGAGTATATGATTTACAGTTCTTGTTAAGAAAAATTGATACAGGTGTACTTTTTATTTTATAAATATACACACATTAAATGAATTATTCTTTCTCATATTCATATATAAATTTATATTCAATGCGTGAACAACATTCCGCAAAAACTTACTTGTACATGTATTACGTATCGAATTCTCTTCCATACAGAGGACATAGTCAATTTCTTTAGGACAAGAATACCTAGGTGGTAGTATACCGTTTTCCCGAGTTGCACATGTCATCTTCCCATCTGAATCTACAAAGAAGAATGATTCTGCTTAATCAGAGCATTTCGGTACTTCCTATTCCTCTTCAATCGTAAAGAATTTGAAGTATCATTGATTGGATAGAATATGTTATACAGATATATTTCATTACACATATAAGTGTATCATACAGCTTGCCTTTTACCCAAAACGGGATACTGTTGTTGAAAAAAAGATTTTTATTCCATGAAGTTGATCTGCTGACAGTTGCTATGACCAGAGAAGAAGAGTGTGAACTACAAACATGTTCTGCATCTTTCTCAAGGATTAGACTTTGAAAAGTTCCAAGGAAAAAGTAGTTATCAATTGAGAAATCGGAACCTAAAAAAAAAATAATTAGAATATATTTAAGTAATACGGTCCCTTATTTAATTTGCAGATATTTCGATAGGGGAAAAATGACCAAAAATATGATTCCTTCTTAGCCAATAATATGCTGAATTGTTTCAGATTATGTATCCAAAAATGCCCAACCTGTGAATTTCATTAAAATGTTGTGTTTAACAATGACAGATATAGAAATGGAGGCATTAATGAAAAGCAAACCCTATAAAACCAATACAGATTAAAACTAACGGTACTATGAGCACTGAGCTCATAAAATGACCCCCCTCCCCCACTCCCATATGAGTATAATGGCAAAGTCCAATTCTTTGCTTTAAAATGAGGATGTATCATTAAAATTTAATGATACTTTGACAGAAACTTATTACATAGTGTCATTGTGACCTTTTAACTTTTTGATTCGACAAATATTTCGGGTTTCCCATAGCAAAACATGGACACTGCCATTCTGTTTATAAAATCAGGGGTACCCGCATCTCTTATTTTACTTTTTTGATTTGACACATATTTCAGGTTTCCCATAGCAAAACATGGACACTGCCATTCTTACTATAATATCAAGGGTACCCATTTCTTATCCTCAACTCCTCCTATATCACTGAATAAAATTGAATGATACTTTCACAGAATCTTTATTACATAGTGCCATTGTTCACCACCTACTTTATGTTTGGATTGGAAAGATATCTGTGCTTTCCCATAGCAAAAAAGGACTTTGCCATTATACTCATATGAGAGCGGGGGGTATCATTTTGTAAGCTCAGTGCTCAGAGTACCTTATTATTCCTAAACTAATTAAATGCACAAAGTGCATATAATAATACTACCATGTCGTAAATTAAATTTTAAATTAACTGGGTGAGGATGAATCAAAATTAACAACACATCTACAACCTGATAATACGGAGAACAAAAACTGTCCATTAAAACTTGATGAGACTTTCGCACTTACCAGATGAACAGACAGTAAGAAAAACAATGGGAAAGATGGTCCACAGCTGCATTATTACATCCGAGAAAAACAGTTCTGTGAGGTTGAATTCAAATTTTATGTCTTTACTTCTGCGCAATTAAACGCATGATTGAGATTTTACAATAGTTTTGAACAGGAAGGAAAAATTACTTTCTTTTTTTTAAAAATGAATTTGAAAACATGAGAAAATCGTAGGAAATAAAGTCTGAAATCTCACGGCGTCAATATTTCGACAAGAGTACCTGTCTAACTGTAAAAGGATTTAATTTTCCTAAGACATTTGCTTTTGTGACTTCAGACTGAAAATCCTTCTTTTTTTCATCAAATGCGATTTTAGAAAAGTTATGTGTTTCTCTTCAAAATCCCTCTACACATGTAAATTAATCCAACATAATTCTTATCTAAGCTAATTACTTGACAAAATTGCAAAAATAGGATGTTTTATACAATAAAAATGTCCAACCCACCGACGAGATTTAAAAAATCACAATTCAATTAAGGGCCATTAATCTGAATATGGGCCCGACGATCGGAACATAACTGAATTTGTTTCTCATCTTCATATAAGCAAACACCTAAATCCATTTCAACATCTGCAAGCATTTCAACACCAGTATTGACAGTTTTTGCTGTAAAACATGGTACATGTACATGTACTTTTGCAACGATGCATTCTACAATCTGCATATACAACTACATTTCTACTGTCTTTCACTAATTTACATTTGTAAATTTGAGAAAGACACTACTTGTGTGTAAAAAAAAAAATAAATAAAATAAAATAAAAACAGAAAGCGGCTTGTATTTTGTCATTTTCTTCTAAGCTGATCGGTCACGTTAGCATAAAATGGTAGGGCTTTCGCTTCTTGATCGGGAAAAAAATTCTCGACAGCATACAATCAATCTATCATTCTTGTAAACATGTTTTTTTTTATTCAAAATTAAGAGATCTTTATTTCATTCTAAAGAAAAGTATTTATTTGAAAAGATATCTCTTAATATTTACAGATATCTGTCTCTGAAAAGCCAGATATCTCTCTTAAACTCTTATTTCAAAGAGGAGAGGGTGTTTCTATAAGTAATGCAATATACATGTACTGTTTATCAAGCACTTTATTGTATTTTTTCACAGCTAGTCTAGATATTCTATTTAAGAACTCGTAATCACCGAAAATCGCATGCTTTTTCTACAGTCTTGGTAAAGAAATTCACTTTTAAAGTAAGCATTGTCACTACACTGAGCTGAAAACTGTTAAACTGTACAGTGTTCATATGGATTAAGAAATCCAAAATTGAAAAAGAAGTGTCAAAAGATCGCAGTTGAATTAGTCGATCAAAATCTGTATAGACACCAAAAAAATGCTGATGCTGTGAGCAACATGATATCTATAAATGCCAGATTTACAGTGAAAAATATTGCTAAACAATTCATCTTCACAGTTTATAGAATTCTTACAAAAGAAATATGAATTTAAAAATAATTTCTATATCACATGGGTGCCTTATCTCCTTACATTTGCGCGAGAAAACATGAGGTAAATGTGCCAATGGTCTGTTGAAAATAAACATTATTTCAAAAGAAGGCATGATAAACTTGGATAATAGGTGTCAAAACATGAGTCACTTTTTATAGCCAAAAAGGAAGAACAAACAATAAAAGTGGAATCAGAGAGAAAGGTGTCGTCTTATTATTGCAAAGAGAAGGTAGAGCCTCATATACGTTTTGTACAGGTTTTCTTTTTAATCGAGAGGTCCGGTAATGCATGAACCTATACACCCAAAGAAAGAACCATTGATGATAGTTTTTATGTTCAAATTGCATTGAGAAAAGTTCAGCAGGTTTTCTGTGAGGGAAGTCCAAATACCGGTCCCCGGGTTAATTTTCTTGTGTCTGACAATGCTGCTGCAAATAAGCATGAGATGTAAAGGATATTTTGATGAAAAGATTTACAGAGCTTAGTCATCCTCAGTATTCTCTAGTTTTCAGTCATTTGGATATCTTTTTTATTCAGTTTTGGGTATGTCATGGAGAGCTACCCCAAGAACAGTATGCTGATGTGGTCTGATCATGGGTACTAAGACTTTTAAGACATGTGTAAATACTTTGAGGGATTAAAAATATATAGAAACTTCTTCATGTACTTTGTTTATTCTTGGATCGCAATTTGCATTACTTATTGAATGACCCTCACAGATATTCCATATAAGGTTAAAAGCTAGCTGTAAACTACACGTCATTTTCTCAAGATTTGAAAAAAAGACTGCATATGTGTATTTATGATCTTAAAGGAGAAAAGAGATAGCTATAAAACTTTTTTTTCCATTATGTTTTGTTCGACATGTCGAACAAAGTTTTGTAACAATCCACATGCATCAGGTTCTATATTCAGAATGATGTAATTTTTGATTCAATTGGTTAAACAAGTTGAAAGTGATTTAATAATATCAATATTAATTTATATTATCATACAGTTATTATAGGAACAAGACAACAACGGAAGTCTATGATCATCAAAACAATCAAGAATTGAAAGACAATCTTTAAGAAGCGAATTTCGACACACATAATATCTCAAAAGAGATCGTAAAAAGGAAAAGAAATCTACATTCATATAATATAATATTTATTCTTCAAAAATTCAAGTATTTTGAATTTATTCTTCACTAGAAAGCCTTAAACACACAAAACCAATATCAAAATGTACATGAAAATTCATTTGATATTTGAAAAATCATGATAATTCATCACATAATATTATCTAAATTCATGAATGAAGTGAATCAAAATACTTTTCTACATTTATCAACACTCTTATTGACCTCTCAGTTGAAAATTTTATGGTTTTCCGCATCAAGGACCAGGAGGATGGACACTATTTAACGAGACCCTTTGCGGTAGGACAACACGCACTCCATTTTCTTCTTTTCGGGGGAGTACACAAATATCTCTTCATAGACATCGCCCTCCCTCATAACCATTATAATTTTACGCTGTTCATAGGCGTTACGGAAGCTACAAAGGAGAAATGAAATTACAATTGCACCATTTCTGGTAAATATCATAAAGTTAATCTGATATAAGACCATATTTGGGTATACTCACAAGAAATACTTGTACTTTGGGGGATCCTCTTGAGGAGGGTTCTTGGTAGATTTTCCGAATGGAACACGGTCTTCAGTAAACAAGAACAATATCATTATTTATTACAAGTGTATATACATTGTAAATTAAATTAAAAAGAAAAAGACTTCAATTATCTTGATACCTTTTAGGTACTTGAATCCTCCCTTTATGATCTGAATTGTCCGACCCATTAGGGATTTGGACCAGTCCCACACCTTGTATATGGTAGCACTGGCTAGTACAGCTGCAGCTGAAATGCCCATCTCTACCGCCATCTATTAAAAGTAGGGGGAATTTAGTTCCAGGATAAAATGTAAATTGACCGTTTATTAAGGCATTCTCCAAGAACTTCCATCCAAGCACAGTATTTCTGTTGATCATAGTGACAAATAACATTTTGACCATATAAGTAATATTTCTGATCGAAACATTACATTACTTGTCTCTGGGATGATATGTGTAATGTAAGCTTTCGAAAATAAAAGATTCGAACTCTTATCAGAATCAATTCATCCAACCGGTCATTACCTTTTAGTTTATTATTCATATATATTACTTATGGTGTCGAATAAATGATTTAGATTAGTGTAAGCTTAAAAGCTAAAGAGTTGTACTTTTATTGTAAATCTTATACTCACAGTGTAGAGGTCTTCCTTTCCTGGACAAGGTTTGGGTTTCTCCATAAAACCAAGCCAAACTTCAAACTTCTCAAAACTACTCAGCGGCTTTTCCTCACTACATATATCAATGATAACGATTCATTTTATAAGTATGAATACAGCTTACAATATTTGAAAGAAAGAAAAAAATAATTGCCATAGAATGTAATGAAATATACTAAGAAGTACTCAATTCAAAGGCACTCCCCATCTTAAATATCATATAAAAATATACGTTTCTTTGTTACTATATATAGTCATTTGAGAATGCCTATCCCCCCATCCCCATCCCAGTATGTTTTACTTACCAACAGAAGTATTCTTTGTGTTTGGCCGTTATAACCAACAGCACTAAAGACAAAACTGCAAGGATGTATGTCCTTTTAGTCCAGTTGAAGACAAAGAAAGCCATGATTCAATGCTTGAAAAACAGTTCGTGAAGAATGCTTCTCATGGAAATCATATAATGACGTCATAGTTACTTAAATTTATTGTTACGTCACAATGATAAAAATCATAGTCACCTCCAAGAGGCTCCCATATTCTCTTTTGTTGCCCCATCCGGCCTACGAATTTCATTTCCCATTCCCTACAATCTTCAAACAAATTAGGCAATATTTGTTTACTGAAAAATAAACTTAATTAATTTTCCAAAGAATAATTTCTGGAAGAATTCAGTATACGTGCATACATATGTTTTCCGTGCAACTGTATAATCTGAAAAATTAAGATTTCAACAGATTTTCTTTGAAAACTTTGAAAGTTACAACAAATGCATTATTAAACAATAGAATTCAGCACAATTTTGATGATACCATAATGTAGGGACTCATAATACTGACCTACTGTATACATCCAGACATATATATCTATGGATATATCCTTCTTCGAAAAGCAAGAGATCAATCTCCCTATTATTTATCCTTTTAAATGTAATGATATATCTTTTAATATGTCTGTGGAGATAACTTTCTATCATAGAGATATTTCTTCAGTCTTAATGACATTATCCCTATTGAAAAGAGAAACTTTAAAGTATGACTGTGGCCGATTAAAAGGATATTTATATGGCAAGCCCTTTTACCACTGTTTACTATTTATTCGAAAGAAAATAAAAATTTTCTTTCAATTTCTTTCAATAAGAGAGATATCTCTTTAGCTTAGAGAGATATCTCTTTAGCTTAAATAGGAAGCTCCATCCCTTGCACCCTGTGACACTCCATTTTAATTTGGAGCCATCCTCTGCATTTTACACCAAGCCGATAATAATTGAAACTCATACACAATTCCAATTAATCCCTCTCCTTTTATACGTGTGGATTTCATTGTTTATTAGTGCAATTTTCTTCTTATGTATATAAATTAATTTTGGAATGTGCAATATTTCTTTTCAAGACAAAATGGATTGGGTAACGTTACGTATTGTCTAGATATGAAAATTTATATCCTATTGCTCGTTTGAAAAAAAGGTCCCAGTCACTCTTGTAAATATTTGCAATTTTGTACATTTTTGTGTGTTTTATTTTACAGATTTTGATAGTAGTTCTAAATTTTGTGAGGTGACTGTTTACCTTTTGGTATTGCGTATCTGTAGTTCACACATGGCTAATCTGAATATTTGATATTCTCTATCCAATCAGAGGCGCAGAAATATTAACATCCTTGTTTACAGAGGGCACTGTAATCGGAAGCGTGAACAACTTCCAGTTGGCGGTGAACTCGTTTAGAGTTGACGTGTTCTATGAAATTTGGAGACAAGGGTGGACTGATCGCTGATCAACATGGGTTCACTAATATCAAGATTCCGTGTATGTGTTTTACTTGTTAGATATTATCTTGTGTTTCGTGTTGGTTGTTAATATGGGTTGTTTAAGTCATTTTATCACAGGCTGTTGTCTGCTGACTAAACCAAGTCACAGATTTGCAATCTTAAAATTATGTACATAATTGATTTTTTGGTTACACAGAAACACAAGAGAATATTTTGCAATTGTGCTGTAGTGGATGTCTTTTAGTAGTTTTATTTAAACTTTACTTCTGGTGGTATGGGTAGCAAAGTATTTGAACACCTGGATGAGGGAGGACCATAAGCTGTTGGCGCAATTTTTTGATATGTAAAAAACATTCAGCGACAAAAAAGGAGATTGGCAATTCACAGTCACAGCATGGATCATAAGTATTTGTTTCTGTTGTAACGGAAAGGAGAAAAATGCGATGGACCGGACCAGGATTCGAACCCGGGCCCCCTGAATCTCCAGTCAGGTGCTCTACCAACTGAGCTATCTCATACCGGTGATCGAACTCATCTGACCGCCATATTCCTGCCTCCTTAAAGGTCTTTGCCCCCGAAGACACAAACTCAGACTCTTCCTTGGCAGTTCTTTCACCTGTCACATCCTGGTCACGGTACCAAATGTAATGGGAGAGTAGAAAATGCGACACACCAGACTGGAATTCAAACCCGGGCCCCCTGAATCTCCAGTCAGGTGCTCTACCAACTGAGCTATCCGGCTACCGGTGATCGAACCCATCTGACCGCCATATTCCTGCCTCCTTAAAGGTCTTTGCCCCCGAAGACACAAACTCAGACTCTTCCCTGGCAGTTCTTTCACCTGTCACATCCTGGTCACGGTACCAAATGTAATGGGAGAGGAGAAAATGCGACACACCAGACTGGAATTCAAACCCGGGCCCCCTGAATCTCCAGTCAGGTGCTCTACCAACTGAGCTATCTAGCTACCATCGAGCAAAACCCGTCTGACCGCCACACTGTAATAAATTTTTTTACCCAATAGTATAATAATAGGTATCAGGTCAACTTGTAACCTGACCAACTCGTAGCCTAGTCAACTCGAACTCAATGCATCAAATTGAAACCAAGACTCTGCCTTGTGTCTGGTTAAGAGTTGACCCTAAGTTTCTTTACATTCATGCACTAACAAATGATTTTTTGGCAATGGATCTTTGAAAAAAAAGTTCTTAGTGTTATTACTTTACTACTGGATAAAAAATCTATTACAGAACAAGTGCCTGTTGTGTGTGCATGTTTTTCAAGGACATTTTAAAATTATGTAGCATAAATTATCATCATTAATGATAAATTATATTTTTTCCAAGTTTAATTCCACATCTTATTCAGACTGAAATAAATAAATCTCAATTAATCTGATGATAACATAGCAAATGTGACTAAGGTGAGCATTATTGCCCATGGGCTTCACGTTTTGCTTTTGTTTCGTTAATAATAATCAATCGTCTTGTACATTTTTTTCAGAAGAAACCAACAACCTTTGAAGTTTTAGAGAGTTTGGAAAAGGTAAGACAATTGTGTTTGAAGAACTTTTTTTTAGCATTAGCCCAGTCAAGCTAGTAGTGGAGAATAGTTACTACATGTAGCCCATTAAAATCAGATTAACCAACCCATGTGCTTTACACAACTAAAAACATTCATATTCAAAAATGTTAAACTTTGAAATTACTTACCTCTTTTCATCAAAATTTTTCTTAAATTCCTCATATGTTTGAAAAGTCATTTCTTTGTTAATGTCTTGCTGAAACTAATTCATGTTGAATCATGTAAACTTTACTGTACCAATTTTTTTTTATTTATTATATTTTTTTTGGGTATAATATAAATTTAAACTCTGCATAAATGTAGAAGACAGAGTATAATGTAAACTTTTCTGCACCATTTTTTTGGGGGGGAGGGGGGGGGGGAGGTATATAAATGGTACAAAGTATTTTCCATGTTCTGTGTAATTTATTAGAATTGCTCTTCATTGATCACTTGATTTATAATGCATAATTGTACATTCAAAGAATCAGTATTCGTGTATATTCAGTAAGTATAGGATGCTTTAAAGAAAATATTAAATATTGGAGATGGAACAGAGAAAATAATTGGTCTTATTGGAGAAAGGATGTTTTTTTTTTTAAGCATTTGGAAAGAAGAGCTTAATTTTGGTGTTACTTGTAATTGGCATTTGCACTATGATTAATGGTTTCGTTATGTTACTTGTTTAAGGCTTGTCTAGTTCTGTATCCAAGTTGTCTATGTAATATTCTGATGTACTTTTATCATGTTTTGTACAGTTATACATTAAAACATCTTAATTCCTATGCGTTAGAAGATGTGTTCTGATTTTGCTTTCCACAAAAAAGAAAATGAATTGCTGCCAGATTGTGAAAGCACGGGGTTACTATGTGATACACTTAGGCCATTCAAAGTTTTTTATGTTTAGCGTCCACCTTTCATTTAAAAAAACCTACCTAACTATTCACAAGAAACTCACAAGCCAAAAAAAACACACTTTATATTCATAAAAAACAATGTTTCAGTGGATTTGGTTTCATAATTATAACTTTCTCATAGAAATACATATTCTTGTGAAAAATGAAGATATTACATGCTAATTATTATATACCAGATTTGATAGATCAACAGCAAGAATAGAAAGAAATTGACAGAATTTAACAGCTGGTTTTAACCAAAATAATCAATGTCTGGACTTCTGATTTTGTATGGGTTTTTTTCTGATCTGCAGTGTTGAAAACCAAGGTTCATTGGGACGCTATAAACATAGAAAAACCTGAAATGACCTCATTATCTATTCCCCAAAGAGTAGCCAAGGGATGGAAAATGTCTAGCAAATAGAAATTTGTCACTGGAATATCTAAGTGTGCATGTCTGTTAACAAAACTTCAAAATCATCATTTATTTAATGTAGACGTGCATTAGAAAGATTATCGTTTACTTGAAGGTTCAAAATAAAATATTTTTAGTGTAGAAATTCCATATTTGTATCTGATTATTAATGTTATTTATGGTAAACTCTACTGATTATAGACTAGGAGAGCTTATACGATGGTAAGGTGTCAGCCAATTGTCTGTCTGTAAACAATTTTTCAAAACTCTATATACACCTAGCTTATACAGTTTTGGTATCATTTCAATAAAACTAGGTACACAGGTACCCCACCCTAAGATATATACATTGTAATTCTTAATAATGGTTTTTGAATTCCGGATCAACAAAGTTGCCATGGATACCAAAAATAGAAATTTCTGTGCAATTCTTCATAAAAGCTAATCCTCAACAGTTTTGGTATGCTTTCAATAAAACGTAGTACACAAGTAGACTACACTAAGATATGTATAATTCTATATATATTTGGTTTCTGATTTTGCCAAATATTGTTGCAAAAGGCTACTCCTCCAACAGTTTTAGTGCAATTTCAATAAAACTTGCCACAGAGAAAGTAACCAATGTATTGTAATTCTATTTAACGGTATTGGTGTTGTCATTGATCATTTGAATCACTACTTTTCTCCTCCTTTGTTATAAGTACAAACCAGTAGAGTTACAGTCTTGTCAGAGACTTCTGGTTTCCCTGAAATACTGATAAAAATGCAAATATGATACAGGACTCACAGTTTAAAAATACATGGGGAAAAATATAAATTTATTTTTTCTGCCCCACTTTTTCAAGGGATAGGATGTATAGCATAGGATACCTTGATTGTCTAATAACAAGCAGTACTGTAATTTTTGCAGGAAATTGAGACATTGCAGAAGTTCCGTCGCGATAACCTTCAGAAACAGAAGAGCTTTATCACCAAGTTGATGCTGTATTCCATACTAATGTATATAGTGGCCTCCGTTATTTTCTATTTTTACTTCTTCCCAAATAACTGGAGGGACAGGCTTCTATACTCTTCACCTCTTCTTATCTTTCCAGTGCTGTGAGTATGAAAGGGGATTTTTATTTCTTTGTCAGTAGGTGAGATAAGAGGTGTACAGTTCTGTCTCTTCAAAGTATATGTGCCTTGTTTAATCATTCTTATAAACAGTGCAACATTTGACATGCTTTACATCTGATAAATTTTATTTGTGAAGATTTTACTTGTAGCTAATTATTTTCATCCATTGAATTTGTTCAGTTAACAGTCATCTTTTGTTATTTTTTTCATTTTTTGACTTCTCTTCAATCTAGAAAAATTTACTCATAAAATTAAATTTTGGTATAAATCATGATAAATAGGAAGTGAAATGAATTATTGTATGATACAAATTTTGACAATAAATAAGATTTGGTACTTCTCCCTTCTAGCATGACTGGAACAGAAATTATTGATGGTGGTGCTTTTATAAGTTTTTCTTTTTTTACAGTGTGTGGTTGATTAGAAAATTTCTGCACTGGTTCTTTGTAAAAAGGATAGCTAAAAATGGTGGGTAGTTCCAAAAATTAGCAACAAGTTTTTTTTCCCTCATAGATATACAGACCCTGAAACGTGCTACTACCCCACACGCACGCTGCACGAACGGTACACGCTCGCTACACGGCTTGCAGGAAATGCTGCACGGTTTACACGAAACGCTACACGGTTAACATGAAACCCTACATGGTTTACGCGAAACACTTTGCACGAAAGGGTGCACGAAACGCTTTGTACACATTTCTCACACACTTTGTACATGATTCTCACACGCTTTGGCCTCGATCTGGATTTTCTATTCGGAATCTCTCGGACTTTATCTAAATTATCACGGATTAATCAAAGATTAGTTAAGAATTGCAATCATTCAGATTAAGTTAAGAGTAAAACTCGCTACATCAGTACTATATTCATAGATAAAATACTCAATGTTCACTTGTAATTAATTAATAGTTGTCATTGAGAATGTGACCCGCCCAGTGAAATGCCTATCATCGTCCATGTACAAATCTTTTTCACTAGACTCTAAATTATGCACTGACACAATAATTATATTTGCAATTCAAAATCTTTTACAGCATTCAATGATTTTACAATTTTAGTTTGACATTAAAAAGTCGTTTTATTACTGATAAATAAACTCAGTTATTGGTGTGGAAAAAAAAATGATTAAATTGCGTATGATTTCTGTAAACGGATTGATTATCTTTTCCTTTCTTTTTTTAATTTTATTATTGATTGATTTATTCATATTTTTTATTTAGTAAATAAATGATTTCATTTGATTAAATTAGGATCTGTTTATAATTTGCAAACTTTAAGGTAATATGTGCACTGCATCACACAAGAACATTATGCAGGAAAGGGGGGGGGTAGATTATGGAGATCTTACTTCTGTACATGGCTAAATATAAATAAATATATAAATATAGAAACAAATGCCCATTCTTTAGAAAAAAAAAGGATATCCATATCTACAGCTGGACCCGATACGTGTAATTCATTAAATGCACTTTGTTCACGATGGTAAATATATCGTTTCATTACAGAATTAAACTTTGATTTATCATTTAAATTTAATATGGTAGAGAAGTCGGGGGGGGGGGGGGTTGTAATTCTTCAGTTCTCTTTTGAGGCATTGTGTTTATCAAATAAAAACAATATACCCACCACCTTGTAAAAATCCTTGATCTCAAACCCCGTCTAGACAAAAAAAAATGTAATCAATAGTTGCGGCTCTTAACAATACATTCAATATAGATGTATACATGACCAATGAAAGCTAAAAATTATGCTCAAGAACTGCATGATTAATAAAACAACTACTATATAATTATTCAGGATTTATTTCTTTATAATTTTTTTATTCACGAATAGACTGGCAAATTAATTCACTGTTTAATGATAATTGGATAAATTTAAAAAATAAAATCCATGGGTATTTATTTGTACCCATTGAATACTAATAAAACAATTTAATTTCACGAATAAAAAATCAATCGTTATTGTTGGTTGTCATCTTAGCCATGATTGACAAGAGCTAATACATGTAGCAGAAAATGTTTTCAGTTCCCGGCACGCGGAGGCCTTGATCACTGTTGTAAATAACCTTGATCACAGTCGTAAGAAGAGTGTTGGAAGTGTCAAGAAGATTCCAAAATATTTTAAGGGTAAGGGGTGCATCGGGCGCACCCCGAAAAAAGCAACACTTTTCTTTAAAAAGAAAATTACCAATAAAAACTTGTTTACAATGAACACTCAAAGTTTGTGAGTTTTCATTTGAACCCCCCCCCCACCCCGAAATATTTAAACCTGTATTTGCCGATGCATGTGAGTTATAATTCATTTATATGACAATTATTAATCAACCAATTTTTATGCATAAAAAGACTATAAATGACTCATCGTTTCAAAATTATTTGTGAGAAAATTATGTTCGTTTATAAAGAAAAAAAATTAATTGTGCTCCCCGGCCCAAAATTCCCATACTTCACATTTATTCAACGCACTAAATTTTGTATTTTATTTTTCATGCCTGTCTTATCTAATATCTATTATTTTGTATTAATCACCCATATGTTCTTGTAATCTCTATATACAATAATTGTAAAATGGTGAAGATATTCAAATTCATGAATGAAAAGAATTCCTGATGAATTTTCTTTAAAAAAAAATGTTCAGTATTGCTCCCTATAAACATGTATTGAATCAAATACCTTAAAATTCATTTTCATATAATTAATTACTTTGAACACATTTTCTTTCCATCTCTATTTAAATAAAAAAGAAAGAAAATCAATCAAATATGCAATACATTACCGAGTAATTTTATTTTGTTGTTTCCGTATTTTTTTTTTTAATTCTCTTTTAAAATACCACCAGTATGATAGATCCAAATAATATAGGTTACAAACAACACAGAATGACATGTTGTTCCATCAATAGCCATATTTGAAATAAAGTTACTTCCGAATGATTCCTACACGCTTCTCACACGATTCTTGCACGAAAGTCACACGTTTTTCACACAGTTCTTACACGAAAGTCGCACGTTTCTCACACGCTTCTCGCACGCTCACTACACGGTTTGCACGAAACGCTTTGGAGCTTACACGAAACGCTACACGATTTGCACGAAACGCTGCACGGTTTACATGAAACGCTGTCACACGCTTTTTTGGGGTAGTAGCACGTTTCAGGGTCTGTAAAAGTAAAAACATGGGATTACATTTTATGAAATGAAATACATTTTAGTCTTAAAAAAGAATAACTTATCTATTTATTTTATACAGATTTAGCTTTACAAGATTTGAAAGAAAAGAAAAAGAAAATTGTAAGTATAGAATTTGTATAACTAACATGTTAAAAAGTGAGAATAATATTTTGCTGTTGTCTCTATGAATTTAAAGTCAACAGCATAAATGTGATTTTACTACCGGTATATGAAAGTTTACTGAACTAAAATTTCCTGCTTTATACATCTGAACTAAGGTATTCTTAAAATTTAATTGATGTGATTTCTGATTTAAGGAAGCTCTAAACACTAATGAAATTTTTTGTAACTTTGAAAAAATACAGGAAAATATATATATATTAAGTTTATGTAGTTCATTTTCAAAAAAAATTTTCAGGAAAAATTTTCAAAGACAAGTATTTTATGAACAAAAATTGTTTACTTTACTTTATCTCTGTTGAATGTAATGTTAAAAATAATTTAATTCATCTCAAATTGAGATTTTCATTTATTCCATTTTATATCAAAGGGCCAATCACTCTTACTGCATAAAAATACCATTGAATTAGAACTCTTCAGTGAACAGTGTTAAGAGCATCCTTAAGAGGTACAGATAATATTATAAGCAGGAACTGAATTCATTTCAAAACTGGACAGGGGTGTTATAGATATCCTTTAGTAAGCTTAAATTAGATGTATAGAGACAGTGATTGGAATAAACATGAAGGTCAATGGGACTATGGCCCAATTAACTGTCAAAATTTTGATGGGCCATTTTGAAAATGAATGGGCCATCTATGTATTCTGAAAGGTCAGTTTAAGAAATAACAAAATGAGAAACAAAATTGAAATATGCAAGAAAACACGTTTTTATTAAATATAATCAAACTTTGTTATCTCTAAATTGATGGGACCGAGAGAGTACTTCGAGATGTCCAAGGATTCAAGATATCCGTGGGTTAAATATTTGAGAAATAAGTGTTTGGGACTTTAAAATCACTTCGACATACCCATGGTCTTTGAGATTCCACATACAAAATGATCCCCCCCTCCCCATATTTTTGGATCAGTAATGTCAACATTTGGATTGAGCATTGTAAATGAATGAGGAAATGTACGTACCTTTGTTGTCCTATAATAAATCAGTGCTTCATATAACAGGAAGGAAGTAATTTTTGACAGTTTTAACCAATGAAATTTGTTGTATTAAAATGACTGCATTTAAATGAAAGTAACACAAAAAGTATTTTCAGCAGACATTGCTATAAATTGAATGAGCACCTTGGCACTGCTAATGGTTAATTTATTGCACCAATTTTTTGCTTTAATGCAACTTTACTGCATGGTGCAAGCCCTTCCCAATCACTAGATAATCATTAGGGAAAAAATTAATAGCTTTTTGATATTACTGTATGTGAACTTAAGAAGCGAGCTTCATATTTTAGCGGCTTTGGCGCAGACAACGATACGCTAATTCGTAATACCGCTGAGAAATTATATATAAATACAACATACGGCACGGAAATGTATAGCTCAAATTCATGATTTTGCCAACAACTCCATACCCAGCAATTGCACTAAATTTTGAATACATCAGTTTAGGTACATGTACAGTATCATGTATTGTAAGAGAAATAATAAAATCATAACTGTAGTTAAAATGTTTATTTATCAGTAACTTTGCACATTTAAATATAGGATTCCAGTAGATTTGATACATTCATTTTGATCCTGTTGATATTATTTTGCAGTTAGAAGATGTAATGGAAACAGAAACCTATAAAAAAGCCAAAGAAATCTTAGAGAGATTTGATCCTGAGAGATTTAAAGAAATGCAGGTAATTTATTAACTTGACACAATTTCAGACACCTGTTCATTAAGAATTTCCTGTCTTTCAGATACCTGTACATTTATTAATATGCTCTACTTTTTCAGACACCTGCACCATCAACCCCTAAACTTCCTTCGCCTGGGTCAGGTAAATACATAATCAATGCAATGTGCAGTATATAATACAGTATAAGTGGAATTTTTAGCGAGACTCAAATTTAGTGATTTATTCCAAAAATTGGTATATATTATTAGCGAGAAATAATTTTAGCAATTTTATAATGTCAAGAAAGTGTACCAATACAGAATAAATGTTAGCGATGTTCAATTTTAGTGATCTCAGAACCCACACTAATAATGCCAAAATTGGAAACTTGCTAAAAATTCTGCTTACACGGTATCTAAAAAAGAAAAATCTCTTTTCAAGTGTAAGATATCTGTTTATTTAGATTCCCCCAGGCATACATTTACAAAGTGAAATGCGTTTTTGTACTGTTACTGTTCATCGTAGATACAAATTCAACTTGCTTATTTTTAGAATGATGATGAGTTTTTATTCATAAACAGCAGAAGTTATTATGTTTATACACATCAGCAACTTTGAAAATAATATATCTTCAAAAGATTGAATGGATTGACTTTTTCTTGCTTGTTTGTTTTCGCTGGTATGGAGCATGGTACCATTATATGGTCTTAAACAGCAGAAATTATTATGTTTATGCACATCAGCAACTTTGAAAATAATATATCATGAAATGGTTGAATGGATTGACTTTTTCTTGGCTAGTTTGTTATGCCCCGCCATGAATATGGCCGGGGCATATAGTGTTTGTCATGTCCGTCTTCTGTCCTTCTGTCCTTCCGTCCTTCCGTCTGTCCTTCCGTCACACTTTGCGTTTAGCTCTGTTCAAAGCTCAGTTTCAAAGAAACTATCCAAGATATTTTTATCAAACTTCATATGCTGATAGATATTGATGAGGGCTATGCAACTGCATCAACATTTTTTGACCTTGACCTTTCCTTTGACCTTGACCTCACATTTCTTAAATTAGTGTTTAGCTCAGTTTTAAAGATACCATTCAAGATAGTGTAATCAAACTTCATATGTTGATACATACGGATGTAAGCTATTCAATTGCATCAACATTTTTTTGACCTTGACCTTTATTTTGACCTTGACCTCACTTTTCTTAAATTAATGTTTAGCTCTGTTTTAATGAAACCATTCAAGATATTTTTAACAAACTTCATATGCTGATACATACTGATGAGAGCTATTCAACTGCATCAATATTTTTTACCTTGACCTTTCCTTTGACCTTGACCTCACTTTTCTTAAATAAGTTTTTAGCTCAGTTTTAAAGATACCATTCAAGATAGTGTTATCAAACTTCATATGCTGATACATACTGATGAGAGCTATTCAACTGCATCAACATTTTTTGACCTTGACCTTTCCTTTGACCTTGACCTCACTTTTCTTAAATTAGTGTCAAACTTCATATGCTGATACATACTGATGAGAGCTATTCAACTGCATCAATATTTTTTGACCTTGACCTTTCCTTTGACCTTGACCTCACTTTTCTTAAATTAGTGTTTAGCTCAGTTTTAAAGAAACCATTCATAATATTTTCATCAAACTTCATATGCTAATACATACTGATGTAACCTTTTCAACTGCATCAACATTTTTTGACCTTGACCTTTCCTTTGAACTTGACCTCACTTTTCTTAAATTAGTGTCAAACTTCATATGCTGATACATACTGATGAGAGCTATTCAACTGCATCAATATTTTTTGACCTTGACCTTTCCTTTGACCTTGACCTCACTTTTCTTAAATTAGTGTTTAGCTCAGTTTTAAAGAAACCATTCATAATATTTTCATCAAACTTCATATGCTAATACATACTGATGTAACCTTTTCAACTACATCAACATTTTTTGATCTTGACCTTTCCTTTGATCTTGACCTCACTTTTCTTAAATTAGTTTCTGAATCAAACGTCATATGCTGATACATACTGATGTAAGCTATTCAACTGCAGCAATATTTTTTGACCTTGACCTTTCCTTTGACCTTGACCTCACTTTTCTCAATTTGTGTTAAAATGTTGCATTACTAATATACCCTTGGCGGGGCATTCATGTCCTATGGACATATTTCTAGTTTTCACTGGTACGGAGCACGGTACCATTATATGGTCATACTCATACATTGCTCAAAGTTGCACACTTAAAAATTAGGAATTTTTTTGGAAGTAAAATATAGATCCTTCTTTGCTAACAATTTTTAGATATGAGACAACGAGTCAATGCTAGGATGGCTACTATTGGACCAACAGGAGGTACACACCCCAGGCCGGCCACACCCTACCCTAGGGCTAAGACTCCAGGGATGGGGCAACCTATGCCTAAACCATATACAACTCCCAATATACCAGGGCAGATCAGACCAAGAATGTTAGCTTCACCACAGCAAGGTTTATTGATCACAAATATACAAATATAAACCTTTCTCTTTATTCTGTAGATTGGGAAATTAAAATGGTGGTTTTAATTTCAGTTTGTTCATAATTAATCATTTTTCCTCTAAATTATTAAAAGTGAACAAGATTTTCAAATCACATAATAAAGTACGATATAAGGGGTTATTTTCATGACAATCCAATTTGCGGGCATTTTTAGATTGGAAAAAAAAAATTGTCACCAATTGTGAACCATATAAACTATGTGGTTGACTACATTTAAACAATGGGAGAATTGCAAAAATAGTGTTACACAAATTAAAAATAACAGTTTTTAAAAATATTTTTGAAATAATTGTCATGAGCAAAACAAAAAGCCCATTATATGGGATCTGTAACAAGGCACAAGTTTATAGTGTGAAATTAAAACAATTGCGATTGGTACATTTCTAACAAATTGAGAAATTTTAGTACCATGGAATTAATAAAACCTACAGTAAATGAGAAGATCATTCACCTTTGTTTCATAATTTTGATCTTTAGCAGGGCCCTCCTCTTTGACCAGGCCCATACCCCCACGGGACCGAACAAAAATGGACAGGGTGTTGGAGTATCTGTTAGGAGATGGACCACAACACAAGTATGCACTAATCTGTCAAAAGTGTGCATCACATAATGGAATGGCTTTGAAGGAGGAGTTTGAATACATTGGTACTTGCCTTTCTTTATTTTATACTGATATTGCTTTAATATATTTTAACTGGCCTTCAAACTCAGTTCAATCAACAAACCAATCCCCCCCCCCCCCCCTTCAAGCCGTTGATTCAAAGTCTGTGGGAATTAACATCGCGAAAATGGCAACATTATATTGGAAAGGGACCCATCATTATATGTGATTTTCTATTGCTTGATCTCAACATGTAGCATACAATATAATGAGTAGCACACTTTTGGAACCAATTTAGATTCAATTTCATATAATCTTGTGAAATGATCACAACTCCCTTGTGTGCTTGACAGCAATAACAAATATTTACATTGAAAATTTCAGTAGACTTTAAAAAATCCTGTTCTACTGGTTTGATCTAATCTGACTAGAAATAATAAAACTTTATTGTTTAATGATATTTTCTTTCAAGACAATTCACCATTTATTTGCTATTGTAAACAATGAGGCAGAAACTGTCATGTTGGACAGACTATAAAGAAATCTTGCCTAATATGATGTTAATTTAAGTCCCTTTCAGTTTGTTTTTGTTTTTTGTTTTTGTTTTAAGAGCCTGTCACTCAATAATGGATACAAATATCCACCCATCCCAAACCACCCTGTCCTTTAGAATGGGATAAATTAACAACCTATGACCACTACTGTGATATCAGAAATTTTTATGAGGATTAAAATTTGTTGATATTAAAGTGATCTAAAATGATTTAGTTGGATTAATTTCCTTTTTTCAAAATAAGCATACCAGTATTAAAATATATTTCGTTTAAAGATTTGTTAGGGATTTATTTTTTTTTTTTTTTTTTTTTGGATAAATGTTATCAATTTGACACTACTCAGGTTACATCAATCTACATTTGAATTCTGCTTTTACATAGAGCAAATATTAATTGCCATTCCACTTAATTCAAATAATTTTTACTAACAGTGGTCATAATCATAACATAGCCTGATGTTGCCTCTCTCTTTCTTAGCCTTCAGATGTGCCTATTGTCGATTCTTCAATCCTGCAAGAAAACAGCGGCCCACTGCACCAAAGCTGGACTTTGAATCCCCTGTTAAATCCTTAACAAAATCAGGTATGCAATATGAATTTTACTTAAATGATAGTTCTGAAAAGTGCCCTTTCTGGCAGGTACTGTATGACTTGGAGTTTAATAAAAAAAATTACTCTAAATAATCTATTAGCACTGTATATTATAGCTACATCAATATGTGAATAATTTAATAATTTATTCTTGAGACCCATTCACTGTTTCAAATTTAAGAGTTTCATAGTCTACAGGTATGTTAGCATTTTCAGCAGGTTGGGGGTTGTGGTTCATGGCTATAATGTTTCTATAGATTGTACAGTCTGATAATGTAGTTCAGGTGCATCAAGAAATGTTCAGCATTTATTAATATTCATGATGTAATGAAGATAGAATTACACTAGAAATTCTTGCACAGGTATTGAGGAGGAAGAGGATGAAGAAACAGAAGAGAGTGATACAGAATCTATAGAAGAAGAGGGAGAGGACAAGACAGCTAATTCCACCTCCTCTACAAAAGAGTCCACACAGGAAATGAAGGTTACCTCAACCAGTATACTGAGGGAGGAACAAGCAGAAGAGAATCCTGATGAGTCCATGGAAACAGACCAGACAGAACCGGTTCAGACTCAGCTTTCAGATCACTCAGAACCAGATGATTTTCAACATATTGATCCAGTGGAAGATTTTCAGGAAAAAACATGATTTATGCAGTGTTTAAAATTGTAGATTAGAAGGTTTTTTTCAGTATGCAAATTTAACCATTTCTGCAATGTTTATCATCTTTTTATTTACATTTGCTCTCTAAACCTTGAAGACTTTTTTTTTTGTCTTTGAAGCTAATCGGTTGACAAGATTTGATGACAGATTTTTTTTTCCAAGGAAGGAGTTGGGTGTAATAATACATGAAGGACTTTAAACTGTAGAGACATTTCTAATTTTGCAGCTTAGTTTATGATGCAATTGACAGTGTGTGACTGAGCTCTTGCCTTTTGTTCTGCAACATTTCATATTTTATTCTAATCATAAAGATAATTTATATACATTTTGAATATTCCTGAATTTTATAATCTACTACATATTCATTGATATCAGCATCATAACAAAGTAAATAGTATATTAGAATAGAAGGAAGCTCATTTGTTGCAGGTTTTTTCTTTTCTTCCCCCCCCCCCCTTTTTTTGCCAGTTGTGTATTATTAATTATAAATTTATTTATAATTAATTTATCATATATCATTTTATGCTGCAAAATACTCATAAAGTTGAAAAGAAAATCAAAATTGTACTGATATCATGATAAATAGTGTTCATTTCTTGTACAGTAAGTGAAGTTTTTAATGTAAATGTAGGAAAATCTGGTAATTTGTTTGAATTCAAGCATGTAGTTTAGGTTGCACATGTACATGTATGTACCTGTAACTGGTGAAAAGTTAAGTAATATACAGTTGATCTTTGGAATCTGGAACACTGATATCTGGAATACCATGGATATGTCGAAGTGATTTGGAAGTCCCAACCCCGTATTCTCTAAGTATTTAACCCCGATATCTTGAATCCTCAGATATCTCAAAGTTTTTTCTCAGTCCCATTGAGTTTGAGATAATGAGGTTTGACTGTAGTATCATCTAAAATTTATTTTGTGGTTCTCGCTTCTTTATTTGTGTTCTCTATAGAAAAGAAAACTGCTGAATCATAAAATTGAATTTTACTACACTACTTTGCTGCTTCATTATAAGAAAATATTTGACTGTCCAATAAGAAGGTGATATTTAGATTTATGTAAAGACAGCAACAAAATTTCATTGAATAACCATCTGTGTTCAATAATTTTTTCACCAAAGATCATTTATTAATGATTAGTTTGATTATTTGCAAGGCAACTGTTTGGTGACTTTTAATTTTCTTGTACATTTGTCCAAGGTGTCTATGGTGAATATAATTTACTAATCATTTCAGGGATAATTAGATTATTAACTGCAGCTAATTCTTATTATTGTTCCAGAGAATAGCCATGTTATGTTTGTTAGCCTTAAATGTTTTTTGTCATAGAAGTAAATTACTTTAAATTTTTTCCTGAACCAAAGTACGCAAGATGTTACTAGCGTGTCGAAGAGCTTGCGAGTGCAACTTTTAGCAACAAAGAATTTGTGTGTTAATTAGTGTAACTGCTGGGTAAATCAGTTGTGGAAATAGTGCTATTTTTCTGTCAATTTTCAAAAACGTACTAATATGCTATTCAAACCTATATATACTTTTTTTTAATTAACTTGGAATTGTATTGTATCTATTATCTCTATGATTTTCATTGGGTTAGGAGGAGTAAGTCTATTAATTTCATTATTTTGTTATGGATATTAAGCTAATTTTTGCTGAATTCCAACAATTTTTGTTTGTACTTCTTTGGAATATTTTTATATTCTGAGGATTGAGTGTGTATTAGTGTTCAAGTCAAGAAATGTTTACTTGTATGAGATCAGGAGAGGGAATTAAATACTTATTTATTTTTACTTGTCAGAATGCTCACATTCCAACATACCCTATAGTGCTGTGTTTATTAATTTATATTTAAGTATGATTGTATGATAGTCCATGTGTACATGAATAAATAAGTTTGATTTACACCCTTTAATTTAAGTGCAAAAATGAAATGAAAATTAAGGAGGAAACTAATCAATGTATTTCATTTTGTATGTGCCATTTTGTGTTTGAATTTTTATAGTACTTGTATGTGTCATTTAAGCTGCTCTTGTTGCATTTTATCACATTGTGCTTATTAGTTGTAAAACATTTCTGTTCTTGTTTAATAGACCTGCCTACTCTCCTGGTTTACCAGTAATTTTTATGATTTTTGACACCCTAAATTAGCTCTACGATTTGAAAAGCTAATTCAAAATATTTAGATCTTAATTTATGAATAATAACCCTTGAGCAGTTATATACTTTTGGAGTGATAATGTCTAGACATACATTTAACAAGCATTTAGATTACCATGACTAGATGTCCTATTATATGTACAAAAACATCAAGATTAACATTTATAAACAGTAGTTTTGGAAATATTTTGGACCTCTACTTATCCCAAGAGTTGTTATGACTAAGTTGATTTTAAAACATATTTTCTGTGAGTACAACAATGACTTTATTTGTTTAAACTGAACTTGTTTAAATTTTCTGCATTAAAAGTAGAAAATCTGCTGCATAAAATTCAAATCTTATGGACAAATTGATAGAAAACTATGGAAAACATCAGTAGGCAGGTCTTTTATTATGTCTTGTAGTCCTCAAGAGTAACCACCTTCTCAAAGTGAATTTATTCCATGTGGCATATAAAGAAAAAAAAGCAGATTTATTCATGGCAGTTGTTTTTGTACTCTGCATAATATAATTTTTTTTCATTGTTTCTTAAATTTTACAGTAGGATAGTTCAAATCATCATTTCAATATATCATTATATAATAAAATTAAGTACAGTCTAGTTTGATATGAATTATGTTCATGGAATTTCTTTAATTATATTCCATATATAAAATTTTGATTCTGAATAGAACTGAGTGTAGAGTCTAGAAAAGTTTAATATGTTGTTTGTAGTAAATTATGTTCTTGTACTAGTCACTGATGTATGGTAGCTCTACTGATTTTTGTCCCATGCTGTGTTGTCAATTTTGTGCCAATTTTGCCTTTTTTTCAAGTGCAGTAAAACCTGATGTTTGTTAAACACCCTGTACATTGACACTGCATTAAAAACTTTTACCTAAAATATTGAATATTAGAATGTAGAATATTATCTATATTCTGGAACAGTGTGTTACCCATCAGAATCATTGTATAATATTGAATATAAGAATGTAGAATATCATCAGTATTCTAGAACAGTGTGTGATCTGTAAGACTCGTTTGATTTTGGCATAAAAAAAATGAATAGTGTCATTCAGGATCAAATCACAAAATATACTTGTATATGTATGTAAATGTTCATTAATTAATGTTTGTACATGTTGGATTAAAAGTTAAAAACATCTACAAGCATCAAATCACCTGGTAAATGCTGTAAGAATTATATCCACCTTGACCATGTCATTTTTCGTATGTTAATATTTATATAATATATTAATCTTCGTTTGAATTTTTTGTATTGTATGGTATACAAATAGTTCATGCATGATTAAATTGTTGAATCTAACCATTACTGTTTTTATCCTACCTGCTATACATATTTTACAAATATGAACTAGGAATTTTATGCTCTGCCATGAACATGGCCAGGGCATATAGTGTTTGTCATGTCCTTCTTCCATCCGTCCATCCTTCCATCTGTCGCACTTTGCATTTAGCTTAGTTTCAAAGAAACTATTTGATATTTTTATCAAACTTCATATGCTGATACATATTGGTGAAAGCTATTCAACTGCATCAATATTTTTTTTATCCTGACCTTCCCTATGACTTTGATCTTACTATTTTATTTTGCATTTAGTTCAGTTTTAAAGAAACTATTCAGTATATTTTTATCAAAACATTATACACATGTACTGATACATATTGGTGATGACCTTGAGCTTGCTTTTCTTTATGTTTCATTTTGATTAGCTCGGTTTCAAAGAAACAATTTTAAAAGATATTTTTATCAAAGCACATACACTGATACATATTGGCAGAATTTATCAACTGTTTCCTTTTTTTTTACTGTGACCTTCCCAATGACCTCTGACTTTACTTTTTATTGTGTATAGAACTCGCTTTTAAAAAGGAAATTACTCAACATATTTTCAACAGACTTCATACTCTAAAACAGAGTGGTGAGGTAAGAGTTATTCAACATAATTTTCTGACCTTAACCTTCCCTGTGACCTTGACCTCACTATTTCTCATTTACCCTTATCTTAAAGAAGCATGGAACATTTTTTTCATGTTGCATTACAAATGAACCCTGGGTGGTATTCATATACTATGGACATATTTTTTTTAAATTGTTTAAATGATGGGGACATTGTTTGCACTGAAGACTAGGGATGGGTATCAACAAAAATTTCGTAACGCGATATATCATGATTTTCCCCCTAAATATCACGATAATATGATATTTTTACAAGCATTTTTTACAATGATTTTCAATGAATATTCATAATTTTTTTCCGAAAAATATGCTGGGAAAACAACTTTACTTTTTTTCATTTTTTTAGACAATATAGTATATACAGGCAAAATATGCTGCCAGCCCATACTGCTTTATCTACGTGTATTCCACTCAACTAGAAAGGGATGGATACAAACTTGCATCACTGTTTTGTTCACAATTGTGAATTTCATTACTTATTTTAAACATAACTTCAGTTTAAACCTGTGTTGAAAACATTGGCTACAGCTCATTGAGTGTTCATGTTTACGTTTTCATGGGAGTGCACGATTTTTGCTAATACGCACATCACTGAAAAGAACTGACAAAACTGTTGTGTTGGTTTTGCTTTCTTACATTTCTATTGACTTTCTTGACTGAAGTTTCAATGGAGATGGACAGTTACACACAAAACAGTGATGCAAGTTTGTAAACTGGCCTTTCCAAAATTTGGTTCAACAAAAGTAACAGAATGTTCTGCATGAAAATGAGAGTGCCGCGTAGTAATCATGGTGTGTGACTGTCCATCTCCACGATTCAGTATACACTATACATATGCTTATTGAGATAACCAAAGTTTTTTTTCTTGATAGACCTACCTTTTTACAGTACAGTCAGAAAATGGCTAGAAGAAGAAACCATTAAATTTTAAGGTTACAAGGTTAGAGGTCAGGGTTACTTTCCACCTCCAGTCTTCATATTTACTGCACAATAATAAAGTCCCTACCACCTTTTCCCTATGTAAATATAATCTTGATTCCTCGGATAATGTGGCGTTTTTGTTTTACCTCCATCGAGTTCGGGATAACATGGTTTTACTTTATTTTGAAGAACTTTGCTAACAATGTTGTTACCAAGTGTACATAACTGCAGAAGAAAGAGAGAGGCTCATGAGCTATAAGGCTCACTTTAGACGACTAATCTTATTGACATGTTTATGGATTAATGAAAAACCCTTCATTCATGAAATCATCAAATCCATCATTTCAGCAGTATTGAGGCTTGAGGTAAACTTAAAAATTATAGCCTTGTAGCTCTTGCAAAAGTTCACATATTTCTGTTTAAAACTTTCAACTCTTTTAATAATAATTCTTATACATGTGCATTCAAATGTAAACTTTGCCCCCCCCCCCCCACTGTGGCCCCATGCAATGTACTTTAAGGGGCCAAATCCACTGTGGCCCCATGCAATGTACTTTAAGGGACCAAATCTGAATGTTCTTACGTATAGGGGTACTTTCTAATGAATTTGACTTGCTTTAGCCAATATGTTCTTGAGAAGATTTTAAAGATTTTTTTATTTTGTATTTTAATGCAAGACACCCCCTCTCGTGCCGTACCACAGCACAAGCGGTAAATTTTAAAATGAACTAAGTGGTAATGCCTGTATGAGTTGATCGATGTGACTAACTGTTGGCCTTGTTTTTAGAGGAAGGTTTTAATATATATTTCTATCCCAATGTTAAAAATAAACTGTTAGGGGCTACTGTGGTTACACCTTAGCTCAGGTGCAATGATTTGAACAGATTTTAATCTTACTACTTGGAAATACTCGAATCATTCGATATCTCGGATTTTTTCTCTGTCCCATAGAGTCCGAGATAACGAGGTTTGGTTGTACTTGCATATTATACCTCTCATATACTTGAGAAAAGTTTTGTTTACCGGGTACTTTATATTTTCCAATGTAAAACGTTGACCCCCAACTTTGACCCACCCTACCACAAAAGGCCTTGTGGTAGCAAGGGATGCTTGCATATTAATGACCCTGTTGTTCTTCAAAAAGGTTTAAAAAAGATTCTTCCTATGTCGGCTTATGACCTCGTCCTGTTGCCCCACCCTAGGCCCTGGATCTTCAGTATAGATGTATAGATGTTTATATGCTAATATGACTAATTGTGGGTATTGAGAAATTATTAGTATATTGTCCTCTTATATTTCACCGTAAAACTTTATCCCCCCCCCTCTTTCCCTTAGCCCCACTTGAAAAAAGGCAAAACAAAAAAAACCCTGTCATTTTGCAAATTCAGTATAAATGATAGATATCGAAATAAGAAAAACGGGTTACAAAAAGGAAAAAGTTTACACTATTTATTAAGAAACGCAAGTTAATTTTCGAGGCAGGGAAATTTCGATGATTCGTGGCTATGGTTCTTTAATTATCCCTCTCCGAAAAGGGGCATATCCCTTCACTTGAACTTACTTGAATCCAATAATTTATTGTGTCAAGTTTGGTTGAAATTGGCCCAGCGGTTCTAAATACATGCAAGTCGAAAATGCGAAAAATTTTCAGACAGACGGGCGGCTAGACAAACATACGACAGACCAATTTAAATCAGAAAAAATGAGTATCAGTTTGCTTAAACAGCCAGTCGAAAAAGAAATTTATACGTAAACATACATGGATATTTAAAATAATGGAATATTCTCTCTTATACGAATTGGATTCAGCATCACACACGTAGTATGAGGGGGGGGGGGGGGAGGGGGCTGCATGCACCCCTTTTATCCCGAACTTAATGTTTTACTGTTAATTTAGTACAAAAATGTTCATTGAAAATGTTCACTGAAAATGCCCCCTCCCCTCCGACACAAGACACTTTTTCTTGAAATGTGGTCAAATCCTCCTATGCTAATGTATTCAAGAAGTTTTCTTGTCGAAAAAAGTTGAAGCCTTTGTGAAAACAGATAAACTAAGGATATCGTTTTTGTTTGCACATATTTATGTATATATACACTGTAAAAATTGTGTTTAGGAAATAAACACTTCTATTACATGTTTAGATCTAAACGTCACAGGCGCTTGACGTTTTAAACCTTTCTTTTCATAAATAAAAAATTCCCCATTCTATAATAATAGTATGGGGAATTTTTTATTTATGAAAAGAAAGGTTAAAAACGTCAAGCGCCTTTGCTAAACGTGTATAGTATTGTGTTTAACAACTAAACACTTATGTCTTAACGTTTTATATCTAAACGCGTTTTGAAATTAATCACGTTTTACTGTAAAGTGCAGTTATATCTTCCCGGAAATGACACACATATATTTGAACGTTTATTTGAGCGGCTACCTAAACAAAGAAAACACAACAAGCTAAGGTGATGTATCAATGAGAGTTATGACAACCCAATTCAAGGGATAACCATGACGAAATAGTGAAATACGTGAAAGGGCATCTTATTACTGCAATACATTAAAGGTTTGTTTTTCTGTTTCTTTGCATTAATTAACTCCGATGAGCAACGTAAATAACATGGCCGTAGGAACGGGGGGGGGGGGCACGGGGCATTCGGCAAACCTCGGCTGATTCCGTCACCTTCATCAATGATGAGGTACGAATCGGCCGAGTGGGGCACGGGGGGCCGTGCCCCCAATGATTTTGTCGATATATAGATTACTATAGTAAACATAGATATTATATGCTTGTGCCCCCTCAATAAAAACGTCTGATGACCTTTTTTTTTTTTTGCTTGTCAAGGTATTTTTGGTAGTTGACCGACTTTTTTTTTTTTTTTTTTTTGCTTGTCAGGAAATTTTTGGTAGTGCCCCCTCAACTGTCAACTGAAAAATGTTTGGCTGTGTCCCCCCCCCCCAAACTGAAATTGCTTCCTACGGGCCTGAATAAAGTTGACTTGGGATATCTTGAATTCGTTCATAGACTTGCAGGAGAGGAAATAATATTAAATGTCATTAAAACATATATATTGATATCAGTATAGTTTTACTAAAACTTAAAACAATTTTGTTTTTCTAAGTAATGTAAAATATCAGTGATAGTGTACTTTTACTACAATCTGGCTTTATTTCCCACAGGTACTGTCACCCCTACTACTGACTTTTTTGTTCGGAACATTTTATTTTTACGGTGTTCTGCAAATACTAAAAACCGCGCCAAAGTTCCGCCACAGTCAAAATTTTAGCGCCACAGCAAGATCATTGTATTCAGTAAGATAAACATAAAACATTATATATCAAATGAACGTCCAAATTATGTACCGATTTTCATTTTTTTAATGCTTAACCGTTAATTTACTCCAATTATAGGGCCCATTGTTTGGCTTGCGCAATCAAATATCTTCTAGATCTCGATGGAAACATGAATGAAAAGAGACAAGCCATTTTTTTTCCACACTTCACGATAATAACAAATGAAATTTTTAATATCAATTAATTCATGTTTTAATAGTTCTACAGATAACCACGTTCTTAAATTGCATTGGCACTGCGAGTCAAACATCGTACGTGTATTGTAATCATGTATTTTTGTACAGTGTAGCAACTGACGTGCGATAAGAAACACCCAACTTTCCACTCAAACGAAAAATTTTACCACTTCAATGCGCTTCATTGTAGATTGAGTTGAACCACGTGTTCGAAGTGAAATGTAAACATATTGGTGACAAGTTAACGATGCTATTCATGAAATGATTGGTCAATTGTGTGTGGTAAGATCCTCTGAGCTCATTAATAACAAAAGCCATATAAGGTAAACAAAGGTTTGTCATATACATTTTTTTTCTACCAGTGCATCGGGCGATCTTGAAAAAATAGCACTACTAAGTCTATCGTTATTTACTATGACTTTTGTGAATGTTTCTCTAACGTCTTATATATAGTATACAAGCCTGTTACTCGTTAGCATTGCTTAAACATTTACATAATATAAAGCAGAAATCATGCAATGATCGTTTTATCTACGTTGTTCAAAGAGACATCATTTGAGTTATCGAACTTCGAAACAAAACTTACATTATGCAAATTTCCAAATAAACATTCAATCACAAGGACAAATTGTATATAAAGCTGTCTTTGGAGGGTGGATGGTGGGGAATATTTCTAATACATTGACAAGTAAAATAATTGTGCTTGTTTAAATACAAGTAGAATTGCACCATACTGCACTCTTCTGCAATACAATGCGATACATTGTGATGCCTGCCAAATTGTCCAATCAAAACTAACTTAGTCATTTTTTTTCTTAATTTGAATTTATAAACTTATTGAATACACACATTTTTTTTTCAATTTATGCTTTGAAAAAAAGGTTTCAAAAACACACTAGAGAGCATTTCTTTTATTCTCATATTTTTAAATATTTGTTTTCTTTGATATGAATCAAAATTAACAACCAGTAATTAAGTGGAAGGACTTTTGCAATGTTACGTGATACTGTTTTTTAATCGAATGACTAGTTTGAGTATGCATAAAAGATCCAAAAGAAATGAACACTCCCTTTTGACTGATGAGTGGAATTTTTTGATTGCAAGAGAATTTATACTGTTTACATTAATAAGAATTTAACTGCATTTTATTGCACTGCACCACAATGCAATGTCATTCAATAAAATGAAGTCCATTTTTTTTTTTTTTTACATTGTGGTATTGAAAATAAGATGTAAATTAACACATTTTCTAATATATTTTTCTTTTTAAAAAAGGTTTTGAAAAACAGACTGGATAGAATATTTTCATTCACATTTTCTTATAATATGATTGTTCTCTTTCATACGAATCTAAATTAACAATGCAGTGATAATGTCGAAGGATTTTTCGACAATTTTTTTCATTGCTGTTTATTATTTTATGCAACGACTACTTTGGGTATATGAAAGATTGAAAAAGAGTGAAATCTCGTGTTTGACTGATGAGTGTAAATTTTGAGAGTGATGCAGATAAGCACCAGGAAGGATAAACAGAATATATTCTGATAACAGTACTTAGAGTTAAGTTCTCATCAAAGAACAGTTACTTTTGCTGATTTTTTTTTATTGAAAGACTGATATGGATATATGCGAAACATCCCGAGGAAAATTGGAGTGTCGAGTGAAGTTCCTTAATTGCAAGCTAATTCATTTTGCTTTTAAATAAAAATATAACTGTCCTACAATATATTGCATTGTAATGCTTGATGTTCTGTCTAATTAAAACATACTTGGTCAATTTTTATTATTAGGCAAAACAGTGAAAAAAATATAAACTTTCCTGTTTGACTGATGAGTAAATATTTAGAGCCTCAAACAAAGCGCCGATGGTTTTGTAGAACAATCAAAGACGCTTTTCAATACTGCTTAGCAGTACTTGTTTAGTGAGATAAGCTCACACTAAGTCCTTCACATGCGACATTACCCGTAACCGTTATATACTCTGACTTTAACACATGGTCATTTGTGAATTTCTCTCTAACGTCTTATATATAGTTTTATCTACGTTGTTCAAAGGGACATCATTTGAGTTATCGAACTTCGAAACAAAACTTACATTATGCAAATTTCCAAATAAACATTCAATCACAAGGACAAATTGTATATAAAAACTGTCTTTGGAGGGTGGATGGTGGGGAATATTTCTAATACATTGACTATAAAATAATTGTGCTTGTTTGAATACAAGTAGAATTGCACCATACTGCACTCTGCTGCAATACAATGCGATACATTGTGATGCCTGCCAAATTGTCCAATCAAAACTAACTTAGTCATTTTTTTTTTCTTAATTTGAATTTAAAAACTTATTGAATACACACATTTTTTTTTCATTTTATGCTTTGAAAAACAGGTTTCAAAAACAGACTAGAGAGCATTTCTTTTATTCTCATATTCTTAAATATTTGTTTTCTTTGATATGAATCAAAATTAACAATCAGTAATTAAGTTGAAGGACTTTCGCAAAGTTACGCGTGATACTTTTTTTTTTTTTTTTTTTTTTTTTTTTTTTATCGAATGACTTATTTGAGTATGCGTAAAAGATACAAAAGAAATGAACACTCCTTTTTGACTGATGAGTGGAATTTTTTGATTGCAAGAGAATTTATACTGTTAACCATAATAAGAATTTAACTGCATTTTATTGCACTGCACTACAATGCAATGTCATTCAATAAAATGAAGTCCTTTTTTTTTTTTTTTTTTTTTTACATTATGGTATTGAAAATAAGGTGTAAATTAACATATTTTCTAATATATTTTTGTTTTTAAAAAAGGTTTTGAAAAACAGACTAGATGGAATATTTTCATTCACATTTTCTTATAATATGATTGTTTTCTTTCATACGAATCTAAATTAACAATGCAGTAATAATGTCGAAGGATTTTTCGACAGTTTTTTCATTGCTGTTTATTATTTTTTGCAACGCCTACTTTGGGTACATGTATATGAAAGATTGAAAAAGAGTGAAATCTCGTGTTTGACTGATGAGTGTAAATTTTGAGAGTGATGCAGATAAGCACCAGGAAGGATAAACAGAATGTATTCTGATAACAGTACTTAGAGCTAAGTTCTCATCAAAGAACAGTTACTTTTGCTGAGTTTTTTTTATTGAAAGACTGATATGGATATATGCGAAACATCCCGAGGAAAATTGGAGTGTCGAGTGAAGTTCTTTAATTGCAAGCTAATTCATTTTGCTTTTAAATAAAAATATAACTGTCCTACAATACATTGCATAGTAATGCTTGATGTACTATCTAATTAAAACATACTTGGTCAATTTTTATTATTAGGCAAAACAGTGAAAAAAATATAAACTTTCCTGTTTGACTGATGAGAGAATATTTAGAGCCTCAAACAAAGCGCCGATGGTTTTGTAGAACAATCAAAGACGCTTTTCAATACTGCTTAGCAGTACTTGTTTAGTGAGATAAGCTCACACTAAGTCCTTTACATGCGACATTACCCGTAACCGTTATTTACTCTGACTTTAACACATGGTCATTTGTGAATGTCTCTCTAACGTCTTATATATAGTATACAAGCCTGGTACTCGTTAGCATTGCTTAAACATTTACATAATATAAAACAGAAATCAATGATCGTTTTATCTACGTTGTTCAAAGGGACATCATTTGAGTTATCGAACTTCGAAACAAAACTTACATTATGCAAATTTCCAAATAAACATTCAATCACAAGGACAAATTGTATATAAAAACTGTCTTTGGAGGGTGGATGGTGGGGAATATTTCTAATATATTGACAAGTAAAATAATTGTGCTTGTTTAAATATAAGTAGAATTGTACCATACTGCACTCTGCTGCAATACAATGCGATACATTGTGATGCCTGCCAAATTGTCCAATCAAAACTTAGTCAATTTTTTTTCTTAATTTGAATTTAAGGTGGTATGGGATACCAAACGAAACTTCTCCTACATATTTATGTACCCAAATTAGAAGGATTTGAAATACCCCCACCTTTCAGTATATTAAAGTGTAATTTTAATAAATTTTTTTATTATTTTAATGAGAAGTACAAAAATGATTTTTTCCTTGCATAATTCTTTTTTCATAAGCTTAATATTATAGGCAGGCGTTTGCTAATATAAAGTGTATATAAAAACAAAAATGACAAGAAATATGTCTTAGTATTTTTTTAATTTTCAACAAAAAATAAGCGTAAAAAACTGGGGAAACTTTATTTCTTGAAAACAGACGGATAACATTTCATGAAAATCTACAATAAGAATGTATCTTAATATGTTAGCAAAGTGAAATAAACAAATTGAAAATATATGTATAAATGGAAAATATAAAATGCATTTAAAATTTTTTGAATTAAAAGATCCGAGCGGAAGAGTTATCCTTCTTTATTTTCCAAGGGTTGAAAAAACCTGGGTGCTATTTTAGAAATGATGAGCATTTTTTCCCAACCATAAAAAAATCGCACTTTGTAGTTTTCAACTTTGAGCGGTTTTGAAAACAATGCATGGACAATCGCTTTCCAGGACGTGTCTTGTTCAGAGCAATTGCATTCATCTGAACGTTTTGGGACTATATACAACAGCTAGCTGATTTGTGACCAAACAGTTACTTCTTGAATTAAATAACAAAAAAGTCCAGCTGTGGTTAACGTGATAATTGATTGGTGATAATTCAGCACAATGTGAAGTAATCACACTTATCCATGCCTCACCGCACTCAAGGTGCTGTACAGTTACTCAAACAATTGAAATACAGCTTTTGCTTAAAAGTGTTCAAAAGCAGCAATGTTGAAACTACCTTTTACAGGGGTTTGCTTTTTTAAATGTCCGTTGTACAATTATAAGTAAATTTATATACTTGCGATTTTTTTTGTCTGTTTTACTTAAAATGCCGACTTGTGAGAACTTGCATTGAAATAGGCTTCAGAGTGTTCTTTTCAACGGTGTAACTACAAATTTTGACCCGATAATAAGCACTCATGCAAATCAAAACAATACTTCAAACGGAAATACGTCATAACGTGGAGGTATCCCATACTACCTTAAAAACTTATTGAATACACACATTTCTTTTTTCATTTTATGCTTTGAAAAAAGGTTTCAAAAACAGACTAGAGAGCATTTCTTTTATTCTCATATTCTTAAATATTTGTTTTCTTTGATATGAATCAAAATTAACAATCAGTAATTAAGTGGAAGGACTTTCGCAAAGTTACGTGATACATTTTTTTTTTTTATCGAATGACTAGTTTGAGTATGCATAAAAGATCCAAAAGAAATGAACACTCCTTTTTGACTGATGAGTGGAATTTTTTGATTGCAAGAGAATTTATACTGTTTACATTAATAAGAATTTAACTGCATTTTATTGCACTGCACTACATCCAATGTCATTCAATAAAATGAAGTCCATTTTTTTTTTTACATTATGGTATTGAAAATAAGGTGTAAATTAACACATTTTCTAATATATTTTTCTTTTTAAAAAAGGTTTTGAAAAACAGACTAGATGGAATATTTTCATTCACATTTTCTTATAATATGATTGTTCTCTTTCATACGAATCTAAATTAACAATGCAGTAATAATGTCGAAGGATTTTTCGACAGTTTTTTTTCATTGCTGTTTATTATTTTATGCAACGCTTACTTTGGGTATATGAAAGATTGAAAAAGAGTGAAATCTCGTGTTTGACTGATGAGTGTAAATTTTGAGAGTGATGCAGATAAGCACCAGGAAGGATAAACAGAATATATTCTGATAACAGTACTTTGAGCTAAGTTCTCATCAAAGAACAGTTACTTTTGCTTTTTTTTTTTTTTTTATTGAAAGACTGATATGGATATATGCGAAACATCCCGAGGAAAATTGGAGTGTCGAGTGAAGTTCTTTAATTGCAAGCTAATTCATTTTGCTTTTAAATAAAAATATAACTGTCCTACAATACATTGCATTGTAATGCTTGATGTTCTGTCTAATTAAAACGTACTTGGTCAATTTTTATTATTAGGCAAAACAGTGAAAAAAATATGAACTTTCTTGTTTGACTGATGAGTGAATATTTAGAGCCTCAAACAAAGCGCCGATGGTTTTGTAGAACAATCAAAGACGCTTTTCAATACTGCTTAGCAGTACTTGTTTAGTGAGATAAGCTCACACTAAGTCCTTTACATGCGACATTACCCGTAACCGTTATTTACTCTGACTTTAACACATGGTCATTTGTGAATGTCTCTCTAACGTCTTATATATAGTATACAAGCCTGGTACTCGTTAGCATTGCTTAAACATTTACATAATATAAAACAGAAATCAATGATCGTTTTATCTACGTTGTTCAAAGGGACATCATTTGAGTTATCGAACTTCGAAACAAAACTTACATTATGCAAATTTCCAAATAAACATTCAATCACAAGGACAAATTGTATATAAAAACTGTCTTTGGAGGGTGGATGTTGGGGAATATTTCTAATATATTGACAAGTAAAATAATTGTGCTTGTTTAAATACAAGTAGAATTGCACCATACTGCACTCTGCTGCAATACAATGCGATACATTGTGATGCCTGCCAAATTGTCCAATCAAAACTAACTTAGTCATTTTTTTTTCTTGATTGAATTAATTTAAAAATTTATTGAATACACACATTTTTTTTCCATTTTATGCTTTGAAAAACAGGTTTCAAAAACAGACTAGAGAGCATTTCTTTTATTCTCATATTCTTAAATATTTGTTTTCTTTGATATGAATCAAAATTAACAATCAGTAATTAAGTGGAAGGACTTTCGCTAAGTTACGTGTTACTGTTTTTTTTTTTTTTTAATCGAATGACTAGTTTGAGTATGCATAAAAGATCCAGAAGAAATGAACACTCCCTTTTGACTGATGAGTGGAATTTTTTGATTGCAAGAGAATTTATACTGTTTACATTAATAAGAATTTAACTGCATTTTATTGCACTGCACTACAATGCAATGTCATTCAATAAAATGAAGTCCATTTTTTTTTTTACATTGTGATATTGAAAATAAGATGTAAATTAACACATTTTCTAATATATTTTTCTTTTTAAAAAAAAGCTTTGAAAAACAGACTGGATAGAATATTTTCATTCACATTTTCTTATAATATGATTGTTCTCTTTCATACGAATCTAAATTAACAATGCAGTAATAATGTCGAAGGATTTTTCGACAGTTTTTTTTTTATTGCTGTTTATTATTTTATGCTACACCTACTTTGGGTATATAAAAGATTGAAAAAGAGTGAAATCTCGTGTTTGACTGATGAGTGTAAATTTTGAGAGTGATGCAGATAAGCACCAGGAAGGATAAACAAAATATATTTTGTTAACAGTACTTAGAGCTAAGTTCTCATCAAAGAACAGTTACTTTTGCTGATTTCTTTACTGAAAGACATATGGATATATGCGAAACATCCCGAGGAAAATTGGAGTGTCGAGTGAAGTTCTTTAATTGCAAGCTAATTCATTTTGCTTTTAAATAAAAATATAACTGTCCTACAATATATTGCATTGTAATGCTTGATGCTCTGTCTAATTAAAACATACTTGGTCAATTTTTATTATTAGGCAAAACAGTGAAAAAAAATATAAACTTTCCTGTTTGACTGATGAGTGAATATTTAGAGCCTCAAACAAAGCGCCGATGGCTTTGAAGAACAATCAAGGACGCTTTTCAATACTGCTTAGCAGCACTTGTTTAGTGAGATAAGCTCACACGGAAGGATAAACAGAATATATTCTGATAACAGTAAACTTTATATGAAGAATGGTCATCATTTATCTTTTTCGGTTTAAGTCCACATCGTTTATGAATTTCCTGCATGTAGATCGCCTGTTTCACAAATCCTAAGAATTCAATATTGAACACAAGTTGCTTGTCACAAAACCCACTAAATTACCAAAGTTACTATGATTATGGCCTTCAACCCGACTTTGACCCACTTCCCAAAATATATCCTTTCCTGTTGATTTTTACTGTGGAAGGCACGTCACTGATATTTTGCTAGTATATATTTTCTTGTCAAATAGATTTTTTAAGATAAAAAGAAACATAACATATTGTAGATTTTCTAATGTCTTTCTTGGTAGGTATATGTTGGACTTACACTTTTTAAAGAAATCAGTTTTGCCCTTTATTCTTTTCATGACAAAAGATACGACTTCATTGAGCAAATATAGTTCCTGACGCAAGATATTGACCTTCTGGAATGTTTTATGTTATTTTACTAGAACCGGAAACCTTTGGGCATTGATATTTTGCAAGCATACTGCTTGTCACTACCACTAACTTCATGACCTTGAACTTGACTTTTGAATATGACATACATACTTGAAAATGTCAGTTTTATCCCAATATACGAGGGCTGTTCGGAAATTATTGAGACATTGTGTATATTCTTCTTTCTAATGAACGTTTTTCGGTGAAAATTTGCATATACGTTTGACAAACTCTAAGAAGTAATAAAAACAAGAAATATTTTAAAAATATTTTATTTCATCTTTTCAATGGAATATTAATGTGTCAGTGGTAGGGGTACCCGGCGCAGTCACGAAATCGGATATTGAAAATATGTAACACCAACGTTAAAACTCCCAGTGGATACGTAGTAAGAGGGAAAATAATTCAAATTATGTATATAATATTTCAATTTAACTTTGACTTCATTTTGTGCAAGTTTGTTAGAATTTCGATCAGAAATACGGAGATCATTAAAATATTTACGCGCGGTATAGCTATCTGATAACGACGACAAAACGGATTTTGACGTCAAGGCGGAGCAGCGATCATACCTAAAATTTTGTGTAGCGGTATTGAGAACTCTTGTCCAGACTAAACGACCTGCTAAAACAATAACAATGCAATAAAACAAGTCTAAGGGTTTTTTGTTTCATTGGTATATATCATTTTCTTACAAATAATTCAACCAGAGTAAAAATAAAAGCCCCGGACGACCATCAATTATTACGGACTAAATAACGTTGACCCGCGTTGCATAACTCGGTACTGCATGATGCTAAGTCAACCTGTATTTGACACTTTTTGTATATTTTACACTGGGGTAGCAACAACATTGTTTTTTTTTTCTGTTTTTTGTTGTTGTTTTTTTTTTTAAGAATCGATTAAGAATTATAAGACACAGTTTGATTTTTGAAATGTTATATGTAATGATAGAGGAAGTAGATTGAATGCTTTCTGGTCATTTCACAGTGAGAATATATCGGCTGACCTGACGTTAAAATGACGTAGCGATGCTGCTCCAGGTCAATAGACATATGCTTGTTTATAATTTCACCGGAACTTATTTAATTATCCTATAAATTAGAAAGAAGATGGGTGAACAAGGCGTGCAGAATGCCTATAGCTTCAGATATTTAAAAAATCATTCAATTTGTTAATTAAGTATTTAAAGTAAAGTTCTCATTATTGAAAGGATGACTGCACTTAACGCCTGTTTTTGGGTCTTTTTCGGTTGCTTCTGTTGCTTTTATATCTAAACCTTGTTTCACTTTTGTATCTTTATGAAAGAATCCTGTCAATTTGGAACCAAATTTTAATCTTAAAATGATTTTAGACTGTGATACAATAAAATGATTCAATGTTTTTTGTCCTTACTGCTTTCCAAATATAGTGAATTTACACTTACCTGCCCTTGATTGAACATTAGATATGCATGAGAGGTGGAGCTAACATTGTAAGAATGGGTCTAAAATTAGACTTGATAAATAACAATGACATGTTTGGAAAAAAGAACGTGATCACTCTTTCCAATCTCCTTCTCCATTCTGTATGGCAAAAATACACTTCTGACTAAGGTTTCAAAACGAAATTAACAATATGAGCACGTCAATGTAATTAAAGCAGATTTTATATCAATGCCAGATGACTTGACGTGTTCGAACACAATGTCCTAGTTAGCACAAAACATGCTACCTTACAAGTCACGTGACGGAATTTAGTATTCACAAAGTTATCTGGGGTAAGAAATCACGTGGTGAATTATAATATTCAACATGTCACAATCCTTGGTCACAACACAGAGAGCGGATGTAAGAAGAAGCCGTTTTTTCTCTTTTTCACCATGAGCGCATGTTTGTCTATTAATCTCCTTTTGACACATTATTATTTATGCAAATATACAACTACTGTTAAACGTAGAACAATAGACAAACATGCGCTGACTATGTATAAAGTCAGTAAAAAAGTGGGCGTCCTCATTATCGAACGGAGATACAAGAAATTGTGATGACCCCTGCCTTTGAAACAGATTCGAAATTCGTAAATACACACTTTTATTAAACGTAATTACATAAAGTTGTAGATTGGATGTTGACCATTCTTACAATGAAAAGAAATATGCTTGTTTTGAAAGTTTATTTTGTCGCAAATTTCGCATGTCCTTAAGTGCAGTCATCCTTTATGAAATTATGATCAACAAAACTTTTCTGAGAAAAAAGTATTCTTTTATTAAAAAAAAAATAAAATAGTATTCGTGGGATTCGAACCCCTAACTATAAAATTCCGGAGTATCGTATTGCTTTGAGACTAACACGCTAACCACTACGCTACACAGCTCCTGATGAAAAGTGGCATTTAAATCATGTTTGTGATATGACCCTTGACTTAATGGACTTCGAGTATTTCTCGGAAAGATGCAAATGCTTTGTCATAAAAGTGTACTTTTAAGGTATAGTGGGTCTTCGCTCCATGTTTTTGTAAACCAAAAAATGCTTATTTTTATGCAAACTTTTAGGGTTAACTTTCAAAAAAATGGAGCGAAGACCCACTCATATCGAAAAATTCAGTTAAAGTATGAGAAAATGATCATTTTTGTCCTCTTTAGTGTGTGTGTGCTACTTCGTAGGCAAATAATTTTAGCTTTTGTGAGATTTTGGTAAATTGTAGAGATTTTATATAAAGTATCCTTTAATGTTAGATGAAATATCAAAGAAAATTTTGATATAATCGAGATTTTATTTTTCACTTCATGTTTGTCGCACTATAAGCACTTCGCCCGGCTTGTTCACCCATCTTCTTTGTACATTTGTTTTATTTGTTCTTTAAAAAACGTTGACGAATTTTTATGAATTTATCTCTGTCCTTTGTGGAGTAAAAGTATTTGTCTCAATAATTTTCGAACAGCCCTCGTATTTTTCAATGGCAAACGTTTTATCGAAAATGCTTAATGCTCGTCACCAGAGTACTGTCATAGAGTTTTGTACAAATATAAAACGATAATAAAATCACTTGTATAATCAATATTTTCCAGTGTTGGGTTTTTTTTTGTTTTTTGTTTTTTTTTTTTTGCTCAAACCTAAGTAAGAAAAAAACATGGAATACACCCAGGGCACAAAATTACGTGTAGTTTTTTTGTCAATATCTTTAAATGCCTTCGATTAAAATATGCAGGCACGTAGCATCATGGGGCGTGCCCCCCCCCCCCCCACTTTTTCCCAAACATAACATTTTACTATTGAAAATGTTCATTGAAAGCCCCCCCCCTTTTTGTTGCAACATAGTGAAATAAGGTAGTGTATGAATAAAGTTTGGTACTAAAAGAAGTGTCAAGCTCCCTCCGAAATTGTGTGGAGGTTTTTGATAAAACTAGAAAGTGCAAAATAAATGCATAAACTGAGAAATTTGAAACAAAAAAACCCAAAAAACAAAACGCACCTCGACCACCTTTTAGTCACTTCGATAAAATACATCCCTCATACACAGTGTAGAAAGTACAAGGTGACAGTATCTAGGTATTATTAACCTCCACTTGTATGTATATATCCTTGTTTTGTAATATTTGTATAGAGGCTAAACTTTTCCTTAAGACTTTCTTTAGTTTATTGACCACTTTGCTCTGATTATGGCCTTTGACATACATATCAAATTAAAATAGATGAATAAGCACTTTCTCTGGTAGTCAGATTAAAGCTCCAAATCACAGGGTTTTGAGACAGAGCAAAAACAGGTATGTGTATCGATCCCTTGACTGTATATGCCAACTCCTAATAATCTGTACTTCTGTAGTAGTTTCGGCTATGTATGAATCGTGGATGGGTAGCTCAGTGGTTAGAGCACCTTAGTAATACAGTACTCCCGGGTTCGATTCCTGGTCCAGCCATCTATCTTTTCATACTACACTTCCAAACCAACAAACTATCTTGTACCAAGTCTTTTTACTCAATATCGAAACAAAACAGTGTGCGATGGGATTGTCATTATTTCTTAAAGATCACATAGATGAACCTTCCAAATTCTGATGTGGAATACCAAGTATCTGGATTACTCTAAATAACTGTAAGCAGTTGACTTCCTTTCGATGAAGGTCAGTTAGAACCGAGGCCACCCTGCCCCCCTCTAAATATTTTCGCAAGTATACACTTTACTATAGAAAACATAGAAAATTCACAGTTGTGTTCCCTCAACAAATACATTATCTAGATAACAACTCATGATCAATTACGGTTATGGCCCCTCAAGAACGTCTGATAAACTTTTTTTTTTCTTTTTCTTTCTTTTTGCAGTTAACCCCCCCCCCCCCAATCAGTAATTCCTTCCTATGGACTTGAAATTTTGTTCTAATATAAATGCTTTTTAGGACGATCCAAATCGTTCCACTTAGCTTTGTATAAAGGACACAGCTACATTTTGGTGTACTTGTTTTATTCCATGTTTCTCTTGCTTTGAGCAACATTGATGTTGTAACAAGGCATTAACAAAATAAACATAAAAAAAATTGTGTTCCTTTCAAAAGAATGTTATTACCATACATGCTAATATTATATCCCTATCAATCAATAAAATATCATTCACACATCTTTCAACGAACACATCATGCTAGGAAAATAAGAATGTTTCATCCAAAAACATAAAAACAGCTTTTGACAAAAAACCCTTTTTTCATTTTACTAAGCATTAACATATATATGTGCCTAAAGAGCCTTTTGTTAATGAACATGAATATTTCCCCATCAAATTATATTGTTTTATAAAACTAAGCAGCAAAAACATTCAGTTCATCTTTAAACAAATCTTGGTGATAAACATAAATACACTGTATAAACATTAAAATTGTAGCACTGTCTGGACACACACACATACATACATGAATCACCAGAACACCACAATATAAACTGATATGAAATGTTTTTTGTGAAACACAATATGTATCACATAAAAGCACACATCTCCATGTCCAAGTTGCATAAAAATGTCTGACTAGGCATCAACTGCAATGCTTCTCAACATATACATGTATTTAAATACAATTTCATATATTCACAGTATTTTGCATAAATGGGACATTCATCAAAGCAATGATCAGAAAATCACAATGTCATGTTCCATATACATGTATTATGATTAATACTAAACTTGGCACTGGGTCACTGAGTTAGTCTCTATTACTGCCTTACAATACTTGGCAGTAAAAGTCGGTTCCCAACTATTACAGGTCCTGTTGCATGTTGCAGTCCTCCAGAAAGCACATGGGGTGTAGCTGCATGAAGCTGAGCAGCAGCAAGTTGCTGCTGAGCTAACAAAGGATGCTGAATGAGTGTTGGTTGTGCGAGTCCAACATGAACACCTCCTAAGGGCATCTGTGCTTGTAAAGCAGATGGCAAGTGAGCGGGCTGGGCCCCAGCAGCAGCTGCTGCAGCTAGAGCTGTTATGGATGAAGAGGCTGCTGGGTGGGCAAAAACTGGAGCTCCAGAAAACAGAGGATGACCAGCTTGTGAAAGACTTATACCAGATGCTTGAGAAAGGGCAATTGTTTGTCCTAAAGCATTTTGTCCAAGAGTCACACCCTGTGGTAATGCCACTCCTTGTGGTAATGTCATTCCCTGGGGTAATGCCATTCCCTGCTGTAAAAGAACATGCTGTGGGTGCCCAGCTTGGATTAGCTGTGGGGCCAGTGTTAGTCCTCCAACGCCTGCCATCTGTGGTTGTGCTATAAGAATTGTTGGTTGAGCAAGTGAAAGTGATGGAGATGGTACAGCCACTAAACCTTGTGCTAGTTCTTCTGAAATTGCATCCTCAGATCCGTCTACATCTTCCTCCTCCTTTTTGGGTTCCTCTTCCTCAGACTCGGAAGATTCACTAAAAGGTTCACCAGCCTCTATTTTCTTTTGTCTCCTCATTTGTTTGTTGGCATGTTTCTGAGCCTGCTCCTGGAGACGTTTATATTGCTCTGCCTGCTCAGGAGGTATAACAATGGACGGATTGGGAGCAATTTCTTCGACTGGTTTTTCTTCCTCCTTAGGAGGTTCTGGAGGTGGTGGTGTTGAAGATTTTGGTGGTGGAAGTGGAGGATGTCCATAACCTGGAGGTGGCCTCATTGGTGGATATCTTGGTCCATGGTAGCCATCATGCATTGGGCCCATTCTTGGTGGCCCGTATCTCATGTCATGATGTGGTGGTCTTCTAGGTCCATATGGCCCCATGGGCCCCATTCGAGGAGGTCCATATCTCATATCATGAGGAGGTGGATACCTCATGTTTGGATGCATCGGTCCTGGCATTCTATCACGAGGTCCATAAGGCATTGCATACTGAGGAATAGGCATGCCATAGGGTCCTATCTCCTGCTGCTGCTGCTGCTGTGATGGGGGAGGAGGGGGTGGATTTGCAGATGCAGTAGACGTTTTTGTTGTGTCTGCTGTAGGTAAAGGAATGTCATTGAAGTCAGTACCCTCAGGCACATTTTTGTTTTCTTTTTCAGCTTGCTTACTTGCTTCAATGCCTTTCTTCACTAAGTCTGAGTGTTGCTGTTTTTTGTCCTGGATTTTCTTTACAAGATTTTCTGCAGGTTTATCTTCATCATTAAAATTTGGCAAGGGAATATCAAGAGGATCCTCTTGTTTGGCTTTTTCTACGTCACTACTGCGTATTCTATAATGTTTCTTGGGACTTTCTGTGTCTGATGAATGAGAATGCCTTGATGAATGACTGTAAGTGCGAGAACGATGCCGAGATCTTGAGCGTCTGTATGACCTTGATCGTGACCTTGAATAACTAGAACTTCTACTTCTGCTTCTTGTATAGGATCTATAAGATCTCGATCTTGAACGTGATCGTGAACTTGAATATGACCTTGATGAACGGGATCTTGATCTACTGTAATCAGAGTAACTGCTGTATGAAGAACTAGAGTGGTGTCTTCGTCTAGATCTGGACCTTGTTCTTGACCTAGAGTAGGATCTAGAGTGTCTGGAGTCATAGGAAGATGAACTATAGGACCGTCTGCTTCTGCTTCTTGACCTTGAATAACTTCCAGAAGATGACCTGTGACTCCTACTGGAGTGACTGTGACTTCTTGATCTGCTGCGGGAATCCATACTGGAATATCTGCTTCTTGATCTCTTACTCTTTTCCGACTTTCTTGATTTCCTTTCCTGAACAACCGTCTCTTTCAAAGTATCAGGTACACTTTTCTTCAACACAGTCTTATTTACCGTTTTATTTTGTGATTTCTTCTTCTCTGCAACCTTTTCCTGTTGTTCTGTTTCACTCTCACTTGTATCCCACTTGGACTTTGGGTTGTTGGGTACCTTAGCTTCAAACATATCCTCCATTTTGCTCCAGGTATCCTCTGTAACGTTATCCGGCTCTGGCATTTGTTTCGGGGTTACCTTTTGTTTCTTAGCTGCAATCACAGGTGTAGCATTAGCACTGGACTCACTGGTCTGACGCTTCCTCTGAGAAGATAAGCTTTTCCTTTCAGACCCACTTCCTGGATCTTTCTTGATCTTTTTAGCTGCTATTGGTTCCTTTGCTGCAGCTGGAGAGCTTTTACTTTTATCTAATGGAGACTGTTTTATGCTTTTTACTGGAGAGTCATCAGATGTCATTTCATCTGTGTCGTGCTTACGTTTCTTTTCACTTTTTACAGTTTGCTTCTGTGTTTCTTTCACTATTTTCTTATCCACGTTATTTTCATCACCACTACCAGATTTCACACTTCCTTTACGTTTCACCCTTTTTGGTTTTTCAACTTCTGCCACTTTCTCCTCATCTGATGAATCACTTTCCTCTTTTATCTTTTTCTCTTTCTCTTTGTTACCTTCTTCATCATCATGATGTGATTTCTTTTTCTTCTTCTTTGACTTCTTGGTTTTCTTTCTCTTCTTGTGCTTGGACTTTTTACTTTTGCTGTCTTCCAAATCAGAATCAATACTGTCTTCAACATCACCCACTTCAGCCTCCGAGTCATGGCCTTTATCATTACTGTCTACCCCCTCAGTTATTTTCTCATTTTTGCTCTTCCCTTCTGCCTTTTCATCCTGGTCTTTAGAGCTTTTATGCTTCTTCTTTCTCTTCTTTTTCTTCTTTGATTTCTTTCCATTTTCTTTACTGCCAGATTCTTTTTCTTCTTTCTCATTGACATTTTCCTTTGATTCATTAAGGTGTTTACTTTTCTTTTTCTTGCGCTTTTTCTTGTGCTTGCTATGACTACGTCTGGAAGACCCTGCCTTCTCCTCTTTCTCTTTTTCCTCTTGATCTTCTTCCATCTTCTCTCCATCTCCCCTCTCATCCACTGAAGATTCAGTCTTAACGGCCTGCAATGCTGTAATGTCATTTTTAAATTTCTCCATTGATGCAGGTTTTCCGGACAATAACTCACTGAAGTCAAAGGAAAGGGGGTTACAGCTGAAACTAATGCGAGGTTCAGTGGTGGTGACCTTCACCATTTCAGTGGGCCAATCCAATTCTGTAATTTCATCCTTACTCATCACTTTTAAAAAATTTTCCATCAAAACTGGTCTGAATGAATTAATTTCTCTTGGTTCCTCTGGTTTTGCCTGCTCTTTGGGAGATGGTGTGCTATTGCTGTTCCTGGACTCCTCTTCACCGTTGACCTCTTCTTCCTTCTCCTCTGGAAATGCTGCAGAAGATCCAACTTTACTTCCCATTTTCTTAAAAGAAAAGGAAACTGCAGCAGAATTCTTCTCCCTGAAAGGTTAAAATGAAGAGTAAAGCAACCCTCATTGAAAAAAAATTGCAGTACATTCTGAATGAGAATAAAACAAATAAAACCCACTTTTCTAGGTCATTTTCAACCTCTAGGGTGGTTTCGTCCTTCCCTCTGACTTCATCTTGTTTCTATAAAAGAAGTTCATCAAAAGATCACTTTGCTGTCCAAACACATGAAAGCAAGAAGGAAACAGGCTCCTGGAAAATCTTTAATGTTATTCTTCATACCTTAGCTCCACTTTTAAGTGGTTGCTCCACCTCAAATATGGGCGAGTTTCCACCACTGGGCTTGGCATCTGTCTTTTCCACTGGTTTGCTGACGTCTAATCGTCCCACTGTGATCCGTCTGCGTTTTTCCTGTACAATTAAAAATATATTTACCTTTTTTGCTCATGAAAAAATACGAAATCATGGCACTTGAATTCATATTTGCTAACCAAATGTTTCTGGGCCACTCCACTCCTCATTAAGAAACTGAACTTGATTTCAACAGCTTCTTTAATAAATACACTAGTAATAGATAACAGTACGAGTTGAGGCCTTCTTGTTTCTTTTTTAGAAAAGAGTAGAAGCTCTCTGAAAGTCATTCATGATAGACATTCACTTAAGCATTTGATATGTATTTAATTTCCCTTTTTTCAATTTCCAGGGGTCTATGTTTTATGCCCTGTTTCAAGATTAGTATTGTTTGTAGGTTTTTCAAGATTGATCACTGTTCATTATCTTCACCTACTTCATTTACCATGCTTACTACCATATATCATGAATTTTTAACCAACATATAATTGACTGAAATTGCTTAAATTTAGTTGTGTTAATAAAAAATTCACTTTTAGGGGAAAAAATGCTAAATTTGCCAGTTGCTAAAATAACCCATTATATGGTTATTTTGTTAAACTGAAGATCACAACATTAGAATTCCTCACCTCTTTCAATGGAGCACTTGGCTGTGATTCAGACTTGACTGTAATTTTACTTTTAACATCAGATTTTCCTGTTAAAGATAGAAATCAAAGCAGTTAGAGTCAGCCCAAAACAACAAAATTCCTGGTCATTAAAATAATAAATTATGGCTGGTATATAAAATAGCAACCCTATATTGCAGGCAGGAGGTACTACACAGCAACTATCATCTAAATACATCAAAAAACTCTTTTAATTTCAAACAGGAAAGGAATAGGAATACAGATTATATGTACATATATATAAAATATATGTCTGTGGAGTGTTACCTTTGTGAAGAAAAAAAACAATTAAACAGATAATCGTTATCTGATATTTTGGCTACAAATCCATAACCATGGTTACCACCGAAAGCCGATAATGCCAAATTGTGACAGATTTGAAAATGGTGTTAAAAAGAGAAACATACACACTTGCTAACAACCCTTTCAACCATCTGTTGTTGGAACATTTACCATTTAAGTCTAACAAGAAAAACAATTAAAGTTTCTACTATAACATGCATTACAATTTTTTCTTCTGAATTGAAGACTTCTTTTGGCACAGAGCGTTAGCAAGGTTTCTGTAATTATGCCTAAATGATGCCCTACAGTCATGCAGATTCAAGATCTCCCATATATAAGCCACTACTTCAAACAAGGGGGAAATTAGTAGGCCAAATATTACAGACAAAATCCACATCGGAGGGCCTCTCTTGATTACAAGTCATATTAAAAGACATGTTACATGTCACAAGCAGATATGTATACCAATAATGTTCATGGTGTAACAATGAACTATATCAACTCAAAATTTCATTTGGTACATAAATCCTTATTTAATTCTTAAAATTATTTACCTAAAGCTACTGTAAAAGAAAAGAGCTTAAATTTTAAAAATTAAGTTAACTGCATGTAATTGTCCATTAGAACACCATGAAATTTGTAAGTGAATGAAGTGAAACATGTTTTGAATTCTTCAAAATATAAAAATAAATCAATGAAATAAATAAATGGAAAAATATGAATGAAACAAAATTCTGGAAGTGGATAAAGCACACTTGCAAATAGAACAAAACATGTTTCAGAGGTGGATTGGTGGGGGGTTTGTACAAAATTTTAAAGATCCACTTCATTTTTCAGGAGTGACAGCATTACAAAATTTAACTTTGAGTTCAAATAAGTTTGCATGTTCAACTGAATTTAATCAGTATTAGTAAAAGTGCATTCAAATTAAAAAATGAAAGTGGGTCACTTTAAAACTGAAAGTGAAAGTGGATCTCTGCTGGATGCAGCAAGACAAGTGTATGAAACAATGAAAAAGTAACACCACTACATACACAAAAGCATGGATGGTAAATCCTGTTAACAAAATAAATCAGTCTAGCAAAATACAGGCAGAATTCACGATTACATTATGTAAGAGGTTACATTTCAAATTGAGATCTTTACTTCTTTGATTGTATTTATAATGAAACATTAACAAGTATTAAAATTGAAAATTTCATCTGCTGAGAATTTAAGAATATATAGAGCAAATCCTGGATTTCACCAACAACAATTATATTACAATGTCTATATAGTCACATTATAAAGGTACTAAAGAGAGAGAAAACTTGTAAAGACAGAGGTTACCACAAGTCCTAAATATTGTCCACTGGAAAATTAACAAACAAGATCAACTTATGTTCCCCAAGAAAAGTTTATACTTGAGCTAGAATATTTAAATTCTTTAAATTTGCTGATAAATTATAACAAAATAAAGATGTTTACTTTTCAAGAGATAAAAAACTTAAACAATTATTTATAAGCATTATTAGTGCAAACAACCCAGGTCGGCTGAGTGTTTGATTCTGTGAACTAAATATAGTGTCAAAACCGTGAATGACTAGGTTACCAACATTCACTAGTTTGGTTTAGCAAGTGTAAAATGCTTCATGATTATCTTTGCATTTTATAGACAGCACACACAAGAAGTCATTTCATTAGAGTTATTACTGATCCAGTGTAAGTATTAATCATATAATATACAAAAGTACAAAATCTAAACTAGATAAATGAAAAAGAGGAAAAAACAGCCAAAGTCTTCACCTTAGATTGATCATGCACTTTTTTTGATTGTTAAAAAATAAGACAGAAAAGAAAACTACACACATATGACCGTTCTCACATGGTCAGGAAAACTCTGCAATGGTATATTAGATTTCATATATCTGTGTTTTGTTTCAGTCTCTGCATGCACTAAATTTTACACAGTCTACAATCCTAGTACAATATATGCCATACACAATATATGCAAAGCCCAAATTAGTACATATAGTAATAACACGACTAAGTAGTTCTGTGAAGCCAAAGAAATGTGTATTTTGCACGTTTTTATCACATCTTTTTTAAAGAATCAGTATTAATAAACAAAATCAAAATATTTATATTTTCTGGTCCATCCATTTAAAAACAGATAAGGCATGGTGTCCAAAAATGATTGCAAATGTAATTCATATTTTTAACAATTAAGTGTAAGTTTTGTGCATTTTGCTTAATTCTAAAAATATAGGATTACACATTTAACAACCTCCTTAGCATTTAAGCTATAGAAATGTGCAAATATCAATATGTACTGTGCAAACAAACTCCAGTTAGTATTATGCTTTCTATAATAGCAATCACGTAACAGTCTGATCTTCTCAATTTTAATTCTTTTACTTTAAAATGAATCTGACTGAACTTTTAAGTTTTATACATGTATAAATTATTATTTGTAAGCTTCAGTATAATTTATTTCTGACTAACTTTAAAATGTTTAGTGCATTACAAATATGAACAAAAAACTAAAAAATCACGCCAGTTTGCCTCCACATATAATTCTATTAAAGAAACTTTAACAAGCACATGGTAAGCATGAACATGGGTATGTAATGGTAACGAATGTCTCTCCACTTATTAAACCACAGCATGCTGTAATAAGCAACAACATAACAGTGCATTTTACCCACAGTGAGCAGGAGTTATTTCCCCCTGTTTATAACAAAACACTTTGTATAGTTACTTGGTTTTGAAAAAAAAAAAAAAATCAGTACACATTCATTGAAGTTCATCTCTAAAGCTTAATATCATTTTAAAAAGAATATTTCAAACTGACATGAACATTTCTTTTATATTGAAAAATTATCAAGCAATTTGCTTTGTTTGTTTAGAAGCTTATCATAACTGAGAATATTATATTTCTGTAACAATGTCAATGCAAATTCAACTAGTTTCAGTCACCTTACAATACACATGCAAACAAACGTGGGGGGGAAATTAAGTGGGTATAAATGTGTATAAAAGCAAACTCCATGAAGAGTAAAAAAATCTCCACGATAACCAGTCTGATTCTCTGTGAGTTTTGTATAAGAAGCCTACAGAATCCTTTGATAAATAGTGCTTTTGTAACTTTTAATGATGAAAATGTTAAAAACATTGAGGAGAGAGAGAAAGAGAGAGAGAAAGGATGACCAAAACCACACAGTTAGTAAAAAATGTTTTGGTTACGTTACTCTAACTACCATAAGATTACTGTCCATACACTGTTGCTTTTTTTTTTTTTACCCACAAAACATCAAGAAATATCTATGTAGAAAAAGAGAAAATGATTGACATTTATTCATGAATTCCCATCAGTTTCTGCATTATATCTGAATATCTGGGAGCACAGTGGCATATCTAGTTAATATTGACATAAAGTTAAAAGCTGAATGCTTTGTCCGTTTATCAATAATTTATCAATATTGGTAGTATAAGCAAACATTACTTCTAATAAATGTTTTTATTGTTAGAGCATTCTCTGTTTATCTTATATGCTTTTAAAGAAATTTTAAGGCATTGACAAGAAAAGGTTTTTCAAAAAAAATTGAGGAAAGGATAAATTGTAAAAATCACGTACATTGTGATTATGTACAAAGAAACGGGGTTAGAATGACTATGTCTTCCAATTCTCTACAGTCAGTTGTGATAATAATAATTAAGATAAATGTTTTGTGTTCTTAAATTCTGTCAATGGTGCTCTTTGCAAGCATAAAATGAAGCCAAGGTGGTGATTACATATTTGAAAATGCACACCTGAAGTACACAATCATACAATGGATTAGTTGCTTCTATTCTATGTCAAAGCACAGAACACCAACACTTATCTTGTAGAATTTTTCTAAAATGTTCCCACAAATCAAGAAAACGCAATAATCAAATTCTTTCTAAAATTTTTAATGTTCTTAGTTGTCAATGAAAGAGAAACTTATAAATAATTCACTTTGCTTTTTAACAATGTTATAATCTTATTGCATTGGTGTTTGCTTTGGACATAAAAAGATTTAGGAAATGTGAGAAAATTTCTATGTACTTGCATACATGAAGGTGTTTTTCTGCTTTTTTGTAATGCAAGTAAGTACCTGTATTTTTTTGTCAATGAAGACATGATAATGCAATACATGTAATATATATAAGTATATGTATATATACAAAAAGGACAATTAAAAAAAAAAAACTAAATATATAGACAACGACCAAACCCTGCGCACGCACATAAGACAACTAGCAGAGATTATAAGATAGCAGAAAAAAAAGATGTTTGGGTGTTAGAAATATAAACACTTGATGTGAAGATGTTAAGAGCTGACCTGTGTATTCTAAGTCTGGCCTAGTTAGAGGGTATCACATATAAAGAATACAAACAAATGATTTACCAATCATAATTATCTGTAAACTCGCCACAAAATAGGTCACATTGTTAATACATCATTCAACAATTCAGGTATCCAATTTTTTTTTCTCATTTTTTCAATAAAAGCAAGTGAAACATACATATTACAAGTAAAAACAAAACTTTTTTTTTTTAATTGTGTTTTAAGTTGGAGCATTGGAAAGCAATTTATTGCTCGATATCCCTAAAAACATACAATAAAATGAAAAAAAAAAGTTCCTCTTTATTTGGTATAAAAACCATACTGTAACATTCGTTACTCTGTAATATATATACTCATTGTTACAAAGAAACACCCATGATATCTGCAATCCATTCATTTTGTATCAATAACATTTTTTTGGTCATTCAACAATCATGATAAAAAAAAACTTTTTGAACCTCAAAGATTTGCCATATATGAAAACAGCATTGATCCCGACACAGATGATTGCTCAACAGAGTGCATGACGCTTAATAGGAGCCTGTAAATTATCACTGAAACAATGCAGCATGCTAGCACGTATCACAGTTCCCAATACCCATGCAGCCGCTCTCTTCCAAGTAAAGGGGGCGGCACTACACGAATACACACTTACAGAAAATTGCATCCTCCCAATATTATCATTAACATGTATTAGATATGACCCAAGGCAAGTAGATGTTACAAATAGGAAGAACAAAACACTACCTTTGTGTGTATATATATATTCTAAGAAGTCTATATATAAATAAATAATCATAGGTCTATAGAAATTTTCTGAAAGCCATAAAATTGAATCCAATCAAATTTTGATGAAAATTACTTCTTTTTTTCCCCCCGTTTTGGTAAAGAGGTCTTGATTTCTAGTCCATTATTAATGAGATCAAATATGGTATGAAAGAAAAATTCTTTTTAGTATTAAAAAAATGAAAACATCTTCCACACTTGTCAGTAAAAAAAAACAACTGTATAATAAAAGAGTTCTCGTACTACAAACCAAAGGCACGCAATATATAATATATATGTATATTTAATTGAATACTTAAATGTTGTCTCAGCATTGGTAATTTGTATAATACAGAAGGCAATATTGTGAGGAGAATATACTATACCTGGTTGGTGCTTACATTGTCACCGACCTTGAATGCAGACAAATATGGAACAGATTAGAAATTCTTATATGCTTACAGATACCTATCTGTATACACCATAATACAAAATACATATACATGTTCTAATCTATACAGTAGGTGTAATTTAGAATTTCTTGAGTAAATTCTGCCCAACCCTTACAGCCCGCCCATACAACTAAGAGATTAAATATCATTCTCATCTCCAACACTTACTCCCAAATTAAAACATTTTCTCCACAAAAAAAAATTAAATATATTTTGATAAATAATATGTTTACCTGTTATCCTCATTACTCCAAATATTATCTTAACTGAAAATCAAATCATATATGTAAGTTTGGACATTAAAAAAAAGTTTATTTTTTCCATTTCATGATAATATCTTCATTATTTTAATTCTTTCTTCAAGAGTTATATTGATAATTAATGTGAAAAAAAAAACTTTCAATTTAACCCAAAAAAAATTAATGGAAAAAAGAGAAATTTAATAATTAAAGAACAAAAGCATGCAACATCAAACCTTGTATAAATAACCAGGGAATAACTCCATTTACAAAATACTATCATCATCACATCTTGTGATGAGAACACTTTCTCTAGTTTGTCTATAGTTACTGGTGCATAGAGGTGAATTAAGATGAAAAAAGCAAAAAAAAGTGAATGAAAAGGTAAAAACACATTTCTGTTGAGCAATCAATGATGAACGACAAAGACCCAAGCAATCAAATGAACTAAACCCCCTTTTTGACATCGTCCCCATATATGGCTTCTTTAGTCCACAAAAAGTGTCTTGGTTGCAAATATCATCTAGGTGAAACCTATATAATCTGGTACTTACTCATCCAGGATCAAACGAGTCTAAAGTGTAGGTACAATGAAGTTATGTTAGAGTTTGATCTCATTTTGGATTATGCATATGTTCATATAAATAAACAGAGAAACTGTCATATGCATTTTTTCTTTTAAACAGAGAAAATGACTCCTTTCCCTATTCTACTACACACACAATCATTTCTCTGTTTAAATGCATAAAAATGACCATACCTAAAATGCCCTCATCTGAAAATAAACTCCATACAAACCATTCATACAAATGTTTTTTTTTTAATTCAATAACAAAAATCCCTGAATACATGAACTGTCTGTCCTTTTAATCCCCCCAGTTGCTCATTTGATTTGTATTGCAGTGGTGAGTTCTCCTGTTTAGAGGGCAATTGAAACTTTATATTCATAGGGGAGCTTCTAAAAGTTGGGACCAATCAATGGAAATTCCCACTAATAACAACATTCACTAATCGTAAATCAAAAGCCCACAAAATGAGAGATTGTTCCACTGTCAATCATTCAAATCAACAACCACAGAGAGAAAAACGGAAATATCGACAGACAGTCCAGTTACGTTGATTTCCAGCCATTTTAGGCCTAAAAAGCGAAAAGTTGAATGAAGGGAAAATCTTGATACCTGAGTTAACTTTTGCAGTTGTCTCCCCTACTTTGTTCCCGTCACTGTTGCTGGACTGGGCAGGAACTGGCCTTGTCACCATAGACTTCATCATTGTTTTCTTTGTCATCAATCAAAGTCCTGCAAAAAGACACAAAACATGATAAAATAAAATACTTCCCAAGTAGATCTATATAATCTTAATCAATATGTATGAAAATAGTTAAAAAGTCCCAAAAGACTAATTGCTAACATCACCCAACCCAAGAGATAAATCTAATGTCCTCTCATTAACAGTTTTCTCGCTGACTAGACACAATGTAAATGACAGTGGCCTGGCTCCGAGTATCTCTGGAGATTTTTGTACAGAGTCAGGGAACCCCTCTCAATAGCAATATGTAAAACATACTGTACTATTCAATCTCCACTCTCCCATCAGTCAATAAATTCTCAGCACATTATGCTATGTTCTGGTGTTTCCAGTTTTTGACAAGGCAAAACTATCGGTTTATAGAAAATATTTTACTCTTTTGGTGTTTATGACATATCACAAATCATTCTGCTAAAAAAAAGTATCTAATTACTTCTTTTTTACAGTGTTTTTCAAGTGTACAAGCTCATGCCCTTTGTGTATGCTATTGTTATTTTAAAACCTGTGTTATTTTTTTTTAAGGAAAACTCTTTATAGAATATGTCATCTGAACAAAAGGAAGTATAAGAGAAATTGTCCTTTTATTATATCAAGGAAGTAAAAAAAATGTTTCCCAAACAAAAAATTTAGATACAAGATTAATGGACTTATACAGTGCAAACTTTGTTCTCTTCATTTCTAATTGAGCTAATTAACATCAAATTTGGTAAGACAAAGAAGACAAGTTACATCATAAATTTTTCACTTTTTCCAATTAAGTAATGCTTAATTACAAAGCCTTTCCAGAGGTGATGGGAACAAGATCTCTTGTCAAGCCAGACACCCAGTAACGAGACAGGCCGTGTTAATATGCTTCTCTCTCAGCTCATTACACAGGTGTCATAAGAAAAACACCAAGAAAAAAATGCAAAAAACATGATAAATGAAAAATATCTTTTCTCCCAATTTCACATTAAAGCCATGCAGTACACACCTCTATAATAAATTGGTGTTTAGATATAAATGCAGTGAATTTTTTTTTTTACGCAAAAGAAAAAAAAATGTCAACCTATAATAGTGAAAAAGTATACAGGTTTTTTTTCACACAATACCTGAAGAGAAATAGCTACTTCACAGCCTAGTGCACAGCTGCAAAAGTAATTTCCCAGGAAATAATTTCAATTATTCATAAGTAAAACAGTTGGAACTTCTTTTATTCTCTACCTGGGCATGCACAGAATTCTCCAGGTTGATTCATTTTACACATCAATTTATCTTTAATCGACATCTTCAATTTCAATCAACTCTTCTTGTAATATATCCCAACAGCTTCAAAGCCCCATGGTAATGGATTCATTATCTGGATTAACAAACTTCCCGTGAAAACTTTCATTCCCAATGCTTGTGCAAACTTGTTCATCCATGTCTGCACTTTGTGTTAAATATTTACCACGTAGTGCACTTAAGAAAAATTTGTCTCAACCCCTGTGTATTGTTACTTACCTTCCAAGATGTTGAATCTAAGTGACAATTTTTTTCCTTATAATGTAAATTTATTATTTCCTTTCCATACACACAAGAATTCACAATCAAACATCAAATATAAATGACTGTAAATATTTAACAAAGAATTGATGGCAAATATCTCTTTAATGTCTGAGATCTGTTTACTTAGGTATAACATTTATCAGATATACTTTAAATAAAATGAAACACATACAGTACCTGGTGAATACAAATTAACAGGCTGGAATCAATACCACCACCACTATCTTTCAAGAGTTGAGATCCGCTCCTGACTTATTTTGGCCGAGCAGAAAAACACTATGTAGGCTTCAAATTATCAACGCCACCTGTTGCAAAATTGAAAAGATAATGAAATGTCAACTCCATCCATTGTCCACACAACTATAACCTTAAGTTCTTCACTCCAATACAATCATCTCCTCTGCCTGAAGCATTGATTCAGGAAGTCGTGTCCCAGCCTGGATTGATTTTTATAATTTTTCCATACAACAGAGAAAAAAAAAGGAGACCAACACTTGCCAGGATTCTATGCTCACGATCACACACTTTTATATGCACATTGACATATAGATTTAATACACTAGAGGACACGATAGACTGATTATATGACAGTGATGCAATAAAAGTGGTATTGAAGATTTTCAAAGTGTATTAATAATATGCCATTTCACTCCAAACATGAATGACACAGCCTTGGAATAGGACATAACTAAGTCATTATAGTTGCCTGTAGCTGTAACCATAAGGAAGAGGCGGGCAGGACCTTTTCCTGATTATAGGGTGGGAGAACAAACAGAGGATTCTGTACTGAGACTGAGATTATTTATTTATTTTAAAATCCTTTTTTAACCTGCTTGAAAAGTGTTTTTCTTTCAAACTTTAGAGGAAGGGGAAAAAAAAAGATCAAACATTAGGATTTCGTCCTTGCGAAGTTTATTATTTTTAAATCCAAAAAATATTTTCAATGCATCTGCAAGTCATTCTTTTAAAAAAACAAATCTATAAGAATTACGATTCATTACTGCTTGAATATGTAAAAGCAGATGTTTAGATCATAAATACATCTCTAGGTCTTAAAATAAAACATAAAGCATATTTTCATACAGAATATGTCCTAAAAAATATTCTCCACTGCTTAAACATACAAATAAAAGTACTAAATCTGCATTCAATCAATCAAGAAAATTCTACTCATATGTTTAATAAAACAACTAAACCTTCAACTCAAGGCAAAATTTATTTTCCCTCTCTAAATCTTAAGATCATTAACAAACAAAGCTGATCGAGACTTCACTGACCTGTCAAGTTGGCCAGTTGGCAGGAAACTAACAAGACCCATGTACATGTAAATATTTCCCCACACATTTCAGATATCGTCTACATACACTTGTTCTAAAGGTTATCTCCTTATACCCTTTGTCTGTTTGGCTTACTGACAACAGACCTACAGCTGGTAAACCAAGAATATGTTACCGTGAACTGGCTAAGTAATGTCTAATTAACACTGTCATAAATAATATTTAATTAAACACACACACTCTCCAAAGAATATAGTAACAAATACACAAACATATGTGCCAGCAGAACTAATTAGCAATGGGATGCTATCCAAACTTATTCTCCATCTAGTCCCACGAGAAGGGGTAAACCGGGTTTTATTTGAAAAGACTCTTTGATTTCATATTCTTCCTGCCATCACAAGTCATTCATTAGTTCAAAACCAAGACAACCCAGCACATTAATGAAGGGTCAACCAAGCAAGGAAAAAGACAATGGCTACCATCTGTGTTTTCAACCAATATTTCACATTGTCTGCAAACCCATGTAATAACAACCATCAATCAATACTATTGATTCTGGAAATGATATTTTCTTTTCAAACTCTAACAACACTATTCATATTTAATGACATGCACTGGACATTTATCTTTATATTCCTGCTTAATTTGCATTTATACAAGTATTCGGTAGGGTCAAGTTTCAAATTCAATAAATCTCCAATTTCTCTTTATGCATTATTTAATGCACATGTAATTGAAGGGTTCAACTTGATACCATTAGATCAGAACACCAGTGTTATTAAGTAATCCTTATTGGAATCACAAGCTTTCGTATTGCAATGAAATAGACATTGAAGTCTAGGTGTGGAATGTGGATCTTGGGAATTCAAATCAAGGATTTCTGCTCTGAGAATATATGGCCATTAATTTTGTTTTTCACCACTGTAATACTGAAGATAAGTATACATCTTCAAATATATTTCATTCTAAAATCAAACAAGTATGCACTTAAAATTATATGTTTCAATGATGCAAATGTATATTCACATTAATACAACAGTCCACCACTAAGACATATTCTTTTAACAAATTTCTAATATTTTTAATTAGGACTACATGGCTTATATCTAATTTCTTTACTCACTCAATACATTTTTCAATATAAACAAATAATATAAGAAAGAAAATCATATAAAATGTCAGTGATCACAAACATAATCGAGCATCTATAAATGTTGTCAGGAAACACTGATCCTCAAGTCTCAAGGCTACTGGTGGTATCTAAAATCAGTGTGCAAAATACACTGATCACGATAATCCTGCTGATGTGGAAAAACTAAGGATTTGTTTGCTCTTGTCAAGAAAATTATACTCCATCAATTAAAGATACATTTATCAAATAAATACATTTAAAAGAAGTTAATCAAAAGCAGTCATTCTGTGATTAACTGATTTTTAACATACATGGAATCTGTTATTTGTCTAATTGTGTCCACTTTGCCACAATAATAATCATGAAAATCAATGACATAAAATAAATAATTAAGTGTACTGAAATCTACAACATTTTGGCTAGTACAAACTTGTCTAATATTGTTATGTAAACTTTGTGTTTATCTCTAAGAACATTAAGCTGTATCTTTCTTTGCAAGAGAGAGAATTTTTTTTTTTTAAGTTCTGAAGACTATAATGTATGCCTTTGCACTTTAATTTTTAGAGGCACTGTAATCTCCTCTCACATACTTTGTGACAAACTGGTCCAATTTAGCAGGCTTTTATCTTTGGAGAGTGCAATTTTATTTCAAGCACATAATATATTATCTAACTTCCTGAATGTTCCAACAAGTCTAATTCAACTCAGCTAACATGCAAATATTACCTTATATTTCTGAAATGTCCAGAAAAAGTGCCTTTATTTTTCTTTCACTCAGTATTCTTGTCTGTATAAGTTTATCCAAGCGAGATCTTGTTATTTCAAAATTATCTTCATCTGCATGATCTGTAATGAATGTTTTCACTTTATTTACATGTACAATGCATTTTCATAGTATAGCCCTAGGTTTTATAATATTCATTCATTTAAATGTAAAAAATATTTAATTAGATCATTAAGTAAGAAGTATACACTACATGCTCCACTTTCTTATTATGTCTAATGACATATAAACACTGTTAACAAAGAAAGACATTACTAGTAAATGTTTTAAACCTGAATGCTGTCTTATTTTGTACTGAAACAAGATACATGTGTATGTAGGTATAACGCTTCCTGCTTGGTTTCCTTGTAAAGTTAAATTCAACAGGACATTTTTCCATTGTTGTGTTTCCTGCCTAGCACTCGCCCAATGTTGATAAAAGTAAACATGTCCCTGTGCACATAAGCACATAAACTGAACTCATTATACGTGTACAAACAAGTCACTAACACAGAGCCTAATATTATGGGCCAATAACAAGACCGTTATTACAGTTTTACTGCATAAATGATAATTAACTTCCTGTCCTATTTGGTATAATAAATACTCTTTTTTGAAGGGGATATACTCTAATGATCAGTCCCAAAGTTTTATGGACAAAATAAAAGTCTGATAATCAATAATAATTCCCCACTTAAAATTGTAAATAAATAAAGCATACACAAGTTTTATGTCCAGGAAGTAAAGCTGACGACAGGTGATTTAAAGCAAAATTATGTCAAAAATGATAAAAGGTTCAGGGAAACAGGTTTCATTTAAAGCAATACCATAATGCAACAACAGGAAAATTGACACAGAAAGGATTTTTGCATAACATATACAAATTCTTAAAAGTATTAGCCTTCAGAAAATTTAAGGTTTCAGAACCTAAAAAATCTACTTTTATGGAGAGAAAAAAAAAAATTTTGTCAGGCCCAAGACGAAAATATTGCTTCACTTCTTCCTTCTTACTGTACACATGTGCACAGAAGTTGTGAAGTTGTTACCACAGACTCAAGTCCAAAGATGTGAATTTCAGTAGACCAGTGGTTTTGATACAATCTTCAGAAAAGATTATCAGAAATATTCCTCAACTTTGCATGCTCCAACTCACTATTGTTCACAAGTTTTACGTTAAAAATAGAAGTTGTGTAACCTTGACAAGGACGATAACAATGATAAGGTAGATACAACCTTTGTTTTTCCAGCACTTATATTTTGCAGTCTTTCTTGCTCTACAGTGCAGTTGAGTTTGTCAAAACTTCACTACATATGGAGCGTAGCAGAATCTCATTGGATTTAACTTTTAATATTTCATATGTGGTTTCTTCAAATTGTTTAATCACATAGATAATTAAGTAATCTTTGATTTAAAAAAGACATTATGCATGTACATATATGAATGTTTCTTCTTTGCTTCTATAATACTTGTATATTAAATGTGTTATTCACAGAATGTTTTCACCACTGTTAGTGAAATATCTGTTGATGGCGACCAGAAATTCTGAAATGGTGACCAAACAAAAACTTGGACCCCATATAGTGACCTGATAGTACAGTGTTTTTTTTCTCAGTACTTTGGGACTGGGGGCTGGGGTCCTCAGAATTGGGAATTTCAGCATCAGTTAAGCTAAACTGGGAATTTCCAAGAAAACCCAGTTGCATAAAAAGCATTGTCAAAAAACTTTGTTTTTGTCTTTGTATTACACTTTGTACTTTAACAAACAATTGTTATTCAACAAATCAAGACTATTCCTTTATCTAATTTCTTATATCAAGAACAAAAGTGGGTATGAATTATCTAATTATGAAGTAATCCACCACTGCTGAACAACAAAACTAGCTTGAACTTCACTGAGAAACATGCAATAAACAAACTGAATTTAATCACACATTTTGTAATTTTTTCTTTGGGAAAACTTCCAATACATTTTGGGAAAATACAGGCATATTTTCCATTGGGACTGGGGCCGAATTTCGGTCCCAAATCAGCCCTAAAAAAATCACTGTAGTAAGTGTGACTTGGAGCACTGCTCCAAAAACACAGTCACATGGTAAATATAGCAATATCTATGTTTACATATTGCTCCAAAGCTACACAAAATTGTTTTTCCCCTGAATAAATAGTATAATTACTCTGCACAGAGATGAATCAGCATGAATCTCCATTCTTTGATGCAAATAACTGATCGAGTGAAATTTTCCCTACAATGGTCGGTAAATTAAGGATGCAATTATCTAATGGGAGAAACTGGAGTTTAAATTCTGCAATTATGGAAATCATGCCACAGTAGAATTAAACCATGACAATTACATTAACCACAATGTTACAGGTCCCAAGCCTCACTTATAATGGGACATGCATTAATATGATTAAGTACAGCATTAATCTAAGCATATCAGATAAGTGTTCTTCATGTAAACATCAACATATAATAAAACCAGAAACTACTAAAGGTAACACACTTCTAAAAAAAATAATAAGTACTGGTACCTACAAATAGAACAACATCATCCAGGGCTTCACTACATACTTTTATATAATCTCAACATTTCGATACGTTTTAACTGTATCGATAATCAATGTGATTCAATGCTTAATATCTAATGCATGCAGGTTCAGTAAGACGACCCTGTCCCAATACTTGATACTGAAATTCCTGAACTTAGAGGAACTCTTTTGCGTTGGAGGTAGGAAATGTCCATTAACTGAGGACATGCTGTTGAAAACATCACGAGATCTATCAAAGTAGACTTTTTAAGGACACATAGAGAGAAGTACTGGTGAAATATCTTGCCTAACATTCAGTGAACTGTGCTAACAAAACATAAGAGGAGCTGACCAAGTCCTCTTATGTTACATTTTCATTGATACTTTCTGCTAAGCTCAATCTTCTAATTAAATTCAACCACTTCTTTCTAATAATTATTACGTTTTGAATTCAATAAAGTGTTCTAAACATCCGAATTAGAAAACCTACCATCTGGAGTGCAACTCTCGGCAATATATTGTACTTTCGGCATACTAACTTTTCAAATCATCCAGAAAAATCTTGAAAGATTTAGAGATTCCTTGACTTTCCAACAAAAGAATGGCAGTAAGGAAGATAACCATGGGAGTAATTAAGATACTGTTCACTAAGTATTGAAAATTGACTCCTCCCCCCTCCCAAATAAAAATTCCCAAATGGCAAGCAGATTGAAATTTTTAATGCCTTTTATCAACAATCTTGAATACTGAAATCATATATCTATAAAGATGTGAATACAGGATAAGCCTACAATCTAGCTGTCTTTACCTATACAAAAGAACACAATATGTCATCAATCATTCCAAAATTTGCTCCTTTCTTCTCTAATTAATTCTCAATTCAAAGGGTACATGTATAGGACCCTGTACCGAAAGGGTTAAATTACCCCTGTGATTACTTTTACAAATGAACATGATGAAAAGAAACTCAAAAAGTTTTATGACAAATCCCAAACATGAACTAAGCTATCAGACTAATCTATTTCACTATTTGAAAACTCTACTGAGATGAACGAATTTTTTGGACAATAATTCTGCATATTTTGGATGATGCAAATTAAGCCTAAAATATTACGGACATGGGTTTTTCATGAAATATTTTACTTAAAGAACTCCCCAAACCACATACCACTGTGTCCAAAGAGTAGGTAAGACTTGTGGATGATCATGGTTTTGCACATGAAGCCTATATTCTCTTGAACCCAATCTATTTTAAATTCATGTTATCTGCTCATGCTTTGATTCTTGATCTGAAGATATCTAGTTCATCAAAATGCATATAAATCAATTCAGTTTGTCCTTTTTTTACTTGAGATCTAAGATTTTACCTTAGTCACATCATTGTTTCCTCAGAATACAAACAGCAGCATCAAAGTAAACCTCCAAGTTCTAAAATAAACCAAAATGCATTAATCAAAACTTAATTACAATTTGCACAACCAATAAAGTAAATGAAATGAAGACCATTTCGTTAGAATAAAGAGATAGTAGATTTATTGTTTTGAATTAATTTATCAGGAAAAAAGACCCCGCAAAACTGCCTTTATTCACCACCATGCTTTTCTTTTTCTTTGTGACATCAAATGTGCCTGAACAGGACAAAATATTTTTCCATAGATCACTTTGATCTAAACCAAGTTTTCCTGTGATTTTACAGTGTAATAAGTGTCTACCAACATACATGTGGATCTAAAGGGAGTGGGGGTGGTCTGTACCCCTTCTGGGATTTTCAGGAAAGTGAGTTGTTCTAACACCCCATCCCAAGATGGTGGCCAAGGGGAATAACTCAGAGAGAAAATATGTTTCTATAGCTGTATAGAAATTTATGGATGTTAAATTTTAAGTGTTTAACATTAAATAGATCACAGGAATTCGCAATTTTATCAATAAAGTCAATAGAAATCACTTGTTTGACCACCCCAATGATTTTACCGATATAGAACATAGCTACTATATGCTTGTGCCCCCTCAATAATAACATCTGATGACCTTTTTCTTTTGCTTGTCAAGGAATTATTTTGGTACTTGACAGTGCCCTCCCAACTGAAAATACATGGTTGTGCCCCATCAAAGTGAAATTGCTTCCTATGGGCCTGTCTTCAGCACAGGTCAATCAATGACCTTTCATTCCCTAATTCTAGACATATTCTATAACCAACCTGTATATTTTATCCACCTCCTAACCCTTTCTAGGTGTCTCTGAAGACCAATAAACTTGCTTGTTGCGAATTTGTTGTTGGTTGGCATAAAATTCACAACATGGAATGAATTTTATCGATGAACTGAGTTTGTAGGACAATATCATTTTAACTAGCTACAGATCTGTACCTTGCTGGTCTGAGTTTTTTTTTCAATGGGTGGCACTGTAGCTCTCTGGTCGCCCATCTCTAGTTTTTTCAGACCAGCAAGCTACAGATCTGCAGCTACATTTTAACAATAGAACGTTCTATCTATGCTAACCCATAGCTCATGACTTGATCTAGATAGAACGTTCTATCGTTAAAATGATATTGTCCTACGGACCCGGTTTAATGATAGAATTCGTTCCGTGTATTGCCAATGTTGCAAAATAAACACGGGTGATAACTCGTACTCTGTGCATTTTCTATGAACAATCCAGAGAGTTCCGAATGTCAACATGGCGTTAAATTTGAAGTGAGGAAAAAACATTGAGAAAATGAGTTGAATTTTCATATTTATATGGATTATTTTTTTAGGTTAAAAGACACATACCATCTCAAAAAGGTTTGTTACGATTACTTTGGTTGTTATTTTCAGTGCAACTCCTTTTGTATTATTCAAAATCATTCGGAGTGGATCCACTCCGATTTGCTACATTGCAAGTATATGGGACATATTCTAACTGTGGTGAGGGCTTGTCCCGAGACACAGTTATGTTATTCTAACTAGACTTGATCAATCGAGTGATTTCTATTGACTTTATTAATAAAATTGCGAACTCCTAGATCTACTACTATCACAGGCACTGAAGTTAATGTAAATATAAAGTATGTGCATGTATCCTTTTCTATACATGCACATACTATATATTTACATTAACTTCCAAGTGCTCGTGACTACTATGAAAATACTGCAGAAAACCAAATAATGAAAATTATTAAATAAACAGATAGTCAAATTAAAACAGGAATACAACAAATAATATTGGTGTCTTTTTCTATGAGTGCATTTCGAGTCGAAATTTTCAACGACATATTTGACCTGCAATGTGCACAAGTACTCAAGAATGAAACAAGATTTGACATGAATATTTGGCAAACTTTCAAGACCAATTTAAAACCCAAATCTACACGTTACTATTGATTAATAATTGAAATATTATTTATTTTCATTAAAATGATATCAAAAAAGTGGTAAAAACATAGTAAATTACCAAGAAAGTAACATATTCAAGTTGCCGATTTGTCCTCCGTGGTCGCCATATTCGTTGGCATCTCCTATGGCTTCTTGATTTTGATTGGCGAACGATGTTAAGACTTTTGATCCCGATATATATGTCATTTTAGTGAGGTTCAGAGATGCTGAGCGTATTTGTTTATAAAGTATTATTTTTCTTTAAAAAAGGAATGTACTTTTATGCATGATTATACATAAAATGATGCAATGATAGCCATCGATAAAAAATATTTGATGGAAAAGAAGACAATTTACCTCGGACTCATTATGAAGCCCAGCTTGGTCACATGATTTCAAAATGGCAGACGACGTGAAACGAATTTACTTTTTAGTTTGCAGTGTTCGTTTATATATACATGTAACTTCATCCCTTGTAAACGAACACGGATTCGTTGAAGAATTTTCATTTGATTCATCAATTAGAAAAATCGACGATTTCAAATTTAACTTTAAACAGGAGGGAAATGTTAATGTTAACAACAACAAAATAGGTTTAAATGATGCACAAGAAAGACGTATGCTCAAGGACGGTGAAGTGATAGTCCTAAAACCAGGAGACGCCGCGCATTCGTTTAGCTTGTGGACACTCTCAGGAAAATTTGACTATCCCACCAAACAATTTAATAAGGTGCCTTTAATAATACATTACTTTGACCCTACAAGTTCTGCTTTTCTGGACTGTTTATGGAATTCAGATGAAGCACTTTTGCCAATTGTTCAAAATGATACTAGAACACATTTTCTTTTTATTCCTTCTACTAACAAAGTACATGCACAGTATGGAGCAGAGTGGATGTATAACAGGATAAATACATTAGTTAAAAGTATTTCCAGGTATTTACACAAGCACTTTGTTAAATTAAAGATTTATAAACTATTAATGAACTTTACTGTTTATCTTGAATTATAATATAGGTTTTGCGTTAATAAGAAACCAATATAGAAATATTAATATATTTTTAAGTAAGATAAGTCAAACTCTGGTTACTTTACTACAATACAAGTATGAGTCTTAATTATAATCTGTATTACATTGTAAGTATACATAGGAGAACCCAGCAATTGTTTTTTCTTAGAATACCAAAAAATATAAGGAGAGTTTTGATAATTATAGAAGTTATTTGGCTTTATTTTTTAGGTCGGAGGCTGAGAGAAGGACCAAAATGAACCAGTTTCACTTTTCAGTGCTTCCACTTTGGAAACTTGGGAATTGGTTACCAACATTACTGAGAGAATGGGAGTGTGTTGATCATAACTGTGGATATGACCAAGTTCTTATCCAGTCAGATGGTACTAAAATCTTCTTTTTTTTCTATGCTGTTCTATTCTATCCATATAAAAACAGTCTGTGTATAGTTTTTGTTCCACAATTTTTTGAATGGATGTATAGGTGGGTTTTTTCCAGAGGAGGTGGCACAAAATGTAATAAAACACATATGGAACAATGTTATTGCTGTATACAAATGTCTCTCTGTTCATTAAAATGGCATTTGTCTGTAAATATAATAACTTTCTTTCAAAATATGGGGGTAAAATGAAATTCTTATAAGCAAATAAAATGGTTCCATATGGGACATTTTTGAAAAATCATTTTGTAAGAGATTTTAAAGTCAATCTTCCTTATCCTTAACTTAGACATGGATAGAATGTAAAATATCCAAACAGGTATCCCTTAGAAGGGACTTAATTAATTTATTATTGATAATATTCTGATGCAGAAGGAATTAGAGAATGTTCAGGATTTAATTTTAAAAAAAAAGGAAACATAAAATTTGGTTTTTGTGCTCTTCCAAATGGACCCCCCCCCCAAAAAAAAAAAAAAAAAAAAAAAAACTAGATAGACCTTGAAACTCCTGAGTTCCCCATTATTGTTAGAAGTAGCAGGACAGAGAAAATATATAGCTACTATATTAGCTAGACTGAAACGTGAAATCTTGATTTATAGGTGGAGGCCCCAATGACACCAAGTTTTATTTAACATACAATTATTATACAATATATGTAAAATCTGTCTGAGCTACTTAAAGTTCAGAGTACAGTACACTGTGGTTTCATTATTTTAATGGGGATCAGATTTTTTTTTTTAATTTTGCTAAATGACAAAAACAATGAAAAAAAGCACTCACGAAAAAAATTATGAAACCATTTACATGTTTTGATTAATTTACATGTACCTAGGTGTGTCACAAGTTTATTGTTTCAAACAGCATTAGATTACCCTACTGTGCTAAAGAGGCTAGATGCTCACTATGATTGGCTACCAAGTCCAGTATCTGCATTTGGAAACAAAACATTGCCACTGATTCTCACAAACTCAAATGGATGTCAGCCTACTAGTAGCGTGAATGGTTCAGTTGCTCTTATAACAACTGGGGGATGTTCATATTTCAAAAAGGTATCCATATGTAAACATATTTGTGCCTCTTGTGCAGTTGTATATGATTATTGTCTCTGTACAGTTTTTATCTTGCAAGCATGCTTTGTGAACTTATTAAAATGAATTTTATTTATATGTAGCTACAGAAAACTTAAAAGTGATGAAAAATACTTTTTGGGGTTTAAGAGTCAAATTTAAATTTGCCAGCCTAGCTAGTACAAATTCAGTACGCAGCTAGGTTAAGGCTGTCCGAAGGCTTAATATGCATTAAATATATACTATTTTATATTGAGCTATGTTTTGATTTCAATTTGTTATTTATGTATACATAAACAGTTAAGTTGTAAAGAAAGTTGAATAAGGTATTACAAAAAAGCATATTTATGATGTCACATGACTGTGTTGATCACGTGATGGACACTTATAAATTTTCTTAAATGTTGCACAAAAATCGCATCGGCACAAGTGAAAAACAAAAGTATTGTGAACGGCTTGTTACATTAACCAATTAAACGTATTCTTGGGTATATATAAAGTGCTGGGGGCAAGTCTGAATTTTATTTCATAAGAAAATATTTCACGAGAAATTCAACTTACCCACATACAAGGGGTCATTTTCCACTCTTTATCGCAATTTATACAAAATAGGATAAAATACATACAATCCCCCAGCAAAATTCAGTTAGAGGACATATTTCTCTAGTAGATTTACACAGAATATATTCAATTAATCCTTATTATTCACTTGTGCCAGTCTAACATATATAAGATTTATAAATTCTAACTCTGTCTACAGACATGTAAGGGGGGCATTTCACATTCTTTGAATACGTACATGTTAGACAAGAAATAGTAATAACGATATTATACTGCAAATATTCACAATCATAAGAGCCTTAAAACAACAATCCAGACACATGAATTAAACATCAACGTAAAAAAAATTCTACATGTGATGTAAAAGGAATGTAAAAGTTATGACACTTTCCCCGTCATGTTAGCTCAAGTATGCAGTGACTTGACGTCATATGCCATTATGACGTCATATCTAGGTAGTTCAGAGAAGTTACTACGGCTGGTACACTGTGACATTCTTCGGACAGCCTTATCCTAGCCGCGTATATTTGACTTTCCACATAGTCTGTGATGTTGCTTTAAGTTACTAAAACTTTCTCTTCTCTATATAATTCATGTTGCTCAACTATGGATTTAACAATTATTTAATCTATTAAATTGAGCTTGACTTTATATTATATCATATTTTAGATGCAAGCGATGCATAATTCAGGAGCTATAGGAGTTTTAGTTATGCAGAATAAAACAGAACCACCACAAGACATGAACTGTCAAGACAGTGAGTGTAGCAGCCCAGTACCAATCCCTGCCAGCATGATTGAAAACTTCAATTTTCCTCCCAAGTCAGTTTAGCTAATTTGTTACAACATTTACACCCATTCATGGCCCTTTTTTTATGAACATAGTATGTATTTTTTTCTGGCTTCATTTTCAGATCTCATCTCAATATTACATTCCAGAACACACCCTCTCCAAACTTCTTTGCCGCCATTGATCCTCAAGGCTTACTACAGGAAGTTGGGTGGTTCCTCTATCCTTCAATGAGTTTCATCAACTGGCAAACACAGTGGTGATTTGTCTTTTTTATTTCATTGATTTTACCAGAGATTCAAATTTATCAGTAAATATATGCCTTAAGGTAGCATCTTTCAACTAACCTGACTTTAAAGACAGGTCAAGGTCACAAATTAATACACATTCCACTCTTACATACCAATAGTAATTAACATAATTATGTCTAAACATACTGACTATTCATTATTCAACCCATACATATCTGTTATGTAAGCAATTTCATTGAATCGGTCTATTAGGTCTGGAGTGGAATACCTTGAGATTTAATTTCACAATTGAAAAACTAATAAAATATGTAAATTATTTTATTTCATTTTATTTTTATTATTTTTTAAAATTTTTATCTATTTTTTATTATTATTATTATTATTTTTTTTTTTTTTGGTATTTTTTCCAGAGAAAATAAAGAATACCGGTATATAGTTTGGGTTGCAAAAAATATTGTAGAGCTTAAAAAGTTATTGTTAATTGATGCATAATATAAATAATTTAAATTAGTAACTGCATAGATAAGAAAGTTATTTCTTTTTGTTCCACATTTAATATCGTATCATATTGTTTTTTCTTAATTCAAAATACTCTCCTTAAAGGTTTCAATACAAAGAAAATTTGACCCGAAGATTACAGAGACCAGCTCAGATCATCCAAGTTTTTAAGGAACAAGTCATGCAGGGACAAGCTGGAGTGGTTGCCAACATTTCTACAGCAGAGTTAACAAGTTAGATTCTGATGATCTTCTTTTTTAACTAGGCCAAGTCTAATTCGAGTGCGCATGGCTTTGTGCAGCTTTTTAATTTTAAGCAGCCATTATATTTGCGACATTACACCTTTCCCAAATATTGTGATTTTGATACAAAATTAACATTATCTCTAACGCCTTTGGGTCTGAAAATGTGCTTTTATGACAATGATTATGGAAAAACACTGAAATGGCTCTGAAGACATCACTGTTTACCGATTTTGTAAGCAATGCATGACGCTGAAGAATGACATGACTCGATTGTATATTCAAGACGTCCCTGGATATTATACTAAAAACTGTTGACAGAACATAAAAAGAAACATACTAGAAATCTAAACATTGCTATTTTTTTTACCAAAATAATTCATCTGCACTGATATATATATATATATATATATATATATATATATATATATATATATATATATATATATATATATATATACTGTAATATGGCAATTTTAGAGGTATTGGGCATTGAAAAAATAAACTTTGTAATAATTCCTAGACCAACCTAGATGGTCAGCTTTTTTGAAATTTCACAATTTGGTTACTTTTTACAATAACTTTCATGTACTTGGCTGAAAAAGAAATCTCTAGGACAGAAATACAAAAATATGGAAAAAATATGATCTGGCGCTTTTCCAACAAATTCCCATAGGGTCCAATGGTAAAATTTGACAACCTTTGAGATGGTCCCCTAAGAAATTGGGACGGTAAACATCTGATTTTTCAATCTTAAAGCAATAAATATAATAGTAAAAATTAATTCAAGAATTATCAAAATCTCTAGGGTAGAAATAATTAGACTCGGCCTTGTTAAATATAAAGGAATCATAATTGTACTTTGAATTTATTTTAAAATTTTAAGTTCTAGCTGTTTAAGTTATCCTGAGACTGGTATTTTGTGGGTTCTGATGATTAATTCTTTCTGGAATCTGTCAGACATAATTAAAAAAAAAATCAGCAAACATAATTAATTGTAGTTGGGGATCAACACACTTTCTTGAATCTCCATATGATAATGAGGATGCCCACTTTTTAACTGCAGACTTTATACATAGTCAGTGAATGTTTGTCTATCATCAGGCATTTGATTTAAAACCTTTTGTACCATGGACCTGGACATATTCTTAATTTTGTTTTGAAACCTTTATAAATTGTGAACTTATGTCACAGAGAATAGAGAGGGAGATGGGAAAGAGTGATCACATATTTTTCTATACAATCTACATGTAATTGTATTATGCTAGTCTAATTTTAGACCCATTCTTACAATGTTAGCTCCAGCTCTCACATGTATATTTTTATCAACCTGATGTTTAAGCAAGGGTAAATAAGTGTAAATAATATATGGAAAGCAGTAAGGTTTGAAAGGATGAAAAACAGAATATTTTATTGGTATCAGAGTCTAAAATCATTGACAAGATTCTGAAGGCAACAAAACAAGTAATCTCCCTTGTAGAGTTGTCTTTCGTTCCTCTCTCAGACACCTCTGCAATGGGCTCACGTCAAGATTTTTGACTTTAAGTAAAAAACATGTTATTCCAAAAAAAATTTCAAATTAAAATAATAGTTCTATAGATCTACACTGTACTTAGTAAACATCTACCTCAAAGGACAAAATTAGTGCAGGCATTTAATCATTATGAAATAAAACAAATGCATTATTTTTCGTGCTTATCACCGTGATATATGTGAGCCAGCAACAGAGGTGAATATATGAGCCGAGGGTAGAGAGTGCAAAACAAGCTGTTATCAACAACTACTGAAACGAATGCAAATAAATTTGTATTACATGAGGGGTTTTTTTCAATATTTTTAGTAATTAATAATTACATGTATGTGTGTAAGGACAATAAGCATAAACTAAAGATAGATTTTCAAAATATGCAAGAAAATTACACTGTATTTTAGGAAGTGAAAAAACCTTTGATAGTTCAATCAGATAGTGGGATTGATGTCTTGATTACTTGGCTTGGAGATTCAGAACTATAGCATGATACCAGCAGATATTTAATTGTTCCTTGTACAATTTATTTCAATATCATTAGCCTGTTTACTGATTTCTGAGTGAATGACATTGAGATTCCTATTTTCAGACTATCAGGGATTAGAACTGGACATGTCTCTTTCTTGTCCTGGTGATAAGGACACAACATGTGGTCACTGGGATCATGGGATCAGCCTCTTTGTTTGCTGTAATCCTAAATCCCCTCTTTGTGGAATGGAGATAGGAAGATGGATTAGTCCTTTCAGAAGGTTGGTTAAATTCTCCTCCCAATTTCCAGCAAATTTTTCATAGATGGAACTGGTCATCATTGCAAATCACAGGTTTTTGTGTCCATTCTCTTTCAACAAACCCAGTTTGCAGAAAGAGAATGGGCACAAAAACCTATGGCTTGCAACGATGGTAACTGATGGCAGTCAGAGAATCTGGACTCCCTTCATGAAATTAAAGAATCTGACCTGTCTCCTTGTGGTGGGTTGGATTTAAGAGGTCATAATGGAAATGCTTTAGTTTAAGTGTTTAAACTAGGGATGTCAATTTTATTCGGACAGCTTAGTCGAATAGTCGGAGGCTTTAGTCGAACGATAGTCGAATATTCGTTGAAATTTAAATTAATGTTTCATGTCATTTTACTATTTGTCTTTTATAGACTAGTTGTACAATATTTATACTATGCTATCAACATTATACAACGAATCTCTGAATCGTAAACATTTATGTTGTACAATAAATACATCTACATGCATCCACTGTATTTGATTTCAAATATAATATTTACTTCACATTTTATCTAAATGCAGAATATCAAACACTGGCATTTGTCCTTTTTTTTTTTCATAAGGCTGGTACATTTACACGTTACTTGAAGTCATTTGTACATGTTTTGTTAGTGATCTATAGCTATGACTGGTAAACAATTAAAGCGTGTCTCTTATAAAAACAGAGAGAGCTTGCGATAACTTTTAATTATGAGATTTTGTGCAAACAATCAATACAATCTTAAAATGACTGTATGATATTAATATCAGAAAGAAACACCATTTAATTACGCTAACTGTCCTCCAGTTAACATGTATTTACAATTTTGTAAAAGCTGTTTAATTATTCTTTATGAATAGTTGCATTACGTCAAATCTTGTGGAATTGCAGGTTGAAACTTTATTATTTAAATCAAAACCAAACAATTCTTGAACGCCCTCTCCATTTACAACAAGAGGTAGACATTCCTTGATAATCATGTTTGTGTTAGCAACATTTTCCTTTCCGGCTCTGCTTTTTTGTCATTTTTGCAGCGAAGTTACTAGGAAAGTTTTACTTTTAAGACTATATGTTTGACGGATTCGGCATATGATACATAATATTTGATGTTCCACTGCAGAATACAAGTTCAGTTTCACAGAAACTTGATAACTTGCTTTTCACTGTTTTTCCATCCTAACATCATATAAAGTATGCCAAAAACTGTAGATTTTGGAGGCATGTTTGTCGAACATAAATCGACATATACATAATTTCCTTTGAACAGTTAAACCTTATCCCGAGTTTTACTTACGAGAACATTGATCTGTAAATAAATGAAATGGGCGGATCCAAGTTCATTACCTTGAATTTAAAACTACTATTAGCTAACACATTTTTAACGAATAACCGACTAAAGAAATTTTAGTCGATAGTCGGTATGATCGAACGATAGTCGAGTACTCGAATATTCGTTGACATCCCTAGTTTAAACAAAAGATTACAAAGAAGATGACAAATTTTGTTTCATGCATTCTTTAGGGATGGATTTGAATCATTGGTGTATTATAATAACTATGAACTTAGAGCAGAGAGTTCTCATAACTTTGGCATCTCCATAATCATGGGCCCTCAGCAGGCAATCATAAATAACAATATATGGAAAGTTTAAGAGATTTTGCCTTTTTGTGGAGATGCTTTTGTACAAGTGCTCAGATGGACAGACCCGTGTGCTAAAACATTTTAGAACTTTTAAGATGAATAAACACAAAATAATATGTTTGAGTGATCACATAATCTTTAAATCATGAATTTAAAGGAAAATGTTTAGAAATCACAATTAAGTAAATTGTGAGTGCAGAGTAGTTTCTGGCATGTTATAAAGACCTATTGTGACTAATTCTTATGTGATAGTTTTCATTTATTTCCATCAATAATGTACATACAAAGAATGAGAATGTTAGGAAAGATTTTTCAGTTTCTAAAATTGCAACCCCAAATTTCTTGCTCTGAAGTTTCACAGGTATTCCCCTCCGTATCCTCAGGATGTCATTAAACTATATTGTAGGGTACTGAAGAACACTTATTACATGTTTTCAATAGTTCAATTAAATATTGATATCTTAAACATGGAGGGGCTGTTAAAATACTGAGATAAATGAGAGTTTGGGGTACGTGTATTGAATTCTTAAAGCTGCCAGATCACTTTTACATATCCAATGTACATGTACATTGAATTTGACATATAAAAGGAAAAATAGTATAGTCTATTCAGGGCCATATATATGCCCCTTGTCTATGACAGTAATGCTCTAATTTTCATATCTCTATGCAACAACTTATGTAGAGTAGATTAAATTTATTCATGTTCATATTTATTTGTCAGAGAGAGAGAAAGAGAGAGAGAGCAGTAAGGTTTAGATCTCATGAGGAAAACTAAGTTATAATTAAAGTCAATTGCAATTTGCCAAAACTGACATTTCTAAATGAAAACGATGTAAGAGATATGCAGAACACAATTTACTAAAGTAGAAATGGCTAAATAACTTGAGATTTAAAGAGTTTTCATCAACCAGAAGTATTGTTCTCAAGCAAGTTTCACCTATTATCATCAGAACAAAGTCATGTATGGTCAATCACGAAACATTTTCAGTAAGGGTAAATATTCATGAAACTGGTGTATTCCATTATGCTCAAGTCAAGCATATTATCTTGTAGTACTCATACATACTGGGAGAAATGATAAGTTGCTGAAGAAAGATGTTTTTAAAATGTAGTAACCATCTCTCTCTCTCTCTCTCTCATGTTCACATTATCAAAATCTGCAAAATTATTAATGAAGTTTATCTACAGTTCTGTTATGATAATTAATAACATAAATATGAAGACAGTCTGCTCATTGATTCTGTCTTTATTGAGATACAATTACATCAGAAAGATAAAATGAGCTTTTTCAATATAGTTACTTTTATACATGTATTTTCTTCTGAAGTGTTATGATTAAGTTTTCACATTTTCTTTCATTTGATTATCTGTTAGTAAAGCAGAGTTCCAGAAAATCCAGAGTATCTATCTGAAAATATTTCGGTGTTTCCAATGCCATCACTGTCGACTTCGACATGGTCACCTCACTTCAGTTTTACTATCACAGTTCTGCCTGCTAAACCCCAGTGTTTGTTTTCATCAACAGTCCTATATGTTCTTGCTACAATTTGTTTGTTTAATTTAATGACAAACCTAGAAAATCCATTTGTGAGAGTATCAATAACAAACATGTATGTTCCCGCTTTTGGACAAACAAATACCCCTGTTCTGTCATCATATCCATTGCCATCGTTTGTCAGAATTCCATTATACCTAACTGTCTGTCCTTGTCCAACAATGAATTTACTGGTCCTAACATAAACAGAGAAACTGACACCTCTAGTTGGTTGTGAGTAACCTACAAATATAATTTTACAATATAAAAAATCTTAATCTTTACAAAACATCCATTTATTGAAAATAAGAATAAATATATACATTTCCAAATGTTTTCCGGCAAGATTCTTTGCATATTAGAAAAAGTTCATATTCTCATGAACTACCATGGGATGAGTAAGAATATTTCCATTGTGATGTGATTGAAGTAAAAAAAAATTAGTGCTAACTTTTTTTTCCAAAAGTGATCGTTGAATGACAAAAATATGTGTCAAGTCATCAGAAAAATAATGTAAATATAAGATATGAATTTAATTTTTGAGAAATCATGAGGTACATGAATTACAATGCTTCATGCCTGCATATTTATCATGAAGCAATAATGCACTTCATGAAATATGCCGGCCTGAAGCGTCGTAGTTCATGTCATCATGAATTCTCAAAAATTAAATTCATCTCTTAACTAAATGCAATGCCTTTTGCTGGAGCAACAAGAATGTCATCTGATGAATGGCAGAAATTATGTCTCAGCTTATCATGTACAAAGTATTTTTTATTATCCTTGAAGATTTCAGAGAAAAAGCTTCATTTTCCTGTTCGATCTGAAAACACTTGTGCTTGAAACTGGAAGTAACAATGGCCAGGAAAAAACCTGAATATTTTTTTTTTCAGTTAGGCTTTATTTTTCAACTACTTCCAGTTTGCAACAAAAAACATTTGTGGAAAGTTTTCATAACAAATTTTTAATAGTTACACAATTACTACATGTATGTTTTTTTTTCCAAAAAAAAAAAATGTTTTAAAGTTTAAAAAATTATGATTTCTAGAATTCACTTCCAGTGATGACTGGTAGTACCAAACTTGAAAACAAATAAGGAAATATATAAGCTATTGTGCTGATCAGCTTGAATTCATTTGACCAAACCTTATTTTCCTTGATTTTGCAAAATAAATACTGTAAAAGTGTAATACAAGTACATTGCAAGAGGTTTAGTTTCACTGTGTTTAAGATCAAAGAATTTTCCACATTGTTTCATTATGTTTATGATCAAAGAATTTTCTGCAAACACATTAAGCTATCTTGAATTCTTTTGGCATATCATAGTAGCATTCATGTATCAAAATATGTGCCATACACTCTTATTCCTGTTTTTCTATTCCTTAGTAGTAAAATAGTAATCATAAGAAACCCAAGTTTTTTAACAATGGCTGTTTAAAGTTAGTCACTGGGTATGTGTATTATAAATAATTTACGATAACTTTCTTTGTTTTTAACACTAATATTTAATGAGGAGAAATTCAGAGACTGTGAAATTAATTAAAACCATACATGCACCATGAAATGTACCAACATGGAAATTGCGAAATATTAAGCATGTGGAATTTAAGACATTTACAGTAAAGCAGCTGGTGTGGAATGCATGTCCAATAATATGATTCAAATTCATATAAATTTTTCTGATTAAAGCTCTGAAAAATTCTTAATTGAATTTTTATAAAAATATACCTGAGTTTGATAGTTTGACCAGTTCCTTTAGTGCTGTAGAGTCCAGTGTAACTGTAGCCTTAGCATTGCTGTAGATCAAGGACTTTATGGAGTCTAGTGTTGTCTGTTTGTCAGACAGTGTCCCACCTGACACAGGGTGATGATTGCTGACAAACTGCAATATCAACATCACTACTTGAAAATATGTCACCATTTTTAGTTGTGCAAAAAGGTAGCTGAAGACAACAAGCAAAACATCAGAGAATATTTATACAAGTGAAGCTTGCACCTGTTACAGTTAAAGCTCATGGAATAACTTCATCAAAATATCAAATAACACAAATACTCAATATGTAGGGAATTAATTATCTTGCTTTATATATATATATATATATATATATATATATATATATATATATATATATATATATATATATATATATATATATATATATATATACTTTATTTTTCAGGAGAATTGGTCGCTGGCTAACTGACATTTCTCCATTGTTACCCGTGATTCAGAACAACCAATCAGCTATCTGTAAATTCACAATGAAAACAGCACCCTGGGCAATGCCATGGATACCTTCTCTGAACCTTAGACTTTATAAAAGAAATGGTAAAAAAAATTTTGAAAATGTTTCTCTTTTTAGAGATTTATATGAGTGACTCAACTGTGCCATAAATTACATTTATCTCTTATAATAGTAAAATATTGTTATAATAGCTAGTACATACATCAACATATCCTTTAAGGGTTAGGCATCAAACTGTGTGTTTGATATGGTAAATCACTGTGTTGTTCCATTACCTTCACCTCCCATCAACTCTTTAATGAAAGTATAACTTAAGTTTTATTCAGTTTACAACCTTTACCATATAAGTGTAGGTTGGTTATGATAGACATATATTGGTCTTTGAGTTTCTATTCATAGATCAAGAATAAGACAGCAGATTATTGATATGACTATCAACATCAATACTTTCATGTTAGACAAGAATCTTTGTAAGAAGATAAAAAGAATTGACAAAATTTGAGGTCACTTTATTGAAGGTCAGGATTGATTATGTACTACATCAAGACTGATATCTTCCAAAATTCTATAGATGTAGTCCAAGCATAGCTACTTCTATAGATATTGGAGTCACTTTGTCAGAAGGCAGGGCAAAAGGTCAAAGTCACTGATATTAACATATGGTGGGACCTGCTTGTTTTTGTCATTTTTCTGGTTCAAATCGTATTTTACTCTATATATGACAAAAAGATTAAAATTTTAAATAATTATTAGCAATAACACTTATTTTTCAGACAGCATTTCTCCTTCAGAAACTTTTGTGCTCTACCAGCCAGGTGCAACATTTGACATACATTATAATTCTCATTTCAAACCATACAGCTTCACTCCTCCAATAGATGTCAAAAAGGCAAGTCATTTGTGAAATTCTAAGTTGATTTACAGTATAATAGCATTAATATACCCATAATTGTTATTTCATATCTGTTTTACTTGTTGAAAAGATGTGACTTTGCAAGTTTTCAAAACTTAGGGTATTATCTGTTCACTATGTATTCGTTTAATAGAAGAGAAAATATTACAAACTTTAAACTAAGATATTAGAAGAATATCTACATATGCACTGAAATTATTATGATTTGGTCTAAAAGAAAATATTAATATACTCCATAATCAGAAATTAATGAATCAGGGAAATTCTCAATCTCTATTAAGAATTATACCCCTTTATAGACACACCTTGAATGTTATATCCTGAAAGAAATCTATAGTTTTTATGCAAAGTGTTCACCTTCATCCCCCATCCACTCATCCTGTACCTACTCCCTTTAAAATGAATTAACTTTTTGCAAAGTTTGAGGTGGAGATGTTATGCTTACTTGCTTTCTTTTTTATGTTTCTCATCCTAGAAATCACCCCCCCCCCCCATCAGCACTTTGTGCCTCTTCTGAAACTTTCATCACTGGGTGTACCCATCCCTTGAATTTGAAACACAAGTTTTCTTTAGGCAAACATTACATATGAAGCACAGACAGACTGTACAGACTCTGAACAATACATGTCATTTATTTATAAAATGAGTCCGTCTTGGGGATTGAGGACTATCCCCCCCCCCCCCCCCAACTTCTGAAAAGAATTACTTCTGACTCTTCAGGATAAACATTTCTGGACAAAGTATCCTTAGCATTACTAATAGTTCTGCTCTGATTATTCAAGACAAACACTGTCCATTGAGGTTACTCTCATACTGACCATTATTGGTTAGAATAAATCAAACATTTAGTTCATCAATAGCTAGATCCCCTTCTGAATTTGTATTTTCTTAGAAGTTTGTAGCACTCATTTAAGGTCAAATCTCAAATACCACTAGATTATCAATAAACTTGTGACCCTTGCAATGGTTTCAGATGGTTTAAAAGTTTAAATATGAATTGGATCCAAGTATTAGAGCTTGGAATCACTTTAACAAATTGACATAACCAGTGTTTTTATCATACTGACATTGGAGATACTGAAGTTGTAAGTGTAATTTGTTTTACTCTACTCCTTTCTACTTGTAGGTTGTGATATTTGCCGTGATAACTGGTCATGGAAGTGATGAAAATGGATGTGGAGAATTCTGTGTTACTTCTCATCATTTTTCTGTCAATGGACATATCAATAATATAACTTTCAGTGAAGCAGGTAAGAAATTTAATTCGGAGGTTTTATTTTTTGGTAGTTAAGATTTTGAACCTCTTTGTATAGAAAGATGTGTAAATGTAAATTTTCATCCCTTAACAGAAAAGCATACAGAGCCTATGAAAATTGGATTGTGTATCAATTCCTTGTGTCATATTTGTCATTTTTGAATTTGTGCAGCATTGGCATTTGAAAACAACGATTTTTAAAAAGAGTGATTAAAATGAAAATCATAGTACACTTGTAGTGCAAGTATTCCAATCACCAATGTAACCCTACACTAATTTTCATACTGTAAACCTTCTAATGAAAACTACAATTAATTTATGTATATTTACTTCACCCAACAGTCTTATTTAATCTTCTTTATATAATGTAGGAACTCCTCTTGGGTGTGCTAACCAAGTTTTAAATGGTGTAGAACCCAATGAACATGGTACCTGGTTATATGGCAGAAATGGTTGGTGTGATGGAAGAAACGTGTTTCCATGGGTTATTGACATTACTCAACAAGTTTCTCTTGGCAAAAACAATCAAATTACCTATTTTGGGTGGTTCAATGGAACAGTTCCAAATCCCAAGCAAAATCCAGGAATGATATCAATATATTCCTATCTTGTTTATTATAGATCATGATTGTAAAGTGAAAGTAATTTAAATGTATAATATTTGTCATCAGTTTTTGTGTGTTACACATTTTGTGACTTGTTTCACTTGTAGAGTTTTGAAGTACAGAACACAAAGACAGAAAACAAGTATATGTATATGTTTCAAGAATCCTTAGTCTTGTAATGTCAGACTAACCTACAATTTTTCTCAAACATAGAAAGGTGGGAAGAGGGTATCACCATTCTCTTTGGTCTTTCCATCTCTTCACCTGTCTCTTTATGTCACATTTATAAAGCAGAGACTTAAAAATGTACTTAACACCAAGCATACTCATGCCTGTAGGATGTATACATATATATATATATATATATATATATATATATATATATATATATATATATATATATATATATATATATATATATATATATATATATACTTTATTGGAACCACTGTTATTTCATGAAGTTCAATCTGAAAATGAAATGGTTCAAAAGTTATCTGTGTATTGAGAATTTTAATGTGCAACTGCCAAAACTCATGTATTCATTAAAATATATTAACAATGATCTATTTTTTTAAGGCATTCATACGGTATACATCAAGCATCCACTGAACATCATGCGCATTGCAACATCTAACAGGTTTGTAGGGCAAACCAGCCATAGTCTCCCACACAGCCACTGAGGTAGTTTATTATGGGCCAAAATCTATAGGCTGTGATAAATAAAACATACAATTACACCTGCATGTACGTCTGTTGGGTATTTATATTGCATGGAATGTAGAATTTTTGAGGTATTTTAAAAATGGCAAAGGTATTATTGAAGGTGTTACAATGTAATTGCCTGCTTAATTGGTGTTTTCTGATATGTTATATTCTAAAGATGTTCAAAATGCTTTTGACTGACTCTGCATAATCCTGCTAACATGCCAGCTAGAGGTCAATAGGCAACAAAGCTTACCTGCATAATAGCTACATTCACAATGTACATATATGTGTGAGATGGAATTGTTTTTTTTCAAATAATAAAGAAAATAATTCATCTAAGACAGGTATACTAATTTTGTATAATGAAAACATTTTGTATGTGTATGTGTATTGGTTCAATCCAAGTCTGATTTTTCAATTTGTTCAAATTTTGATCCATACTAGAAAAGAAGCTGTCATATATTAAGTTATTTCATTCCTGACCCCACCGTTCATGGTAGCTCAGTCGGTAGAGCACTTGCTTGTTGATCGGGAGGTTGTGAGTTCGAATCTCGGCCTCGACTGACCTAAGTCGATAAAAAATGGGTAGCAACTGTTCCTTCGTCATGCGTTCAGCACTTTGAAGTGAAAGTTGTGGGTCCTTTGGATGAGACCTTAAAAACCGAGACCCCTTGTCACGACAGACGTTGGCATGATAAAGATCCCTCACTGCTCAATGGCCTTGAGTGCCGAGTAAAGGTCAAAATTTGAAGCCCTTCACCGGTATGGTGACGTCTCTATATGAGTGAAAAATTCTCGAATGGGACGTAAAACAACATATAATCAATCAATCAATCATTCCTGACCACGTTGATAGATAAAATGATATGAGATTAAATTGATATTTACATTTTCTTTTTGCAAAAAATAGACTTTGCAGTCCAGATTTCATTCCAATGACTGCATAATTATATTTTTGTCTGTCTTCAGACACTCCTAGGGCAAAAATGGGCCAGTATAGTGGACAATCTATGTTTTACATATGTTAGTTGGTTTTAAAGCTTTTGTTCCTTAGAGTATTCTTACTCATGTTGGAACGTCACTAATTGGTGGAGGAGGACTGCAAGTTTAGGTCTGCACTTATGGTCATTGAGTAGCAAGCGATCTTGTTCATGCCAACACTTTTACAAAGGCTTTCGAGGCAAAACTGTATTTTGTCTTATATAACAACTCTTAAATTTTCATATCTTATTTAAGCATCCCTATAATGTGTATGTGAATAACTGCATAAGTCGTTCAAATTTCGTTCATTTTCACAGAGAGAACAGTATTCCTAATTTAAAATTGTTATTTGGTGACCCAGAATTCTTGAGTTTCAAAGCAATGATTGAAATTAGCACCTTTCAGAAAAATAACTATAAATTAAAAAACGAACACGTTAACTGCAATAAAAAAGCTTTGTCTCAAGTAGGTGACACCTAATAATAATGTGTGTATTCAAGTCTTTCAATAATACATGTTTACGAAAACTAAAAATTCTGTTTACAACGAAAGTCATTTTCAATCTACAGCAACTTTATTTTAAAGTTGCATCACATAAAAAAAATAAAAATTATGGATTCAATCTCTTTTTCATTTTCTACAATAACCCATTCTTAGTTTGTAAATCAGTTTGTTGTTTTTATATTTTTTATCATTTACAGCAAGTTTTTCATATTTTCAAGACTTCGAAACATTGATATTTGCAATGTGTAATATATATTCCGTACATTGTATATAAAAATATGTGTTGATTAAGAGATGAAAAATATTCTCTGAATTGACTGTAAAATGTCTAATAAGTTGCAATTTGATAGACACACTGTTTTGAACATCAAATAGTATCAAACATTTTTTTTCAATTTATTTTTTGGTAAAGATAGATGAAGATCATTGATAGTTATAAAACAGTTTTGTTGCACTCGTGGCTGCAGTAAAATTAAAAATTAAAACCACAGAACACAAAAATTCATAAAGTGTTGGCAACGTCAAGTGGTTACGATATTGTGCAATATTTATTGTGAAATATAAAGATAACAAACAGTATTCAAGCTCAAAGTCCATTTAGACAATACAAATCGGGAGCAGAACAAACAATTAAGGACATCCAAAAACATCAGAGGTGGGATCAGGTGCCATTGAGGAGTGAGCATCCCCTGCCGACCGGTCACCCACCGTTTGTTGTTCGTCGTGATCGGGAAAACGGAAATTTAGTGTGTAAATAATGGCCTAACAATTAGTATGAAAACGTCAGTCAGCATTTTGACTTAAGGTTGTGTTTGCTAACAAGGTCATTGTGTCTACCATAAAACTTCCGAAAAGATGACTTCAAACGAGACTGTTGATATCCTTGATTCATCAACTTGTTTGTCAATAGCTTTTCTCGTTTTAGAAATTGTTCATACGTAGAACATGCACTTGCGTAACGATTCAACTGCATGGGAAACAAAAACCTCATATGCTGGTGATAAGGGTATATTGCTACATAAGTAAGGGAAGTTGATGATTGAACAATTGAAGTCATCACGTTTATCATAAAGCTTTGTTGTTAAGTTACCATTAAAATCTTTTTCTAGTAAAATATCCAAATATGAAACAGATGAGTCAGACTCTGTAGTATCTTTTATTTCAAGCTAACTGGGATATATCGAGTCGACATCTGAATAGGGATGGCAACGAATATTCGAACATTCGAATATTCATTCGATGAGTTGATATTCGAATATGAATTTAAGATTCGAATATTCGGTGTTTTTCAGATTTCATAAAAAGAAGTACTGTGATTGATAAATTTTGGAATTATCCCTATTTAATTTACTAGCGATCAATTTCGATCGATTGATTTCTTTCACTCCTTTCTTATCTTATAGATCTACAAAATTACATGTATTTTGTTTTGAGTAAGGTGTTAATGAATTGTACAGTAATGTTTTGTGTATAATACAAAACGTACTTTCATAGTTTTCATAAGTTAAATACGATCGGATCTAGAATAGAGGACAACAAAATGAAAACCTTCCTCGAATGTCTAAAAAGTGAAGAGTATACATACTTATCTAAACACATTTAATTGATCATTAAATGAGTGTCCGATATAGAATTAGTCTGTAATTAATATTGTAAAGGGCTCAATTTCAGAATAAATGTGTAAATTACTTGATTATCTCGGGTTGTACAAAATTCTGAGTTTTATATTCATTATCGGGAAATTAGTTAATTACCTACCAAAATTGTCTATGGCAATATTTGATTATATTTTCAAAAAATTGTATCAAAGATTATAATCATATCTCTTATTAGGCAGATAATTGTAATTTATTACACGTATTGAAATCTGAACATTATATCGTTACGACTATCTTGCCTTTGGTAAGACGACTGGTCCCTCAGTTGGAGCTACTATATATACACGCTTCATTTGTTAAAATTATACTTTTCTACATTTAAATCAATTATTTATTTCAAACATTGACAAATATCAAATGGAATTTTATTGTACACCTACAAAAGTCTTCATACAATTTTACTTCCAATATAAGTAAACCTACGCTAAACCTTTCATGAAAGTAGGATGATGTATATTTAAAATAAAACATATTTTATTTATTTTATCGAATATTCGAATATATTCAAATACTTTCATTGAAAATTCGAATATGAATTATTGACAAAATTGACATCCCTACATATGAATGAAAGTAACTACATGTGTATTGTTAATTGATAATACGTCGTCGATATATTTATCTCTAAAGGTCGAGTTGAACGCCAGAGCAAGTGTTTCTTCTCATGTAAATTCTGCTTCATATGAATACAAAAATAGGTTTGCTAACAAGGGGGCGCAATTGTAACCCATGGGAGTCCAATACTTCATAATTAAAACTCACTAAGTATTTAAACTTGGCTTTATATCTTGAATCATTCCCTATTTATGTCAAAAACTAGCTAAAACATATATTTAGAATATAAAATATATTTTAAAGTTTATTTTCCATCACAGGACAAACACTGTAAGCAACCAATGTCAACCAGAAATATTCTACTGATCAATTTTTCTTTATATTTATTCATAGTTGATCAGAAATAATTCTAACGAACTAGTATTTGTTGCACTCCTGACCAAGAGCATGGAGTCTTTAAAGGAGAATTGTGAAACGAAAATTAAATCAGAACTTGTTTCAGTGAATTTGAGGTGGGATTACTTGAATTTCATAACAATTTTTCAGTGTGTTTATTATTTTTTTTTACATTCACAAAAAAATCAAAGAAAAGATAAAACGCATCTGAATTGATAAAATTGAAAAAGAAAAGTGTTTTGATAATAAAACTGTAAATAATTAGTACTAAATTATTCAAATAGATCACTATTAATTTAAAAAAAATGTATTTATTAGCATGAATAATAGTCTTTTCATCGTATAACTTGAATTTTTTTTTTTTTTAAAAATGTGTTGCAATCCTGACCATAAAAATTTAGATCTGAAACACACACAGACCATCCTGAAATTGATAAATCTTTTTGGTAAAATGTTCTTTGTGTTTTTATTTTACAAAATAAAAATCAGAAAATCATAAACTGATAATTTTTTTCATGCTGGGGAGCAAAACATTATATGTTGCCCTCCTGATATTATTGGGTATACAAAGATGTTTGACTCTCATTACTGCTGCTTGTGATTAAATTTCTTTAACATTTTTATGTTTTATATTGCACGTCAGTTATTGTTTTACACTTTGAAAATTCTTTTTTGACTTAATTATCTTTCAGCTTTTTAAAATCAATGTTTTTTTGGTAACACTACATTTTTCCTGTTGTATTTCTGACATGGTATAATTTTTTTTCAAAATCAACAATGACCAAAATTGGTCAAACAAAAATTGCTACAGGCTATATTTAAAGCCCAATACTTTGAAAATTATCAGGAAAGTCTTTAATTCCAACATTAACTATTATTATTTATATCACAGATCTTTTAAAAATATTGAATTTTCAAAATATCACAAAAAGGTGTTACAATCCTGACATTTTTAATATCATTTTTGGGTATAACTTTTTTGTTAAGTTATATATCAATGAGATATTTGGCAGGTATTTAGACATTATTTAAAGACATATACTGAGTCATAGAAATTTATTTCCATTGCCTGTATTTTTAGTGCAGGTTGAAAAATATGTGTTTGGTCATTTTTTTTAATTCACCCATATATATGTTCCAGCCACTAAATACACGAATAAACCTGTTCTATCATCATATCAGTTACCTTAGTTTGTCAGTATTCCTTCATGGTCTGTTCTTTTCCAACAGTAGGTATTTTGGCCCCAACATAAAAAGACAAACAGACTCCTCTAAGTGGTTTTGATGAACCTCACAGTTATGTTGTTTACCAGATAAAAAATCCTCATCTTGTATAAAGCAATAATGAAAATACAAAATAAATTTATTTGTAGTTGACCATTTACAGAAAGAAGAATGTAGTGCTTGTTTCTCCATTCTTCTATCTGTTTATCCATTCTATGCTTTTTGAGTTTAGCTCAACTAAAAAATATAAATATAATCAAAATATTATTATTAACTTCATAAATGCAGATTTGTTTTTGGAAGAACAATTCTACCCTGTCAAAGGTCTTTGAACTTTAGGACCCTGGTCTAAGTTTATTGATATTGTATTTAGCTCAGTTTCAGAAATACTATTACCCAATTTCATTCACAGTTGCATTCTAGTAAGAATAATTAAGCTGTGTTAAACTGTATTTTTAGACCTTATTCATCTTTTCAACATTCAGCTTATTCTACTCTTGTGTTAACTAATTTAATTAACTATTCTAACGCATTCCCTTATACTTTATTGAAAATATGCCTCTTGGTAAGAGGATTTTATTATGATTACTTTGATCTTACATTTCTTTGTTTCGTTTTAGCGTTTTTCCTGATTACTGTTTGTTGATTCAACTTTTTTTAAATGCAGCTACAATGAACAATTCAAAATTGCCCAAGTTCATTAGCCTTGACCATTTGAGATCTTCACCTTGCATTTCCTTTTCAGTGACTATATAGTTAATGAATATCTATTTACTTAAATTTATACTAAAAAAAAAACATCTTGCTGAGAGCAATTTGATCATTCTCAAATGTTGTGACCTTAATCTTTCCGATAAACATACATGTATCCCCTGTTTCTTGATTATGTAAGACAAATATCTTAGTCAGAAAATAAATGTTCTGATGACATGTTTTTACTTTACTTTTTGGGATTTAAGTTATTAATTGAATATTTAGAAAATATATCTGAGGTTGACAGTATGACTTAAGTGCCTTAAGTGCTGAAGAGTCCAGTGTAACTGTAGCCTTGGCATTGCTGTAGATCAAGGAAGTTTTGTCTGTGTGTCAGACAGTGTCCCTCCTGACACACAGTGATAATTATTCAAAAAATATAGTATCAACATCAATACTTCAAGATATGTCACCATAACTAATATACATGTAACATGAATATAGCTAGCGAATTTTGTCTTTACAGAGAAACGATTCAATCAGAATTTTTTCTATTATTTATTGTGTAATTTAATCATTTCTTTTGAATTATTATGACTGTATAAAGTCTTTCTTTTCTTTTCCATGATTTTTTTTTTGGTGTTAGTAAAGCAATGTTCCTGTAAATCCTGAGTATCCACCGTGACTTATTGCAGTACTTTGACCTACATTATCTACTTTCACATGATCACCTCGATTCAGTTTTACTATGACAGTTCTGCTTATTTGACCCCAAATAGAACTGTTATGAAGTCTCATATGTACATTTGCTACATATGTCCTGTTTACTTTTATGGCAAGCCAAGTATCTGCTTGGCAGAGAGTATCAACAACAAACATATATGTTCCCGTCACTGGACACACGAATACCCCTGTTCTGTCATCATATCCATTTCCATCGTTTGTCATGATTTCATCATATTTAATGGTCTGTCCTTTTCCAACTGTAAGAGCTGTGGCCCTAACATAAACAGAGAAACTGACTCCCCTCGTTGGTTTAGATGAACCTACAAATTTAAATACAAGAAAAATCTTATAATGGATGTTTATAAATCAATTAGGAGAATAAAAAATTGACATGCATTTTGTTTTAACTATTCTTATGCTTAATGCACTGCCAGATGTTTAGAGTCTGGAATACAGTGCTTGTCATGTCCATGATTAAAAAGAAAATAAATGCTTGATGTAAGTGACCTTAACATATTTATGATATTAATCTTGCATTTATTTTCAGTGACTTAGTGTTCTATATTCTCTAAATAATGGATCTATTTATTTAATTCTTACTCAGTAACATCTTACTGAGAGCAATTCAATCATGACAAGATTTTATAACCCTGAACTTCTCTATGAACTAAGCTAATGTTTTTAAATTTTGCAAGACAAATACAGGAGAATGCATGTTTCATCATCATTTTCGGGTAATTTTAATTTTTATTATCAAAGCCCTTATGACATATATTTGATTTTTAATAAATGTACCTGATGTTGAGAGTTTGACCAGTTCCTTTAGTGCTGTTGAGTCCAGTGTAACTGTAGCCTTGGCATTGCTGTAGATCAAAGATTTTATGGAATCAAGGTTTGTCCGTGTGTCAGACAGTGTCCCTCCTGATACATGATTGTAAAGATTATTAACAAACTGCATTGTTAACATCACTACTCGAATATATGTAACCATTTCTTCGTTTTGCAAAAAGGAAACTGAAATAAACAAGCAAAACATCACGGATTATTTATACAAGTGAAGCATGCACCTGTTACAGTTAAAACTCATGGAATAACTTCATCAAAATATCAAATAACACAAATAATCAATCTGTAGGTAATAGTAGGTAATCTTTTGGTGTTATTTTGCAATGTTTGTATACACTTACTTTATTTTTTCAGGAGAATTGGTCGCTGGCTTACTGACATTTCTCCCCTATCACACATGATTCAGAACAACCAATCAACTGTCTGTAAATTTACAATGAAGACAGTACCCTGGGCAATGCCATGGATATCTTCTCTAATCCTTAAAGACTTTATAAAACAAATGGTAAATGTTTTATGGAAATTGTTTCTCTTTTTAGAGATTAAATATGAGTGACTGGACTGTACCATAAGAAACATTTAGCTCTTAATAAAATATTGTTACAGTTTTAGTACATTTATTAACATATCCTTTAAGGGTCAGGTATCAAACTGTGTGTGTGTGATATGGTTAATCAATGTGTTCTTCCATTTCCTTCATTTGCCCATCAACTCATTAATGAGAGTTTTATTCACTTTACAACCTTCACTGCATAATTGTAGGATGGTATGATAGATACAGATTGACCTTGGGTTTCCATACATAGATCAAGAATACGACAGCAGATTATTGATAATCATATCGCCATCAATACAATTATGATGATAAAATTTGAGGTCACATAATTAAAGTTCAAGAATTGATTATGTATTACTAGTATATCAAGTTTTATATCCAAAACTCTCAAACTCTAAATTACTTTTTGTATGACACAAAGATTTTAATTTTGAATAGTTTAGCAATACTGTAAACCAACTATTATTCGCGTCAACTTTTATTCGCGATTCATCGGTTTGAAATCAATCCGCAACGATTAATTTTCGCGACTGAGGAAACATTCTCTACAAAAACGAAGCGAAATAAATTGTTCACGGCGATAAATATTCGCGAGTTAGAGTAGGTCGCAAAACTCGCGAATATTTCTCGCAAGCGAATAAAAGTTGGTTTACAGTAACACTTATTTTTCAGACAGAGTTTCTCCTTCCGGAACTTTTGTGCTCAACCAACCAGGTGCAACATAAGACAAATATTGTAATTCTCATTTCAAACCATACAGCTTCACTCCTCCAACAGATGTCAAGAAGGCAAGTCGTTTGTAAATTCTAAGTTAATTATTAGCATTAATTAATATTCGATGATTGTTCACATCCAGTCTTAATTTCATATCTATTATACTGACGATGACACTTACTTGAAAAGATGTGACATTGCAAGTTTTAAAAAATGAGGGTATTATCTGTTCAATATAAAAACAGTTTTACAGAGGAGAAAATGTTTCAAACTTTTAATTATTTTATGGCCTGGACACAGTTGCATTGTTTACATTTTAAAATTTCTGTTTATTCAAAAATAACTTCAGCTTTTGAATTGAACTAACATGAATGTTCTTAGAATTTAATGACAACGACCTTTTTCTTTACATTATGTCAGAGATCTGTGTTTGTAAACAGGGGGCAAGCTCTGTTAATGTTTAACGGGTGTGTTCAATTTGTTTACTCTGCACACATCAATAAGCACGGACTGACAATACTGGTAGTTGGTTTTGCTTTCTCACATTTCTACTCTGAATTTTCTGGATTATAGTTTTATTATTTTTCATTAATACTCAACAAAATTTCTACTTTTCTTAAGTATTAAGGATAAATTTTACTTCGTGAAAGTGCCAGGATACCGGTATTTGTCAATCAAACGCGTCACGAAATTCGTAGTTTGAATAATCTGCAGCTAAAGGAAGTTTCTTAAAACGCTTTTATTATATTTTGGCGTGAATTGCTTTAGCAACATATAAGTCATGATATTTTACTGAAAATTTTAGAAACTATCAACTTCAAATCTGCGTCCAAGCTCCTTTAACAAGAATATTTAAATATCTACTGAATTTATGATTATTTAGTCTAAAAGAGAATATTAATATAAACCACTATCAGAAAAGTATGAATCAGGGAAATTTTTAACCAATCCCTTTAATTTGAAAAAAAAATTCTTAAGGCAAATGGTCACACATGAAGCACAAAAAAAATCATACAGACTCCTACAAAACAAGTTATTTATAAAGTTATTTATAATACCAGTCTGCCTTGGGGGTAGAGTACTCCCCCCCCCCCCCCCCCACCCATTACTTCTGACTCTTCAGGATAAGGAGCCTTAGCATTACTAGTACTTTTAGTCCTGCTCTGGTTATAAAAGACAAAACACTGTCCATTGAGCTTACTCTCATACTGACCATTATTGGTTAGAATAAATCAAACATTTAGTCAATCTAAATCTCCTACAGCTCTTGTATTTTCTTAGATGTGTGTGGCACTCATTTAAGGTCAAATTTTAAATACCACAAGGTTATCAATAAACTTTTGACCCTTGCAATGTTTCCAGATGTTTTAAGGACCTTCTATACACCAGAGGAAAAGATTTTTTGAGGATTTACAAAATTGTAGTGCGTAAAGATGTAAATATTGAGCTTATCTGTTATTTTTTCAACATAGGGTACTTTGCATTTACCCCCAGGAAAAATGTGCAAAGACAATGAAGTATTGATGAATAGAAATCACTATTGTTTACTTTAGTGGGCAAAATACCTGTAAATGAAGTGTTCAATCTATCATCTTGGCCTATTTAAGTTTTATCAATGCTTGATTTGATAACACATTATGTCATAAACTGTACATTTCATTTTATTTTTATCTAGATCAAAGGGCGGATTACTCTTCCTCCATAAAAATATCACAAAACCAAGACTCTTTAATGTGCAGTGTATAGAGGGCTCTTAAAAGTTTAAATTTGAAATGGATGTAAGTTTAAGAGTTTGGACCCACTTTGACATGTCTTTTGTATTTCCACATATTAACAATGGAGATATTTACATTATAATTTAATTCTGGTTGTAACACACTTTTTGATTGGCTGAAAAATTAGTTTATACTGTATAACCTGGGTTGCCTTCGTCACAATGACTTGCGTCAAATCCGTTTGACGTTACATTCAAATTTTGTACAATTTAATGTCATATTTGAGGTGAAATTGTCTTTTTTTCCTACACTGAATGATAGAAAATTAAATTACAATTTCGCGGTTTATAAAGCGTAAACTGTGCCAACCCAGGTTATACCGTATAACTTGGGTAGCTATTAAATTCATTCCTTAAATAACTGTAATTTGTTTTACTTTACTACTTATAGGTTGTGATATTTGCTTTGATAACTGGTCATAGAAGTGATGAGAATGGAGTTGGAGAATTCTGTGTTACTTCCCACCATTTTTCTGTCAATGGACATATCAGTAATAAAACTTTCAGTGAAGCAGGTAAGGAATTTAATTTAAAAGTTTTATTTTTGATAGTTTAGAGCCTTTTTGTATAGAGGGATGTGCCAATAGTAATTTTCATCCCTTAAGGTCAGACGATACGTTCCTCATAATGTCTGTTTTGCAAATCTTCGTAATGTATGAAAAATATTCAAAATTTTAATTACCTTCTGATTTCTTAGCAGGTTTCTTATCGTCTTAAAATAATCGAAACACTAAAAAGTGTGATATTGACAAATAAAGTTTTTCCCAAAAGAATTATATAGGAAACATCACCCTCTGGTATCTTGCACAAATGCCTGGTAAGGTACCTCAATTTTTTGTGAGTAAACATGTCAAAGTAGCAATACTTCAATGACAAAATCTTGGAAAAAATTGTATATCATTGAGGAACGTATCATCTGTCCTTAACAGAAAAGTATTGAGTAAATGAAAATTGGATGGTATATCAATACCTTGTGTCATTTTTGTCTCTTATTAATTTTTGCAGAATAGGCAATAAAAAAAATAAAAATGATTAAGATGAAAACCACTGTATACTAGTCACTGGACTTTTGCGAGGAGCGCTGACTTTTACAAGCGACGCTAGGACAATACATGGAAGCTCTTTTGCGATATAAATTTTAAGCTCAACAGCTAATTAAACAATAAAAGGAGACCATTTCAAAGCACATATTACGTTGTCTAGGAAGGAACGGCAACCACCGTACCCTCAACCCCATCCCTTCCCACATTGACCAAATCTTGCTTAGTTTTAATTCTGGAATGTTTTTTCCTTATTTGATTCCTTCAGAAAATGAGATTGAAAGGAGATACTACTCCTCACGAATAATTAAAGTTATGTAATTCTGCGTCCCATCATCTCTTGCGTTGAATTGCATACCAGTAAATCATGTTTGTGCCCCAAACACCATAACTATAACCACTATTAAGGTTTTCTTATCTTTTATCAATTCCGTACCTCCGTACATAAGGCAGGTTTAAATGTCAAAGTAAGCTGTCAACTGTAAAAGTCATTTTTTACTATTTTTCATCTTATAAAGCTTGTAATCAAAACTACAATTGATTTATGTTTATTAACTTGACCCAGCAGTCTAATTTTATCTTTTTTATTTGATGTAGGAACTCCTCTTGGATGTGCTAAACAAGTTTTAAGTGGTGTAGAACCCAATAAACATGGTACCTGGTTAAATGGCAGAAATGGTTGGTGTGATGGTAGAAATGTGTTTCCATGGGTTATTGACATTACTCAACAAGTTTCTCTAGGCAAAAACAATCAAATTACATACTTTGGCTGGTTCAGCGGGACAAATCCAAATCCCAAACATTATCCAGGAATGATAGCAATTTATTCCTACCTTGTTTATTACAGATCACGACTGTACAGTTGAAGTTACTGTAATGTATGGACATTATGTGATCAATAGCGAATTTTTAAGTTGTCTAGAGAGTGTTTTGAGGTGCAAGACATAAGGACAGGAAATGGGTATATGGACCAAGAGGTCCCCATTTATGTGATGACCAATTTTGAACCTCCTCTAACATACAAAGTTTGGTATCATCATACCCTTTGGTCTTTCCATTTCATTACTTACCTCTTTATCTCACTTTTTTCAAAACGGTGCCTTAAAAGTTTTACAGTGCCTGACACAAAGCATACGGACAACTGTAGGATATGTTCTTTATTGGAAGCAAAGTTGTTTCATTAAGGTCAAGTTGAATATTAATTGGTTCAAAATATTGTAAAACTGGTGTTGTCAGTGAATAATCTCTCTGTACGGAGAATTTTAAACTATTTCTGCCAAAATTATCCATTTAAATAAATCAACACTGATCCTGGTTTCATAAGATTTGAATGTAGATTGAGAAACATGAAAATATTAAACATCTATTTCTTAAATGTTGTATATAAATACATGTACGTTTATTGGGTATTTTTGTGCTAGAAATGTTAAATTTTTGAAAAATTAAATAGCAAAGGTGTTATTGAAAGGTTGATTACATGCTTAATTGAAATTCTCTGATATTATTATAATATCGATTATTATGTCTTAAAGGTGTCCAAATTTCACTCTTGGCCTAAGGTGTGGATTGGAGTTGTACTTTTATTGATAGAGAAAGAAACACAGATGTGACATATATGCTGATTTTGTTTAACGTAAACATTTTGATGGTTCCATCCTTGTTGCTGATCGATTTTTGAATTTGTTCAGATTTGAGTTCACACTAGCAAGTAAGCTGTCTTGTAAGTTATGTCATTCTTGAGACAGTAGATAAAGAAAATTATTTTACAATAACTTTTCTTGACATTTGTATCCCAAATTTATTTTTCACACATTTTTGCCTCTGAGCCATGACGCATAAGGTTAGGATGGGTCTATTATAGTGAATGATTTGTTTTGCAAAGGAGGAAAATGTTTTTTACATGTATTTAGGAAAAAAACATTCATATCTATATGCAAACATTCTTATGTTGTGCAAATTTAATTAATGCATATCTCATCCACATCTAGAGAGAGAGAGAGAACAATGAAACCAACAATGCTTAATTTCCTAAAATTTCTGATTGATCAAATAGATTCAGTGCCTTCAAATGAATTATAAAAAACACGTAATTCAACAATTCAAATATTAAAAAATACTTAACTTTTCAAAACGCTTGACTCTCATTTTGATTTAATTTTTTAATGATTTCTTTGCCTTTTTTAATACTCATTCCATCTAAGAGAATTACGTGTTAAACGAACTACTATCAGACACAATTAGATTTCTTAATTAATTTGTTCATGCGCGAACAGTTGGTGAACAGACGTCTTTTGTCACTCCTAGTTTATATATTTCACAAGTATTTCATGGACAATTATAGAATGTAACTGTAAATAATATTACGTCAGAAGTTAGAATTGGTGCCAGGTTCTCTCTTTTGGTTTGTTTGTCTGTTAGTAAAGCAATGTTCCAGTGAAACCTGAGTATGCATCGCTTTGAATTTGAATGGTTTCACCATTAGCTATAATATTATCTACTTTGACATGGTCACCCCGCTTCAGTTTTACTATGACAGTTCTGCTCGTCTGACCCCAAGGTTTGTTCGGGTAATATCCCCTATATGCCCTTGCTATAATTTGCTTGTTTACTTTTATGGCAAGGCAACTCTCCACAGTGAAAGTATCAACAACAAACATATATGTTCCCGCCACTGGACACACGAATACCCCTGTTCTGTCATCATATCCATTGCCATCATTTGTCAGAATTCCATCATATTTAATAGTGTGTCCTTGACCAACAGTTAGCGTTTTGGCCCCAACATAAACAGAGAAACTGACATTTGGAGTTGGTTTTGAAGAACCTACAAATGCAATATTGCATATTAAAAATATCTTCATGCACAAAACACATTTTTTAATAGTTCAATCCTCACTTTGCAAAAAGTTAATTTAGTTGTGTTCTATTGCAGAGTCAACTCAAGGTTTAAAAGGGAAAAAAAACCAATATTTCTTTATGCTACCAAACAATTTGTACGGTAAATTCAAAGTTTCAAAATATTTCTTTCCATGTATGGTAGTTCAGTTGTGGGGTAATCAAAATACAAGATACAATTCAAACGATGTTTTCATGTAAAAAAACAAAAACAAAGTTATACACCAAAAACTTACAAAAGACGCTGTAAGAAAATTCTATAAGGTTTTCCATAACTTTTGAAAAGTGTGGATTAATCTATCAGGGGAATACAAAAGAGTGTTTAAAATTAATATATTTATATAATATATATAATATAATATATTTATATAATATATTCATATTTAATATATGACCTGTCATAATGTACTGCTTGACTGCTGTATTGCCTGATTATCCTTTCAAACACTAGCTTAATTTCAATTCCAAAGACACTGTTTTTAATGTAGATTAGACAAATTTCAAACACAGATACATATTAGAGAAAACAATTCAACTGTGTAAAGTATTTTTGATCTAGACTTTTACTTTGATTGGTTTTATTTTACTTGATGTTGTGTTGAACTCAATGTCAATGACGAAGTAAATTCCCATAGGCAATTGACGTTATATATGTTTTCTTAATCAAAAATATTAACCCAATACCTTATAGGCTTAAATCAACCTTCAATAAGGTATGGGGTTAAAAAAAAATTTAAGAAGAAAAATATGAAAAATTTAAAGACAGTAAAGAGCAAGACGGATAAGAACAATTCAATTGATTAGTACTTGTTGACCTTGACCTTCTTAATGTTGACCCTAATTCATCTGACCTTGGCTAACTAATTTTCTCTAATTTCTTTTTATATTCCTCAAACAATGTCAATAAATATATTCCTTGATGAGAGGACTTCAGCTATGCAAGAAATTTTGATTTTTTTTCTGGAACTCACATCTCCTTTTTTTTTTTTTTATCAACTTTGAGGATTCCTAATTACAACAACTCAACAATATCAGAATTTTGTATTCGTTCCTCGTGAATTTGACTTCACATATCTTTGTTTTGCTTCGAACGGATTTCAAATGATTTTATTGAATAGCATAAGAATTGATTTTTTTTTTCGCAATTTCATATAAGGGCATATCTTAGATATGTATGTACAGAATTCCTATTTTTTGGTGAAGTTAATTCATCTCGAAATATCTTCGTTTAACTTAATTTATTCAAGGTATAACTGTCTTAGCTGTTTGGTTTTATGAAATGATCAGTTTGCTCATGTGATATTTTGCTTAAACAGCATTTATAAATAAAATATCACTTGAGCAAACTGTTTGATCATCATAAACCACTCCCCCTTTCGAAAAAGACATTTATTCCTTATATTTATTTTTTTTTACCTGATCCGTGATTCATTTTTTTTTTAAATATGAGATATCAGCCTTATTTTAATTCAATGATTAGAATTCTAAGCTTAAGTCTGCAAGCTTCGCCCAGTGTATTACTATACCACACACAGCGAGAAGACAGTTTCATTACGTGATGAACAAATGGCTTTATGAAGATAGAAAGCTATTGCTAACTCAGATGGTACATTTGGAAAGTAAATATATATATATAAACACACCTTAGCAAAAGCATTTCAATATTGCCTTGACTTTCTTTGTAACTTTGATCTTGTATTTCATTATTTTTCTTAATCTAATATATTTTATTTTACCTCTCAATATAGTATCTTCCATGTGATAATGGATCTATTTACTTTACTTTTCTTACATATAACTAAGAGAAATATCACACAGATTCTCAGATTTTGTTACCCTGATGTTTCCTATGACAACTGTATGTTTCTAGATTTTAAATTACACATGTAACAGTCAGTAAAACATTGTCTTAAAATATACAAGCTCTTAATCATACCTATCAAAATTTTAAAATGTACCTGAGGTTGAGAGTTTGACCAGTTCCTTTAGTGCTGTAGAGTCCAGTGTAACTGTAGCCTTAGCATTGCTATAGATCAAGGACTTTATGGAGTCTAGTTTTGTCTGTGTGTCAGACAGTTTCCTTCCCGATACGGGGTTATACGCATTATTGACAAGATGCAGTATTGTCATCACTATATGACGGTATGTCACCATGTTCTGATATTTTTATAAGACTTGCAAGATCTGAAGATAACAAGCAAAACCTCAGGGACTATTTATATCAATAAAACTTGCATCTGATACAGAAACACATCACGCAATAAGTTCATCAAAATATCAAATAACATAAAGACTCAATTTGCAGCTAATTATTGTATATTTGTATCACTTTGCACTATTGTAAACAATTTGTTTCTTGTTCAACATTTCTCCTATGTTAGCCATGCAATATACCATGCTCATATTTACAATGAAAGCTGCACCCTGGGCAATGTTATGGATAATATCTTTGAACCTTAGACTTAAAAAGGCAATTGGTTATCATCTTTCTTCATAGGGAGTTATGTGAGAGGTTAGGTAGTGTAAATTGTTAATAAAATATTTTTACACTACATCAATGTCTCGTTAAAATTAAAAAGATTGCATCAACTCTTAGTGCTAAATGGTAAGCCACTGTCTTGCTATGTATTCTTCCATCTGCTAATCAACACATTAATGTTGTAAGGATTCATGTTCTAATGCGGTATCATCGTTATTCGATGAACACTAGTGGTTTTGGATTTCGTTTTTGAGTTGATTCACGAATACAAATGTTCATCAAAGTAAGATTTATTATATGGAAACCTTTTGTAAATAAATTTACAGTAAAATTTGTCTAATTCGGATGTTCTGTGTTCTAAAATCTTTATTACCCAAGAAGTGTGACTTTTTCAAAACATATGGTGTCAAGAGGGAATACTAGTATCCACCTCTTCAAGCAAAGTGATCGCTGTTAAGCAGTGGCCTGTATCGAAAACAGTAAAAATCTTATTATAGAAGGCTCATGAAAGGATTCACCGATATAGCTCAACCTCACCACAAACTTCTTGGAGAGGACGTCCCAGGTAAAAGATGGCACAAAAAGACCTATTGCGTTCTTGAGCAAATCGTTTCAGTAAGGAAGAAAAGATTGAATGTAGCCAGTTTTGGCCGTTTTGAGTGCAGTAAAGCATTTTCACGAAGGGGGGGGGGGGTTGTAGTATGAACTGATCATGGGGCACTAACATGGCTCTTACACTTCAAAAACCCAGTAAGACAGGATAACCCGTTTACTAAAAGTGTTACGGACATATTATTTCAAAATTATACATCAATCAGGAAAATAACATAGTAATAGTGATGGACGACTCACGTCGTCCGTGTTCAGCAACCACTGTGATAAGAGAAAAGGAAGAAACAAGAACAAAGGAGAGGACAATAACCATGTATCAAAGTTAAAAGAATACCAAGACAACACTGAAGGCTGGTTCTGACAACGACACCACAAGACCCACAAAGGCAACATAACACAGATCAAAGATTAGCTAAAATCATTAAGTGGAAGATAGAAGTCAACAGACCAACTTGGCAGATGATAGCAAAGAAACCAATAAAGTTTAAAACATATTGGTCAAAATGGATTCGATTGATGTTAAGAAATGGTATACTCTTTAATTTGGACATGGGAAGAAAATGAACAGATCTGTTACCAGACATTGGTACCATATTAAAGTGATACTTATGTTTGTACACTCCTAAAGGTGGACAATTAGGAATCTCCAGTCAACCGAGAAAATAAAAGAAAATTTTACTGGGCACCTTATTAAGACCATATTGAGACACATATTAAATGTTGTACTGTATGTGAAGCAAGAAAGAATCCACCAAGGACACCCAGAAGAATGTGGCGAACCACTTTAACCCCTTTAACGAAATATATGGAGATAACGAACAGTACTCAAGCTCAAAAGTCCATCAAACAATACAAAATAGGAGCAGAGCAAACACGGACCTCTAAACATCAGAGGTGGGATCAGGTGCCATGGAGGAGTGAGCATCCCCTGCCGACCGGTCACACCCGCCGTTTGCTCCTTGTCCTGATCGGGAAATAACGGAAAAATCCGTCGACAATTCAGTGTGTAAATAATGGCCTAACAATTAGTATGAAAAACGTCAGTCAGCATTTGACTCAATGATAAATTGTATTTGCTGACAAGGTCATTGTATCGACCATAGAACTTACGAAATGATGACTTTAAACGAGACAGCTGATATTCTTGTTTCATTAACTTGTTTGTCAATAATTTACCTCGTTTTAGAAATTGTTCATACGTAGAGCATGCTCTTGCGTATCGAATCAACTGAGAGATATATACCCCGTATGCCGGTGATGAAGGTATATTGCTGCATAAGTAAGGGAAATTGACGATTGAAAAGTTAAAGTCATCACGTTTATCATAAAGCTTGATTGTTAGATTACCATTAACGTCTTTTTCAAGTAAAATATCCAAATATGAAACAGATGTGTCAGACTCTGTGGTATCTTTTATCTCAAGCTCACCAGGATATATCGTATCGACATAAGAATGAAAATAACCATTGTTAATTGACAATACATCGTCGATATATCTAAATGTCGAGTTGAAGGCCACAGCAAGTGTTTTCTTCTTTTCACGTACAAGATTTTGGACAAATTCTGCTTCATATGAATACAAAAAAAGGTCTGCTAATAACGGGGCGCAATTGGTACCCATGGGAATTCCAATAGATTGTTGGAAGACCTGGTCTCCAAAAACCACATAGATATTGTCAATCAGAAACTCAAGCATCTTTTTAATGTCAACTTCAGAGTACTTGTGTGTACAATCAGAATGTTTTTTAACAAAATAATTTTGCAAATGACCAATGACAAGGTAAGTATATTTACGAGTTCCATTTTTATTGAAAAAGCAGCTGTCAGTTATATCAAAAAGCCTGGACTTTAATTTATCGTGGGGAATGGTTGTGTATAAAGTAGAAAAGTCATAAGTTTTTAAGCTGTTAATAACGAGTGACCATATACATCCTTGGCCCTTCACTACCGACCGAGAAGGGTAATGTTGTTATCATTTCAGATTATTTCGCCCGATGAATAGAAGCTTATTCGGTCAAAAACCAAGAGAAAATAACAATTGTAAAGGTTTTAATAGAAGAATTCATTTCAAGCTATGGATTTCCTTCCTAGGTTCATTCAGACCAAGGCAGACAATTTGAGTCAACATTGTTTCAGGATTTGAGTAAGATACTACAAATAGAAAAAAAGCAAGACATGGAGCAAGTACTAATGCTACTAAACCAGAGGAATTGGGATGACGTTTTACCATTAATGATGCTTGCCTACCGATCGTCAGGACACGATATTAAATTTCGGTAGAGAGCTAAAACTGCCTATTGACCGTGTGTAAGGTCAAAATCCAAGAGAAAGCTGACATGAAAGCTACCATGACTTTGTTGATGAGATGAAAACCAACTTAAAGTTAAATGATACTGGCGAACGAAAATTAGACAAATATGACCGTAAGCAAACCAAATTCTGATGGACGGACGGACGCAGGACAATGGGTGATCAGAAAAGCTCACTTGAGCTTTCTGCTAAGGTGAGCTTATAATTTTATGATTATCGGGATGACTTTCAACTTTTTTATCTTGAACTTGCCTTATTTATGTAGCAATATACCTTTTTCATCTACATATGGAGTTCATGTCTCCCAGTTGATTCCATACACAAGAGCATGCTATACATAGCATTAATTTCTAAAACGAGGCAAGCTATTGACAAACAAGTTGATGAAATATGGATATCAACAGTTTCGTTTTAAATCAATATTTCGCAAATTCTTTGGTCGATAGCAAATATATTCTATCGTTAAGTCATGGTTCTCCATCAGTTCAAATTTAACTGTGGCTCAAGACTTACGCAAAGTGCAAATATTCGAGATCATTTCGCGACCAAAGTCGCGAAGGAACCGCGAAATAAATTGAAAAAAACACAGCCCTTGTGAATCAATAGATTAATTCACAAATGGCATTAATAATTTCCCAAAATGACTGATAAATTCCATAATAAAAACAATTAATCGATATCGATTAAACGGAGCGTAAACAACAAGAGGCCCATGGGCCACAACGCTCACCTGAGTAACTTTCGCCTTGCTGTTTTTCACCTGATTTCCCCCCTTGTAGTACTTATTGTGGCCCTGCCCTACCCCCAGGGTCATGATTTAAACAATTAGAATCTACAATACCCCAGGATGCTTCCACATAAGTTTCAGTTTATCTGGCCCAGTGGTTCTTGAGTAGAAGATTTTTAAAGATATTTTCTACATATTTCAATGTAAAACTTGGATACCCTATTGTGGCCCCTGTCTACCCCCCGGGGTCATGATTTTAACAATTTAGAATCTACAATACCCCAGGATGCTTCCACATAAGTTTCAGCTTTTCTGCCCCAGTGGTTCTTGAGTAGAAGATTTTTAAAGATATTTTCTACATATTTCAATGTAAAACTTGGATTCCCTATTGTGGCCCCGCCCTACCCTAGGGGGTCATGATTTTAAGAATTTAGAATCTACACTACCCCAGCATGCTTCCATTTAAGTTTCAGCTTTTCTGGCCCAGTGGTTCTTGAGAAAAAGATTTTTTAATGACCCCACCCTATTTTTGTCTTTTCTTGATTATATCCCCTTGGAAGGGGGCAAATAAATCAATTATTAGTATCTTACAACTTGTAAATTTAAAAAAAAACACTTAAGGATATCCAACACACCCAACCCTAAAGATTTCCTGTCATATGATTTTTGATAATTTCGTATATTTTATACATGACTACATTTACTATGTGTATGCACATTTTTGACAAAATCGTTCGATTCATATTTGGACAGGAAGTTCCAAAAATTACCACCACCACCCCTTTTTGGGGTAAACTGCTGAAAGTCATAAAATTATATCTTCGTGGATCTATTGCTAATTTTTCAACATTATGAAAATACATACGATACACGTACGATGTTTTGACTCGCAGTGCCAATGCAATTCCAAAGACTGGTTATCAGCAGAACTATCAAAGCATGAATATATATTTATGAATATTAATTGATAATTAAAAAAAATCATTTTTAATTATCGTGAAGTGTGAAAAATGGCTTGTCTCTTTTCATTCATGTGTCCAGCGAGATCTCGAGGATAATTGATTGTGCAAACTAAACATTGGACCCTAATTAGAGTAAATTAACAGTTTAGCATTAGAAACTGAAAAACGGTCGGTACCTAAAGTAGAGTTTCATTTGATTTATAAATTTATATATTTATCGTACTAACGACGGCAATATAACTGTGGCGCTGACATTTAAACGGTGGTGGAACTATGGCGCTGATATTTTAACTGTGGCGCTGCAGAATTTAACTGTTAAACAGCCTATGGAGAACCCTGGTTAAGTCGAATGCTGACTGACGTTTTTCACGCCGATTTTTCGGCCATCATTTACACACTAAATTGTCTAAAGATTTTTCCATTAGTCCGATCATGACAAGGAGCACACGGAGTGTGACCGGTCTACATCTGATTACTCCTCCATGGCACCTGATCCCACCTCTGATAATTTTAGATGTTCGAGTTTGCTCTGCTCCCAATTTGTATTGTTTCTATGGATTTTTGAGCTTGATTACTGTTCTTTATCTCCGCATTCCATTCAATTTGTAATATTTAATCTTTTTTTAGCTTGATCACTTTTCTTTATCTTTAAGGTATCACTTCTAGTATTTTGTTTGTTTGTTTGTTTTATTTTATAATTTGATGAAACAGTTTGCTAACGTGATAATTTGCATAACACAGAAAACGTTTATACATAAAATTTTCAAGTGAGCAAACTGTTTGATCATCATCATAAAAAAACAGACAGATCGATATTCCTTATTTTTACATTTTTCCTGAACATTGATTCAATTTTTAAAAAAATTAGATATTTGTATTATTCTTATTCAATATCTGCAAGTTCTTGTCCATTGTATTACTAAGCCACACAAAAACGAGAAGACATTACTTTTACGTGATCAACAAATGGCTTTATGAAAAGCAATGTAATTGTAAAGCCATGAAAAGACATGTAATTGAAGCTAATTCTTTATTTAAATGTATTATTTTATTGTATTATTTTATCTTGGACAAAGACATTTGTAAATGTAAATATTCACATTTCAATGGTTGACTTTGCATTTTTTGCTATCATACCGACAAGAAGTCTAGATTGGCTACAAAAGTCACCTGCATAATAGCCAAATTTATCATGTTGTTAAATTAGTAAAATGATTTAATGTGTTTCTTCAGTGATAAAGAAATGTATGATGAGTTTGTTTCATTTCAATATTTCCTGTGTATTTATTGCTTTCTCGTCTAAGTATCTGAGTTCTGATTTGAGAAGATTTGAATTAACTATAGCTAGAAGTCTTTCAAATGATATATGTCATTTCTGACCCAGCATATAAAGAACATGATCTCAAAAATGTGATCATTTAAATACTAATATTCCAAATTTCTTTTTGCAAAAAATGGAATTTCCAGCCCAAATTAGCATGACAATTCAACTTTTTGCTCAAATTGATATGCAAGCACTCTCATGACTTACAGATTTGAAGTTTTGTTTTTGAGTCAGGATCCTAGGGCCAGGATGGGTCCATGGATGGCCTAAAGTTTTACACAGGAAGACATGTATAAGGGAAAAAATGCATTTGTCTGGAATAACAACGCTTAAATCTTTATATCCATATGCAAAAATCCTTACATTGTGTAGATTTAAAAAAAGTATGTCATTTCAATCTTTTTTTTCATAAAGAGGCAGGGCATATTTTCTCAGAGAAAAAAAGGAATTGATTTGATTTTGCAAAGGTGATTTGGTGACTGAATTCTGAAATACCAAAGGAATGTGTGAAACCAGCAAACTAAGAGAAAATGGATAGAACTAGATGAAAAAAACAGGTAATGTGCAACACCAAAACAATTTTTCTAACAAATGTTCATTCAAGGTTTATTCAAGGTTTATCAATATTAAGATCATTAAATAGGTAATTTCCTAAAGTGTGTGTTGAATGCATAATATATCAGGAACTCTTACATGCTGGAAATAATGAAAATGTCTTTAAAGGATATCCACTCCTCAGCCAAGTACGGTGACTATTAGAATTATTACTTAATTTAAAAAAGGCTCAAAATAAAGCTTTCATGTAGCAATTTTTATTTCAAGCATCTCAATATGATTTAAGGTTCTTTGAAGTCTTAGAAACTGTCTTTAAAAAGTTTGACATTTATACCCCCAGAAAAGTACAAAATAAAGGCATTTTTAGAGAAGTCAAATTTCCTTTTAACTATCCTTAGATACCAATGCTATTAAGTATATGAAATTAGAAGCGATCTGTGATGTCGAGAAATGATAACTCTAGCTTTGTCGCACAGTATTATAAACAATTGAAATTAAAGTTACATGATTTTGACTCAACCATGTGTTTCTTTTAAGATATCTGTATCATAAAGCGAAAGATTTATGAAAATTGTGCGTGTAGCGAAGATATGACAACTATAACTGCACTGTAAAGCAAGAAAATACTGCACAATATAAGTGCCGGAAAAAATCTACTGTTTCATTGTTATCGTACATGTCAAGGTCCAAGCTCCAGGCAGCTCAGTATTACGTTACGCTACAACTCCATTAGTCGTAAGGAAATTTCCGGAGAATTGACACTGTTTGGAGTATGGTCAAGGTCAGGCCACTTTTATTTTTAGCGTAAAATTGTAAACAACATTCAATTGGAGCATACAAAAGTGAGAAATATGTTCTTTTATTGAAGATTGTATCAAATTTCTTGGTCTACTGACATTCATTTTTTTTGGTATTTGAAACCATGGCAACTTCTTCAACTTTTCTGCGCACGCGTACAATAAGGAGGAAGAAGTAAAGCAATATTTTCATCTTGGGCTATACAAAAAAAATTCTCCATAAAAGTAGATTTTTTTAGGTTCCAAAACCTTAATATTCTGAAACCTAATACTTTCAGGAATTGAACAAAATTTACAAGGGTCATGCAAAAATTCTATATTTGTCAATTTTTTTCGTTTGTGCGTCACGGTGTTGCTTTAATAAAGAATTAGAAACCATATAAGTATTTTTAAAATGTCATTTTCTCCAAATGCATGGATACCCTAGTTTTTTTTTATTCTAAAATATATTGGTTTATCAATCTTCAACTAGAAAATCCATAGCTTTTGCTTTTATTAGCGTTTCTTGAAAAGAAGTTTGTGATTTGCTGATTTTCCCGATATAATATGGTTAACTATAATGATGAAGAATTACCATGGGTAAGTACACATTACTTTATGAATTCAGAAACACTTTTACGAGCAATTTCAAGTACAGTACCTAAGGATCGAAATACGTTAAGAAAGTCATTTTCATCATACAGCGACCCTATCTTTTTATAACTTAAATAATAAAAGGAAGTAAAATTGTCTTTTAATCATCAATTACATAAATTTGTAAACTGTATCATGATATCCAATTACATATGATTGATTGATTGTATGTTGTTTTACGTCCCATTCGAGAATTTTTCACTCATATAGAGACATTGGAAGAAAGCCAGTGAGTTTTGACATTGCAGATGTACAATTACATCACACAAAAAAAGACAATATATATTCATTACTTATACACTTTCTTCTGTATTATTATATTACTGTACAAACTCTTTTTTATTTTCTTGATCTGTTAGTAAAGTAGTGTTCCAGTAAATCCCGAGATTCCACTGTTATATATTGGAAGATTTGCATCACTACTTACATTATCAACTTTTACATGATCACCGTGCTTTAGATTAACTATCACAGTTCTGCTTGTCTGACCCCATCTATTTCCTTGGTGAGTTGACCTAAACACACATGCTACAGTTTGCTTGTTTACTTTTATAGCAAGCCAGGTCTCGACATTGGAGAGAGTATCAACAACAAACATGTATGTTCCCGCCACTGGACACACAAATACCCCTGTTCTATCATCATATCCATTGCCATGGTTTGTCAAGATTTCATCATATTTAATGGTCTGTCCTTTTCCAAAAGCAAGAATGTTTTTCCCGATATAAACAAAGAAACTTACTCTCTTATTTTGATTAAAGTAACCTGCATATACTTTGTCTGCAATTGAAAATAATGTTCATCAAATATATGCATCAATAAAATCAATAAAGAGAATGCAAAATGATTTAACTCTTATTAATTATTATTATGCCTGTCATGTCCAAAAATGCGATACTTGTCCTGCCCAAGCTTCTGTCTGCCAATCAATTCTTTCTTGTGCTCAATTTTTTCTTTTAAAAAAGACTTGTTTTCAAAACATTTCATTAAAATTTTAAAATACCTGATTTGGAGAGTTTGACCAGTTCCTTTAATTCACTCACGCGCATCTTAGCGAATGCAGTCTAATTATGACATCATCCAAATTTCATATATCTTTAGTTCAGTTTATCGTAAGCTAATGACATTATTTTTGGGTTAAGCTTATTCATCCTAGTTTCTTCATTTCACTTTGTATAAGAATACATCCTAACACTCTTGAAACCTTTGAACATTACCAAGAGAACAGTGACATTGTACATCTTTGTAGCTCTGATCTTGTATTTCCTTATTTTGCATCAAACTTATTTTTTGTTTTTATGTCTGTATATAGTTCCGATGTTAATAGATCTAGGATATACTTCATTACATATAACTGCGAGAAATATTCAGATTCTCAGATTTTGTTACTTTCACCTTTCCTGTGATTTTAGACTTCTCTTTCTTAATTTTGAATTGCAAATGCAGCTGTCAATGGAACATAACAGTCGTAAACAAAAATCTCTATTTTTAAAAATGTTTATATTGTACCTGAGGTTGAGAGTTTGACCAGTTCCTTTAGAGCTGTAGAGTCCAGTGTAACTGTAGCCTAAGCATTGCTGTAGATCAAGGACTTTATGGAGTCAAGTTTTGTCCGTGTGTCAGACAGTGTTCCTCCTGACACAGGGTGATAATTATTCACAAAATGTAGTATCAACATCAATACTTGAAGATATGTCGCCATGTTTTGTATTTTAAACGATATTTAAAAAGAACTGAATTTAACACTCAAAATCCCAGGTACTATTTATATAATAAGACATACATCTGTTACAGTAAAAGATCATGCAATTAATTCATCAAAATATCATATAACTTGTGACCTTTTTTTATTTTTATTGTGCCATTTATTTAATCCTATGCATAAGTTTAGGGGGAGCTCTGGAGTCATTAAAGGGGTCTGGATACGGTTGCATTGATAACAATTTTAAATATCTATTTTTATTCAAAATTAATGATATGAACTTGCATGAATATTCTAAGAATTCAATGATAACGACATTCTTCATAATATCATGTCAAACAGCTGTGTTTGTAAACAGGACAAGAGATCTGTTATTGTTAGTGTTTACATTTTACCGAGTGTGTTCAATTTGTTTAGTCTGCACACATCACTGAGCACGGAATGACATACTGCTGAGTTGGTTTTACGCTGAACTTTCTGGATTATAGTTTTCATATTTTTCATTAATACACAACAAAAAGACTTTTTTTTCTATGGTTAAAGTTTACTTTGTGAAAGTGCAAGGATATGACATTGTGTCAATCAAACGCGTCCTGAAAATCGGAGTTTTAAAAATTTCTAGATAAAAGAACTTTCTTAACACGCTATCAATATATTTCGGTGTGAAATGCTCTAGCAAGATAAACATCATGATATTAAATGAAATTTGGGAAAAACAAACAGTAATCAAGCTCAAAAGTCCATTGATACAATACAAATTCGGAAAAAAGCAAACTCGGATCTCTAAATACATCATAGGTGGGATCAGGTGCTATGGAGGGGTAAGCATCCCCTATCGACCGGTCACACCCGCCGTGTGCTCCTTGTCATAATCGGGCTAACGGAAAATCCGTCGACAATTCTGTGTGCGATGACCTGACAATCGGCATAAAAAAGGTCAGTCAGCATCTGACTTGATTATAGATTATATTTGCTGACAAGGTCATTTTATCGACCAAAGAACTTGCGATTGTTGACTTTAAACGAGACTGTTGATATCCTTGTTTTATCTACTTATTTGTCAATAGCTTGCCTCTTTTAAAAATTGTTCATACATAGAGCGTGCTCTTGAGTTTCGAATCAATTGGGAGACATAAACTCCATATGCAGGTGATAAGGGAAGTTCATAAAAAAATTAAATTCATCACGTTTATCATAAAGTTTTGTTGTTAGGTTACAATTAACATAGATCTTTTTCTTTTAATATATCTTAATATAAAACAGATGAAGCAGACTCTATAGTGTCTTTTATTTCAGTTCACAGGGGTATATCGAATCGAAATATGAATGAAAGTAACTATTGTCATTTGACAATACATCGTCGATATATCTTATAAATGTCGAGTTGAAGGCCACAGCAAATGTTTTCTTTTATTTAGGTTTAAGATTTTTCATAAATTCTGTTTCAAATGGATACAAAAATAGGTCTTCTTAAACGGGGCGCAATTGGTATCCATGGGAATTCTGACAGATGTTTGAAGACTTGCTCTTCCAAAACTATGTAGATATTGTCAATCAGAACCCCAGGCATCTTTTTTAATATCAACTCCAGTGTGCTTGTGTGTACAATTAGAATGTTTTAAAACTAATTTAACAATTTTTCCCCAGCATTAAAATGAGACTTTTGTTTATCAAAAACCTGAGCATAAAAATATTAATACATAACATTCACACAACACATATGTATTTTTAGCAAACTGAAACAATGTACATACAAGTCGAGGAGATTTAACACCCACCATCATTTACTATAGATATCTACCATTGTTTTCATTTATTGACTTTTCATTTTTTTTCTGCAATAAAAAAACTTTTTTGGATATGTTAATTAAGAAAAATTAAAGAGATATTTTTAAACAAATTTATTTCTTTGAAATCAAACAAAATAACAAGGATTAAATATCCTAAAACCTGAAATAGTAATAATAATGTATCGCTTTCTCAAAAAATAACAGCAAGCTTTTTGGAATACATTTTACCAAACACTTTCACCATCTCAGTTTTAGGAAATGTATTTACTTGCATAATCCACCACACTGACGCACTTGGATTTCTCGGAGTCTGTGAATCCAAATGAATTTTTTGTCAATTCCTCGAAGACTTTTGAAAAGAAAATATGAAAGTATCATGTTGAATTTTGCATTAACCTCCACTTAGTAAATTCAAAATTTACAACATAATAGATGATCGAATAATGTTATTTTTGTACATTTAAAAGTTTAAATACACCTTAAATAATTTGACATGGCTTTGTCAGCAAGCCTCTTAACCAAGAGTAATAATATTGATTTTATGAAAATAAATTGAAAAAATTAACTCAATAATTTTGTCATTATCAATACAGATTATGATATTGAGAAGAAAATATCCTAAAATGTGTCGTTAAGTTGACCTTCTCATGAAATATTTTGTACCCAAATAATACTATCATAATGACTTTTCCCAAGCACATTTCGAGTACACAAGGATACGGTGAGTTTATTATATAACAAAAAAATTATAATTATCGTGTTAATTGGCTTTTCCAAGCGATTTATATGAAAAATTTTCAAAAATTATAAATGACCGTCACGTGTTCAACGAGAACATGTGTTTCATTTATTCGTTCGTTTCTTTGTTTGTTTAACGTCCCTTTCGAGAATTTTCCCTCATATCGAAACCCCACCACTTTCAGGTGGAGGACTGCAAATTTAACCTTTACTCGGCACTCAGGTCCTTTGAGCAGTGAGAAACCGGGCCTCGCAATTTAATATTATGTTCTGAAAGCATTTTCAAGTTTTGGGAAGATTTTACATAGGTGCGAAAGGTAATTATTAGTTTTTGACACCAATAGCGTGTGCGACATTCTCTTGTCACTGTTGATTTTTAACCGAATTTTCGGTTTTCTCTTCTAATTTTAAATGTAATTTAACACATATAATGTAAATACTGCTAAAATGATGGAAATATATGTATGTATTTTAAATGAACTCATTTTATTCTTCGAAACAGCAACAAATATAGGGTAAATCAATGATAAAGTAGTTCTGGTATGATATTTGGGAAAAATTTTATTTAAAATAGTATTTAATATTTATTGATTTACACTGCATAAAAATTTTATTGTATGAAAAAACTGAGAAACTGGGAAAGAAGGATGCAAAAATATATACGTAATTATCTTTATATGTGTGAGTCCTGTAACAAAGATGTCTACAACATACAGAACATCTATCATCTTTCAACCTGATAAATAAATTGTAACATCGGGGGTGTTGTTTCCGAAAAGGAAATGTTCTCTACAAAAAAGAGACGCCATAGGAAATTAAACTGTGATATTTCCGGATAAAATGTTAAAATTTATAAAAACCCCATTTCAAAACAAATGCATAAATGATATGCATACTAAAATTTGTACCACCAGAATAATATTGCACTCCTTTGTGAATTGAACCTTCATTCTTTTTTTTCTTCAATTGTTTTGTGTGTATTTTAACTTTTTTATTGAAATTGATTTATGTTGAAGTAAATATTTGATTTCAAACTTCATATTCTTGTATACATTTGTATAATTGAAAAAATATATTTAAAAAAAAAGACGATGAATTACTCCAGTAAATTTTAATAGAAGCCGTGATAAATTTTTAAAAAAAGGCTGAGTGATTTTTTTACCTTAATGTGAGGTACTGGAAAACTCAATCTACAGATGTTCGTTTCGAATATTGTATTGAAAAATCATTCTATGTATAATTAGATTGATTTCTGTTAGCAAACGATTTCCTATTCATCAACAACCCTTGACCAACAACAATGAGTGAATGCTAGAATTGCATGAAAGACTCATTATTTAATATATAATATACAAATCTGATGGCAACATTCATTGGTTAAAGCATATGATCATGCAAAAAATGTCTTTCCCATAAGCATAAATACAGTTCAGCAATAGCTTAAACAAAGGATAGAAAGCAACAAAAAAATCAAAGCAACCAACAACAAACGATGATATTGATGTCTAATAGTCAAAATCCTAAACTACATGTATTTCATAAATAAAGTGGACAACATGAAAAAAAAATACATCAACATTAACAACAGCCAAACGAACAGCCCTCGACTTCTGCTAAACACCCAGCTTCCCAACAAATAGCAATGCCGAATATAGATCTGAAAATTGTGACTTCTGCATGTATATATGTACAAAACACAGTTAACCTTAAAGATTTTATGACGATTGGAGTATGGTTAAGGATATGTTGTCGACAAAGGATTTACATGAACAAAAAAAAACATGAATTTCCATATCTTTATTATTGCGGTTTAGAATGCCGTGTATCGGTATATACACGTATCCTTTGAAGACAACTTAATGATATGCATATCATAATACTTTACTTTAAAATTTTTACAAGAGTCTCTCAAACAATAAGACGCTGAAACCATTTTTCTGTTGTTTTTTTTTATTTGTAGACAAAAATGAACAAGTAGTTGTAAAAGGGTATGAAAAGGATACTTTTCAATCAGAGATATGTCCTGATATCTGTTAGCCTTTCATGAAAACAATATCTGTAACAATGCCTGTGTGAAAAGAGCCATGTTATCTCGTAAACGTTGAAAACGGAAATACATTGCTTATATAAATTTACAATGCTTTTGCATGTATTTATTTCAAACACAATTCTACGTTTATTTAATATATTTTATTGAAAAAATCAAAAGGGTTGGAAAAATTCTAACAATTTACTGGTTCTTTGCTTAAATATAACAAAATGTCATGCAAAATATTACATAGAACGCTGAAATTTTACCAGAGAGATTTTTTTTTACTTTTTGGCTAAATATAACGCCGTTCCACTGCAAAATTATTCCTCATCAGTTGCAGTTCATTCATTTTTAACGTATAATAACATACCACACAAAAATCGTACGAGTAAATACATTTATATGCAATTCTGAACATCCCGAGAAAAGGTTGACTGCACTTAAGGACAAGCGAAAATTCCGACAAAATAAAATTCCAAAACAAACATTTTACTTTTAATTGCAGGAATGGTCAATATCTAATCTACAACTTTACGTAATTACATTAAATAAAAGTATGTATTTAGGAAGTACGAAGCTGTTTTCAAAGGCGGGGGTCATAGCAATTTCTTGAATCTCCGTACGATAATGATGAAGCCCACTTTTTACTGACGTCATACATAGCGCATGTTTGTCTTTTGCTCTCCGTTAAACAGTTGTTGCATATTTGCATTAATAATGTTTTTTCCAAAGGAGATTAATAGAAAAACATACGTTCATGGTTTAAAAGAGAAAAAACTGCTTCTCCTTACATTCGCTCTCGTTGTTGTTACCAAGACTTTGGCATATTGAAAATATAATTCACAACGTGATTTCTTTCCAAAGGTAACTCTGTTAATACTTAATTCCGTCACGTGACTTGTAAGGTATCATGTTTTAGCTAACTAGGACACTGTGCTTGAACACGTTGAATTGTCGGGCATCGATTCAAAATATTCTTTACTTACATGGACGTGCTCACATTATTAATTTCGTTTTGAAACCTTTTTAAATAGTGTAATTGTACCATACAGAATAAAGGGGGAGTTGGGAGAGAGTAATCTCGTATTTTTGTACATGTCAATGTTATTTATCTAGTCGAATTACAGAGCCATTCTTACAATGTTACCACCACCTCCCATGTATACCTTATGTTTAATCAAGACACGTAAGTGTAAATTCTCTATATTTTGAAAGCAGTAAGGACAAAAACATAGAATTATTTCATTGTATCAAAGCCTCAAATCATTTTAACATTTAAATTTGGTGCCAAATAAGGTTGAAATATTAAGGTAACAGAAGCGACGGAAAAAGACCAAAACCCAGCGTTATGTGCAGTTATCCTTTATGTAAAGGCAATTTTATGATCAATACTAATAATACTTTAATGTATGCTGATACTAATAATTAATTTACCACATATAGAAAAAGAACTAATATATAAAAGAAGCATAATTTTCAAAATAAAAGAACAGCTTCTCTGACTTTGCCTGCGGCGAAATACTCTAGTGCCTGAAAAAAACAACTCGACACGATCAGATTCTTTTTTAAAAAATCGAATTTAAAATTTTTCTTAGCTTCATGTCTTTATGCACGCGATTCCCTCTTCATCTCAAATCTTTAATTAGCAGCAAACGGCAAATGTTGAATTATTAATTCGCATACAACGTGCATACAGATAGCAACATAAATGAAATAAATATTTCATGCAAATAAGTAAATATAAACAAACTAGGACTAGAACTTAAACAAAAAGGCAATTAAAAAATACCAACTGCACCCACAAAGAAACAAATGCATGCACATACACAAATGATGATATTGACAGTTTATATAACTGAAACCAAGAATAAATCGTGTAAAACAACACATCAACAACAATTATAATCTAGACCAAAATTTCTTGACTTCATCTACGCACTTAACTCTATGACAAATAGCACAATGCAGAACACAGCCCCGGACATGACGAGTTCTAGACATCACAGAACACTGTAAAGTATGCAGAGAAACTGGTTGCTTTTATTATGATAAGACATTTGTGACGTCAAGGATGTGGTTTTGGACAAAGGAAATGTTTTGCGGAAAATAACTAAAGCAAGGAAATTACTTTGACGTTCGTGGTTTAACGTAGAAATTTATAGGTTAGTTTTTGAAGGCAACTGAAATTATATATATATATATATATATATATATATATATATATATATATATATATATATATATATATATATATATATATATATATATATATATATATATATATATATATATATATATATATATATATATATATATATATATATTCTTTCATGGTCTATCAATCTTTATTCAAATTAGACAAAACAACATTTTCCCCTAAATGCAATTTACTGTACATTTCTCTTTTTGAAAACAGATGTCTAAAAAATTAAAGAAATATCAATGTCTTACTTGTTTTATCTGTAGATTTTGTTTATCTTTTTTTATTTTCACATATAACTTTTTATTACAAAATTAAAATGCCTATCTGACTTTTCTTGACAGGTAATTAGATATTTATACATCTATTATTGTCTAGTGTGTCCTTTAGCAACCAAAACCATTTTAACATTTTCTTTGAAAAAAAAAATACAATAAAAAAAGGGATGCAATCGTACTCTGCCTTAAAACATAACCACTATTTTTTTTAATTATGAAATTTATAAATGAGTGAGAGTTTTAAAAAATGTAGGATTTTCAGATTAAAAGAATGTCTTTGAAATAAATACATTTGTATATGTTTCTGATAAAAACTATTTGTATGCACGTTGTTTTATCCAATATTCATTTTGTATCAAGTTTTGGATTTAAAGAGGGGTTCATTTGCTTTATTTTTTTTTATTCATGATTGCTAGGAAAAAATCTTTGACTTAGTTGCTACTTATGTACATTTTGTAAACCTCCGTATTATTCGAAAAATATATGTAAATGCCTATCCTGAAATCTTGTAAGGAAGGCAACTTTAATAAAGCTCAAAGATGAAAAGAAAACTTTAAAAAGGCCTGCAAATGTTTTAATGGCTTGCAAATGTGTCCGTTTACTGACAGACATATAAGTCAGAATTCTTTCTTAGACTTCTTTTGTATACGAATAGAGCTGCTTAAAAATGTCAAGAAAATGTTTATTTTGATACGAGTAACCGGTTAATCGGTCGGAACGTCTTGCGGTTTACCGATTAGCAATTTTATATTCGATTGCCATCCCTAAGATGAATAATCCGTTACAACTTTTACATCTCTCCCTGTTTTGCAAATAGCTATCGATCCGTAGCTCGCTTGTCTGAAAAAAAAATGGGATGGACGAACTATCCCTTTTTTTTCAAGTCCAGCAAGCTACAGATCTGCAACTATACTGAAAATACTTTCATAAGAAATGACCAGTGACCAACATTAATAAAGTAGACACTCGTTTGTCTATCTGTTATCAAAAACTATACACTTTCAATACTAAAGCAACGACTGTCTCATGTTTTTCTACATCTACAAACTTTCAGGTTTTGTGTCGGAAATGTATGTGGTTTAAAGGGGTTGGTGTTATTTCCTTGTACATGTACAGAACTACCCACCTCTCTATTTACTGCAATTGCATTTTAGTATTAAGATATTGATTGCATTTAAGCAAGCAGAGCAAATAGATTGACAGATTGATCGTATGTTGTTTTACGTCCCGTTCGAGAATTTTTCATTCATATAGAGACGTCATTATATACCGATTAAGGGCTTCAACTTTAGACTTTTACTCGGCACTCAGGGCCATTGAGCAGTGAGGGTTCTTTATCGTGCCAACGCCTACCGTGACACGGGGCCTCGGTTTTTAAAGACTCATTCGAAGGACCCACAACTTTTACTTCAAAAATACCGAGCGCTTGGCGAAGGAACAGTTGCTACCTATTTTTTTATCGACTTAGGTCAGTCACGGCCGTGATTCGAACACAAGACCCTCCGATCACGGAGCGGGTGCGCTACCGACTGAGCTACCGTGATGGTCAGAGCAAATGGAAAGTAGGAAAAATGGATTTTAAAAATAGATATATTTATATTGACATTTGTATAAAACGTTTTGTTAATTTGGTCGCTTTTCAACCACTTAAAACTGTTGAACTCATGTCGTTACTGTTGTTGTTACTGATGATGTTTGTATTTGTTTTTGATAGTGGTTTCTTTTTTTTCTTTCTTTTTTTTTTCGGTTTTCCGGGTGGTTGTAATTTGTTTTCGAGATGTTCACTGCATGCATATGGAAAACTGTCAGCCAAAACAAAGTCCATATGTACGTTCATTGCAAAATTTTCTAATGAAGAAAACGTTGCTATTGTTCACAATTATAGAAAAAAAATACAAAAAGCCTAAAAATGAATTAAATTATGTTTAAAAGCATTTATTTTCGAACGTACGCTAACATGGAAGACAATAACTCATGTTCATAGCAAATTACAAGTAAATAAAAGCATAAATATACATATTTCATGCAATGCTAAAATTATACAAAGATCAGAGATACATGCAAATCAGTATCGTACTGTCGACTTGAACTGCAATGGACAGAAAATTAAATGATGAGCAACAACATAAAAGGGTAATTTAAACACGACGATAAATTGACCTCGGAGAAAAGCAACATCAAATATTAAAAACTACAACAGCAAAGCTAAATACATGTAGCCTCCACAAACAGTATCGAAGAAAGTTTTGTGGCTGACATACAGACATTGGGGGGTGGGGGGTATCTCTTAACGTTACTTTTTATGACAATTTCTCCGCATCTCCCTTTTTGCCTTTTCATCCGCAATTTTCATTACTGTGAAAAGTTTCATAAATTTGGTGAGTATTTTATGTGACTAAAAAAACTACAAATGCTAGATCCTGGTTTATGCACAATCTTAACAATAAACCATAAAATCTATTGCATATTATAGTATTCTTTAGATTCAAAGGAACTTGTAACCAAGATTTGTTCTCTATAGTGGCTGATCTTATGATGTCTAGTGGTGTTTAGTTGAAAATTAATAAACAACATCTGTATTGATTGATCAAATAAAGCAGATGAAAGTACGTAAAATATTATACAACTGATTCGTGCGTTACATTGATGGAAATCTTTCATGCAGGCAGCTTTAAAAAAAAACTGGTCAGAACTATTTTAAGTTTAGTCCGTTGATTAAGAGAATGGTTTTCTTAGGAAATAAAGAAGAAAAAATATTCAGTGGATTTTGATAATTAGTAGTCTAAAAAGCGACATTTTCTGACATGATCAAACGCTGCTATCACGACTATAGGACCATAACATGATGCCAGAAAGATATTGACTCTATAAGTAAAAAGAAATGCATTATATATGTGTGTTGCAAGGTATTAAATACATGTATTCAGTGCAAAATATGCATTGTAACAACGAGAATTAAGATTTCTTGAGATCCTCACTATAAAGTACAATTGTTTGTTGTACATTTAAGAATACTTGCGTTAGATATTTACAATATTTAATATAAGATTGATTGTGTCTTCTTTTTAGTTTCACGTGGAGAATTCCTAAGCCAATGCAATGGGATTGCCAAGAACTTTAGTGAATGAAAATTTGTTATAATGCATAAAAAATGTTACATGAACTTGTATAAACATCTGCTTGTGGAACTTAAACAGGAACAACAATGAAAAACAACAAAATGTAGTCAAAGCAACTGATAGGTCGATAATTATATAGAATATAAAATATTAAATATAGGTTATTAAACAGTGAAACCAGTCAACCACCACCATAACATTACTACCAAACAATTAAGATACTATAAGTTAACAGCAACAATGACTTTTCCCAAACTTTCTACCAAATAACGTTGCCAGACCCCGCTTATACAAAGAGATGCAGGCACGGTGCATGACTGCACAGTAAAATTTCAGGGAAACTCCTGTACCTTATATCATGATCCGAAAATCGTGACGTCAGAGATGATGTTCTGGACAAAGGAAATGCATTTTTCTAAATAAGCAACGACAGGAAATTATTTTGTAGTTTGTGGTTAAGAATTGTGTATAAATACTAATATTCTGGAAGACACCTGAAGACACCAGATACACCCGTATTAAAAAAAGATATGTCACATCAAGGTGGGTGGTATGCCTAAAACTCTGTTTACATTCATTTTGATCGTTCATCAGTCCCCTGTTTTATGAAAGAAAAAATTAAGGACTTATATCAAAATTTTATTTTGACTAACTTGTGATTCAAATGTGAATAAGACAAATGTACATGTAGTTGAATTTAGTTGATTTTGGCAATTTCAAGTTTTTCTGTGTTTAGCGTCCATGTGCGCCTTGGTTTTTTTACACCCAATATCAGAAAAAAAAACCCAAATAAAATCAGAAGAATCTGAAATTGATAATTCTGGTCAAAATCTTTAAATTCTGTATTTCTGTAAATATTTGTCTACAATATGTCATAATAGACATGTCTTAAGCATTTAATACCTTGATTTTACTGAAGTACTAAAGAATTATAATATATATATATATATATATATATATATATATATATATATATATATATATATATATATATATATATATATATATATATATATATATATATATATATATATATATATATGCTAATGAATATGTAAAATAAATAAATGAATTGAAATCAAATCCTTAAAATTTGAAAGGCATCATTTCTGTGACAATTACGTCTGTGTTTTATTTTTATCTTTTTTTTTCTTTTGGCTTGCGTGTTTTTTGCACATAGGTAGGTTTTTGAAAGATGGGTGGACGCTAAACAGAGAAAGTACTTTGAATGTACAATTAAGTCATGTTCTTTCGTTAAAAAAATAATTAAGGCCGCTTTAAAAATTATACATGAACGAGTATTTACAGAGCATAAAGTAGGAGGCCATGGTGGTCATGGTGGTCATGGTGGTCACGGCGGTGGAGGAGGAGGGGGTGGACATAAAGGGGGTGGTGGAGGACATCAAAAGGGGGGTGGAGGACATCAACAGGGTTTGAGTCTAGAACAATTACAACAACTACTACAAACAGCACAACGGCTGAGCCGACAAGACAACGAAAACGTCTTTTTTTGGACTATAATAATAAATACTCTACAGTACCTTGTTGACAATCATCATTAAAAGTATGGGTTAATCTTCGCCCGTCTCTGTAAGAAATAATATTTTTACGAAGAAAGATTTTGAGTATGTTAATAGAAAGATTTCTTAAATATTGAAATACTGATGGGTTTTTTTTCTTTCAGACAAAGAAATGAATTCTCACAGAGCGCACAAGGAAGACGCGGATCTTCTCACTATCTATCAGAGCTTTCTTTTTTTTCTTCTTAAAACAATATCAATGTATGTTAAATTTTGATAATCAATGCAAAATTAAATGAAATATATGAAATGATAATAAGCTATATATATATTTATGTGTTGGTTGGCAGTCAACAAATATATGACGAGAGAGAGAGAGAGAGATAAAAAATAACATCACTTTATTTCCTAAAGAACTTGGGGTATAAGGCGATAGAAATGTTGAAACTTGCTGTACATTGTCGACACTTTTGTATTGCATACCTGAATCCCGGACCAATCCTGGACTTTTTTTAAAAAACCCTAAATGATTTCCGATTCTTTTTCTGTTAAAGTTGTTCTTTAAAATTCACACGCATTGATTTGATTCTTGAAATGTCGAGGTCAAAAAAATGCAATTTATTTTCAACTTGATTCCCCCTTGAAATTTTTTAAAATCACCATAATCTAGACAAAATAAGAGAAGCTATATTTGTAGATTTTGAGCTTTTCTCTATTGAAATATAAACGCAAAGTTAAATGTTACCTTCATTCGTTCAAACGCTAAAGTGACTTTCATACGGAATTTATTAATGGAATAGTATAACTGTGTAAGAGACACTATCTATTGTACTTCAGTTGCTGTTTTTTTTTTTTCTTTCTTTTGAGCGCGCTTCATGAAATATGCCCACGTTACAGGTCTCACACAAAACTTAAAAACATTCTTTAAATATATCTCACAATTGATTAAAAATGTAAAAATTGATTGCATAATAAAAAGACATGGCTATTTATAAGTATATGCTATTCATTAAATATTATATAGTGTTCCCAGAAATTTTTGAGAATTTTTTCGTGAAATGTGTTTCAAAAATTTTAAAAATAAAATATTAACAGTTTGAAAATGAAATATGAAGATAACGAACAGTATTCAATCTCGAAAGTCCAATGAAACGATACAAATTTGGACCAGATCAAACACGAACCTCAAAATTCAGAGGTGGGATCAGGTGCCATGGAGGATTGAGCATCCCCTGCCGACTGGTCACACCCGCCGTGTGCTCCTTGTCATGATTGGAAAAAAATGGAAAAATCTGTCGACAGTTCAGTGTATAAGTAATGGCCTAACAATTAGTATGAAAAAGGTCAGTCAGCATTTGACTCAATGATAGGTTGTATGTGCTGACAAGGTCATTGTATCGACCGTAAAACATGCAAAACGAGACTGTTGATATCCTTGTTTCATCAACTTGTTTGTCAATAGCTTGCTTCGTTTTAGATATTGCTCATACATTTTATTTCCAACTAGATTAATTTTGCTTTTTAAAAAATGATATTAGAAAATTTACTTTTAAGGTCAACATGAAATATATATATATATATATACATTTGTGGTATCTCTCTATTATATAAACATGCAGAGAGCAAATATCTTCATACCTGTATGAAGTTTTTCGAAGGTCATAGGTCATTACGTGACCTAATCACACAGCGCAGTAATATCTACTGTAACATAAAAAGACTTACTCCACTAAGCAATATAGCATGTTTTTCATGCATAAAAATGTACAAAGTACGCAAGTAAAATAATTATCATTTTATTTACAATGTAAACGAGTATTTAATACAGTTCTTGATCGATTTTACATAGAGAATAGAAAACTACGCCTTCGGCCTTCACAGGATTTGATCACGTGACCGACCCACTTCAATTCCCATTGAAGTTTTTAAACTTGTTATTTATTTCTTAAATATATATATATATATATATATATATATATATATATATATATATATATATATATATATATATATATATATATATATATATATATATCCAAAATTGAAATAAAGTCTCAGTAATCGGATTACAATATTAAACAAATATAAAAAGAAAACACAAGAATCCTCCGTAAAGCTTTAGCGCTTTCATTAAAAATCTTCAGAAGCTTTACATTACAAAAATGTATACAACGGTAACATAGTAACAATGATTATGACGTTAAACTAAGCGGAACGTTTAATGTCTATATTGTGACGTCATAGATAAAATACTGCAATGATGATGAAAAAGTTCGGGAAAATCATAGGTAGTTTATAAGAGACTATTAAGTTTTGGCTTTAGAATACAAATAAAATGCTTTTCTTTTTCCCGTCTCTGGATATCACTGGCACATCTGAGTTTATAAAAAGGGAAAATGTTAAATCGTTTTTTTCCACAAGTTTCCAGGTGTGCACTTAACTGGATTTGTCTATATTCAGGTGTACTGATGTGTTGCTTATGTACACGTACACGGGCACGGAGACTGTTGCCAGTTTCACCAATATAATATTCTTTGCATCCAGGACATATGATGGCGTATATGACATCTTTCGTATCACATGACATGTTGGCATTAACTTTAAATTCACGCCCGTTAAAACTATAACTCGTCCCTTCTGTAATGTAGTCACATGTGCCGCAGCGAGGGTCCGTACACTTTGACACTGTATAATTATGGTCAGCGAATTGGGAGGAACAAAGTATTCTCATAAGGTTTTTGGGCTGACGTTTACTGCTGATAAAACGACAGTTTTTGTATGTAGTTTTCGTTTGTTCATCCTCTCTAAGTAAGCTATTTAATTCATAAACAATTGAATTGATGTTTTTATTTCTCGGATTGTACGTGTGAACAAAGGGTATAGTTTCTCCGTCCTTCGCACGTCGTGTGTTTGAAAGTAATTGTGTTCTATCACACTCCTTGGCTTTCATAATACTATTATCTACCAGTTGCTCTGGGTATTTTTGGCTCAATAAATACAATTTTAATTCCTCCAAACGGATATCCCTCGTATTAATATTGCTCACAATGGTACAGATCCTTCTTGCGAGATTATATGGTATAGCCGTTTTAGTATGGTGGGGATGGCACGATCCGAAATGCAGATATTGGTGTGTATCTGTCGGCTTATAGTATATATCCGTATTTAACCTGGTATTATCTTTTGATATAAGAACATCGAGAAATGGCATTTGCGTATCATCTGTTTCCATCGTGAATTTGATATCCGAGTTCATTTGGTTTAGTAGATCGTAAAACTCCGATAATTTGTCGACATCATCATCCCATAAGATAAAACAGTCGTCTAAAAATCTTTTCCATTTAGACTGTATATTATTTGCAGATTCTATTCGCCACAACGAACATAATTGTTCATGTAACTTATGTTCTAAATAACCTAAGGTTAATGTTGCATAGGTAGGTGCGACTTTCGTCCCCATTGGAGTTCCCTTAGTTTGAAGGTAATGATGGTCAGAAAAAGCAAATGAATTGTTTTCCAGAACTAATTTAAGTGCTTCTAAAATAAAATTCTGTTGGAATCTGTCATTTAGTATTTCGGGATAACTTTCCATCCAAAATTTTACAGCTTCCAATCCTAATTCTGTAGGAATATTAGTATATAAACTAACGACATCAAAAGTGACAAGTTTTGTGTTACAGGTGATCTGAGTAGGTAAATGATTTATGAAATCCAGATCGTCTCTTACAAAGCTGGGTACTTTTTGACAATATGGTTTTAAAAGTATATCCAATAAGTGACTCAGTCTTTGTGTTGATGAGTTTGGTCCTCCTACAATGGGTCTGAAGCATAAATCACCTGGATCAAGACACGTAATACATACACTATTTTGATTTGCTATGGCGTCCTTAATAATTTTAGACTTGTGAACTTTAGGTAAACCATAGAATTGGCTCTCTCGGAATTCAAAGTTTGTCAGGTAGTCCTGTTCTTTATCTGTTAAACCTTCCGATAGTGGTCCATATATCAGCTTTTTTATTTTAGTAATTGTTTTCTTCTCATGACAATTGTGCAGTCTTTCATAAAAGTTGTTGTCTTGTAACATTTGTAAGATTTTATTTTTGTAAAAATCCTTATTCATTAACACAACTCCACCTCCTTTATCAGCCTCTTTAATAATGATAGTAGGGTCATCGCATAGCCTTTTAAGAGCTTTTTCCTCTTCCTTAGAAAGGTTGGGTTTGATATTTCTGGGTTTGTTTGGAAAATGAATATTTTCTAATGTGTCGCAAACGGCATCCAAAGTTCGATTTCTTCCTCGTTTTGGATTAAACTTAGATTTGTTTCTTACCAGGTCTATTTGTTCTGCTTCTTGAGACTCGGAATCAGATTCATTGGTATCACTTTCATGAAAATATTCATATAGCCTGAGTCGTCGAGTATAGGCTTTAATATCCGTTTTAAGCTCTTGATTATTTACATGAGGTGTAGGGGTGTATTTAAGACCCTTAGACAGTAATTTGATTTCGGAATCCGTCAGATGTCTGTCGGAAAGATTAAATACTTTTGGTTCTATTTTAATTACATTCCTGGGTGCATCCTTGGAATTGTTGTTGTTAACAATTGTGGTAATTGGTTCTTGTATCTTTGGCCTTGGTTCATTTTGCCTCCTCCTAAAAAATAATTGCGTACCCCTCTTCCAATATACGTAGTTCTTTCGTTTCTGTAAAAGTTTGGTGGACGCCTACTTCTAACGTATCCTCGGTAATTTTCATTTTGTCTGTTATTGCCCTGATTCCGTCTTTTTATGCCTTTGTGGTACTTAGGAATCTGTTGATTTTGTGGAAAAGCACTACGAGAAGATTTACTTCTGGATTCAGAATTCTCGTATTGATTCTTATTTGCGGTTTTTCGTTTTCCCGAAAATGATTTTATTCCTTTATATATATATATATATTTAAATAAACAATGAAAATAATCGTTGTATAGCAAAATCTTAACAAGATATTCCTAATTTAAAATTATAGTACCATTAGATGTTCGCATACAAAAAATAAGCATGCATTACCAGGAGTTTTTGAATAGATATAAAATGACGAAAACTCTTGTATTATTCAAAGAAAAATATACAAAAACTACTAATCATATATTCTAGATGGGTTTTTTTCATCCAAATTTGTTTTAGAAGAGGTGTACAGCACCATATATAGACATTGAAAGAGTAGCACACAGGTCAACTCCAGGGAAAAAGACAATGATGTTCAAACTACGTTGCGTATATGTCCTTAAGAGTTTTGAATTACAATTTTACAGAAAATTGTGCATCTCCGAAAAAAAAGATTCTGGCGTTTAACTGTATTTCTCTACTACTATCTCACATTCGTCAACTATAGTTAAGAGTTGAAAACCATAGTTTACAAATCGCGAAACTATTTATCAGATTAACTATGTTTGCAATTGCGTATGATTGTTTCTAGTGAATATAGTTTACACTTGTAACATATAGATTAAGGCGTTAACTTTGGTTTAGAGATGTGAAATATAAATTAATCTCGTTAACAATAGTTTACGGTCCGTAAACTGTATTTTACAGTCGATAAACTTGGCTTACCAACTATGAGACTATGTTTAGCTCAAAATTGTGAATTTGGCGTGCCATACATAGCTGAAGATTGAAAGGTCAGTCTCACACACATTCCAGAAATCATTTAAAGCAATTTAATGAATACCCGGTATTTGCTGAAACCTATACAACTATGAAAACATTCTTTTACTTTTAAACTTTATACATTTGCAAAATATCATATTAAAATTGTTTTAGCCTTTTTAAAAAATTCTGTAACTTTCAGCATCAGAAGCAAGTCTGACAGTTTTGATATATATTATAAATGAATCATCCATGCATTGATAAGGGCTGAGTTTACATTTATTTGCGAATGGATCTACTCCAATAACTTTCCCTTACCAATCATCTAGAAAATATCAGACAGATGCAGCATCCGAAACATGACTGGTAGCAATCATCCGTAGAAGCATCATCTATGTACAGGGTGTTGCATAATATATGTTACATTTTGAATGTACAAATTGGCAAACACAAGAAAAAGATACAGACAAGTGTTTTCAACAATTTAATGCATGCATCCATTAGACTCACTATAAAAAAATTACTAACCAAAATATTAAACTCTGGACGAAATCTCAACCATTAATAAAAATAAGCGAAATTTCTAAATTTTGTCATTTTTGTTTTGTTGAATTTCATAACGTCATTGAAGCCTTGCATTACATTTTTTAAATGCCTATTTCAACTACAAAGGAAAGTTGTTTCTAGAAATTTTTATAATCGTTGACAGACATATGTTTTGCCGACACTCTCGCAATTTCATTAAATTCTAGGAGAAAAATGTTGAATTATCATAATCACTCAGGCCCTCCTTAAAAAAATATTTGCTTGCCCTCTCTTCCCGAATCAGGATAAAAAAAAAAATTGAAGGGTAGGTAGGTAAAGGGATTTTTTTTATCGAAAAAGTTAAACACTTGCGAATATGAAGTTAAAATAGTTATTAATAGGTGGGAGAAAATTATCGTTTCCTGGATGTTAAAAAAGAATTTGAGTCGGGCTGTTTTTAGTCAGTCGGTCGCGGGAGAGGACAAACAAGATGGCCTCAGTCAAAATTGTGACAAGCAAACAAGAGGTGAAAAGACATGGTAATTCCTGAGAGCGGCCCAATTGCACTTGGTTTTTAGATTAAAACAAATTCATACTTGAGAATAATATTAATATTATTCTTTATTTCTCAACAACAAAAACATGCATCATGCAAATACTATACACAAATATAAACTTACTGAAAGAATAAGATGATACAGATTGTGTAAGAGTAAATAATGACCAAACAAACACTGTAATTTAATTTTCAATTAAGAATAATAATCCTTTTCAAAACGTCTTTTTAAAACGGAAAGGTCCTTGGCATTACTTAAAGTAAGAATTCATAAAACGCTGGGTCTCAAAAAATGTCAAAAAACTTTAAAATTTATAAAATTATGAATTTATAAAAAGAAAATAGTGAACTTGCTTGTAGAGAAACGTGTAAAATTGTAAATCTCAAACCCATCAAAGATTAAAACTCTTAGATATATTTTTATTTATAAAAAACAAACGAAATATAAAATTTTAAAAAATGAGGATAGGGTTTCATAAGGTAAAAATAAAAAATAGCAGTGAATCAATATATGAAAAGCAATTTTAAAAATTTTTCATTGTCGCCAAGTTCATCACAGTGTTAAACATTTAAAGATAAAATAAAATGATTGTCCAGCCTTATATAGCAAATAAAACTTTGCCAGAAAAAAAAAACATCTGCAAAGCATGCAGCAAATGTGTTTTATAAATATACACCATGTAAAGCAATATACATAAGGCCCCATAAAAGGGGCGTGTAGCGCAGATAGCACAACATCCAAGCACAGTGGCACTGTAATGGTTGTGTCGGTCAGTCTGCTTGTATCTCCAACGTTTGTCGACCACTGCACCCATGCAGACATACCCTGCAGTAAAATAAAAGGAAAATATATCATATTAAGATGGTATTTGTAAAACAAAATACTAAGATATTTATCAAACTGCATGTACATGTTTACATCAGGGTAAAATTGAATATGGGATGGGTCTTGTTGGAACAATATTAAAATTTATGAGAATCAAGAAAAAAAATCTAAAAAATGTATATCAAAGAAGTTTGGGTTCTTTCTGTAATCTTTTCATATGTTATTGCTTAAAACCAATGAAAATTCTTAAACAAGCAAAATAAACCTATACTGTTTTGAGTTTCACTCAGAAAGAATTGATATTTTCAATTTTTATGATATATATTTTTTAAATCTCTAAAAAGATTTGCTTATGCAGTTATTATTCATTTGACTGCCTATGCAAAGTACATCGGCTGTTTAACTCACCAATACTAGTCTCCTCTTTAATAGACATAAAAAGAAGAATTCAGGTCTTGTTTCTTGGAGGAGTCTTTATGACGTCTCTGTTGTGGTATGTTACGGCGCATGGATCTGTGCTCAAAATTGACTCTTGTCAACCACTCCATCTATGAGAGAGATCATAGTCTTTATAAATTTCAGACCAATACGACTCACAACCGCCCCCCAAAAATTATGATAATAACTTGATGTTTCCCCACTTTTGGATACTTTATAAAAATAATAAAAATATATGTTTAAAGTGTTAAATGTTTGTATCTTTGTATCTTGTTCAGACACTAAGAATGCGATTTGGACACGTACCTGGTGCGTAGGTTGAGGTATGGTAGGAAGCTCCCTACGCTCCTCTGACTTGTTGATGGCATGTGTCAACTCATACTAAGAAAAATGAAATTTATTAAACATAGAATTATTTAAATGACGATAAAAAAGTAATTTGGACATTAACATACCAGGTATATAAATATACATTTGAATGTTTTTCATTCGTAAAGTGCTTTAGTGTTACCCAGTCTTTAATGTGCTCTCTCCATTCATGAGCAGCAGAAGTAAAGACTTGTTTGCACTGGAGAGAAATAATATACATTATAGAGAGTATTCACTGGAGAGAGAGAGAGAGAGAGAGAGAGAGAGAGCGAGAGAGAGAGAGAGAGAGAGAAGACTTACAGCTGATTTGGCCGCCAGGGCAAGCATCACCTCGTACCACTGACGACTGTCATCTGAAGAGACGTCTATACGGCGCTGGAATTAAAAGTAAATGTCCTGATTATTCAAAGGGATGCAAATTGTGCAAATATCACATTATCAATCTGCAACGCATAACACATAATGCAAATCGGAATTTTATTAATACGTAAACGTTAAAAAATGTTATAAACCATGCTCAAAAAGCTATGAATCTAAGTAAAAGGTTTCCTTCTTCATTTCATTAATAATATTCAGTGGGTTTTTTTTGGGGGGGGGGGGGAGGATATGATTGTCACAATTTTTTTATTGCTTATATTACTATTTAAACAATTTATATTCAAGTTAAATGACATAACCATTGTTGAAAGGACATGAGGTAGCAGTGAGTGCTATTTATAAAAAAAAAAATTATTAAATTTTATACTGTAAACGCTAAAAATGATTTTGGAACGCCCTCCCTAGAAAAGTGGATCCTCTTAAGACCTTCAAAAGATAGTTGAACACTCACCTTATATTTTCTTTATGATAGTCAATACCGCCCCCCCCCCCCCCCCCCATCCCCGAAATGTTTCGTAATTTGCGATTTTTCATTTCATTCTTTTTTCTGTCAAATGGAAAAAAAATGAGTGGAACGTTTCCTTTTTACGACTTGAAATGGACCTCCCAATAAAAAAATTCTTGATATCATACATCCTTGTACTGATTAGGAAATTATGAGTCAAAGGGGAACAACTCTATCAACGATTCTTACTCAGTACGCTCCCTTTTGTTTACAAATCTTGATGAGCTGAAGGTTTCGAAGAAAGAAGGATGTGATTCAGATTATTCCGATAACAATCGTCTTATCAACATGATAAATGAAAAAAGTGAGTAAAAAATGGATGCGACCTAAACTTAAAACAGTTGAAAATAATAGCAACATTTAGGGTAAAATGAGGCATTGTTACATGTAGTTTGTCTATCCTGCATTTCCTCCGTTTATTGGTTTATCATTCATCTTTCAAATCTTGGAGGGGAGGGGGAATAAATAATCCCTACTACTAGTATTTGATTTTCAGTCGAAGTTACGTATTTTAATCATTTGTTTATTGTGTATATATTATTTCCGCGTTAGACAGTATTCTTATAGATTATTTTTTCTTTTAATATTGCCGATCATTCCCTTACATCTCAGGATCTGAACTGCGTGATTCCCCCTCTCCACTGTTTTTTTTTTTTTTTAGATTTGCTTGTGAATGATGTTTTTATTTTCATAACCATAAGATTTTACTAAAATGAAATCAAGGAAATGTTTTTGATTTAGAAATCCTATATAATAAGTAATAAACTCTTATGACGGTAGCCAGAAGAACAAAATGCCACTTGTATCATAGATACAAACATTTAAGACCAATAAAATTTTACTTCCTGAAGAATTACCCTCTTAGACACACTCTTGCTCTTTCTCTCGGAAGATCTTTGTCTTTTCATAGTGATATTTGAGATTTTTGTCGCTCTCTGAAAAACACGTCTACTCGCAACTGATTGAAGTGAGTAACTAACAACAGTAACCAAAACGCAACGCTTCCTAGCAGTTACCAAGCATGACGTCATCACCAATGACAACGCCTAATCTAAATATAGTTTTGAAATAACTAATATCATTAGTTTTTTTTTGTTTGCTTACCTGTAATGTCTCCTGAGAAAAGACCTTTTACAAAAAAGTGGTTATCAATCATGTTAAAACATTTTACAAAGTTGACTGTCTTGTGACGTCATAAAACTGGAAATTGTGGTAGTCTAGTTCCTGCTATTTTTGGTTAGCTTAGCTGTATACAGATGTTATTTGAACATCTCTATTACAAAATTTACAAAAATAAAAAACTTTGAAATTCTTCATTTTTAATCATGCTCAACTTATAGACAAACTGTCTGCATTATAATTATAATTTAGCAATTGAACATCTGCATAATAGTAAAATTCGTTTTTCCTGGGTTCAGGGTTTAGGACCCAGCGATAAACTAATCATCATGCATAAATTTGCATATACAGTACTTTCTTTTGTTTCCTTCTGAATATATTTAATTAATGAACTGTGAGTTCTGGGTACTAAGCAAAGTTACTGAAATATTGAAAATACATTATATTTATTATACTAGTATTTGAAAAGCAGGCAATCTATTCGAATGATACTAATAAGCAAATAACCTTCTACAAATCTTAAATTCATGAACTTTGGGCACACGCCACATATTAAATTATTTATTTGGTTATAGATTTAAAATGAATCAGGAGTTTTTGTCTTCCAGTTGATTCGATACGCAAGAGCCATTGTTCTAAAATTTCTAAAACAAGGCAAGCTATTGACAAATACGTTGATGTTACAAGGATATCAACAATCTCGTTTAAAGTCAACATATTGCAAATTCTATATGGTTGATACAACGGCTTTGTAAGCAAATGTAATTTACCGTTAAGTCGAATGTTGACTGATGTTTTTTTCATACAAATTGTTAGGCCATTATTTTCACACTGAATTGTCTAGAGATTGTTCCGTTTTCCCGATCATGACAAGAAGCACAGGACGGTTGTGACCGGTCAACATGGGCACCTGATCCCACCTTGGTTTTCAGAGGTCAGTGTTGTTTCTGTTCACAAATTGTGTTGTTTAAATGGAACTTCGAGTATGATCACTGTTTGTTATATTCACATTCAAGTAACTTTACATGGACTTAACATGGACTTAACCTTCTTGAGAAATATTTCTGGGACATCTGCTAAATATTTGAATTAATTTTCACATGTACATCTATTTTTCATCCCCCAGTTCTAGTAAACATGAAAAGTTCTTTGAATTTGTATTTCACGGGAAAGCAACATGGCATTTTAAACTTACAGTACGCAGAATTTTGTATATATCTTTACAAAATGTTAGGACGCACCAATTACCGATGAAAGGCTACAAATTTAGACCTAGGCCTATATTAGGCACTTTTGGCCACTGAGCAGTACGGGATCTTTTTTGTGTCAGATCAGGAAGATCAAGATTTACATTGACCTTGGAGAAAGGGTGGGTCCTAAATATGCAGTCAAAGTTTTACATGTAAATAATTAAATAGACTTATTAAAAATATTTTTCTCAAGAACAGTTGGGTTAAGGTAGGTAGTTAAGAGTTGTTGCCCATGATATCCTCTTATTATTTAATATGTAACCCCCCCCCCCCCACGTGAAAAGCGGGGGTGTGTGATGGGGTGTCCGTCCGTCCCTTACGCTTTGGGGTACCTATTTCTTATCCGCAACTCCTCTTATACCACTGGATAAAATTTAATGAGACTTTCACAGTATCTTTGTTACATACATAGAGCCATTATGCACGTCTTGTTTTACTTTTTGATAAGACATATTTTAGGTTTCCCATAGCAAAACATAGACACTGTAATTCTTTCTATAATATTAGGGGTACCCATGTCTTATCCGCAACTCCTCCTATACCACTGAATAAAATTTAATGATACTTTCAAAGAATCTTTATTACATAGTGTCATTGTGCACCTCCTATTTTACTTACTGATAGGACACATATTTCGGGTTTCCAATAGCACAACATAGAACACTGTCATTCTTTCTATAATGTCGAGGGGTACCCATCTCTTATCCGCAACTCCTTCTATACCACTGAATAAAATTTAATGATACTTTCACAGAATCTTTATTACGTAGTGTCACAGTGTCCCTCCTATTTTACTTTTTGATCGCACACTTATTTTGGGTCTCTCATAGCAAAACATGGACTTTGCCATTATAAACATATGGGAGGCGGGGTATCATTTTGTGAGCTCAGTGCTCACAGTACCTCTAGTTTACTTTTGTATCGGTATGATAAAAAACAGTTTAAAACTATATCATTAAGGGAGTTAGCAAGATTGCAGTTCCCCAAGGCCAGGACTATTTCCCGAGGCGAGATTACAGTTCCTCAAGGCCAGGACTATTTCCCGAGGCGAAGCTAACTCCCTCAGTGATACACATTAACTGTATATTTTATTACATTTTTAATAGTGAAATACTGTGATTTATTCATTGAATAAAACTGATATTCTGACACACTGTGAGAGAATATAAAAATGATATCCTTTCACAGTATGAGAGGACATCAACCGGAACTACTTTTTATATTTCTTTGAGGATGTTATATCCCTTGATTACTTTTTCAAATTCTATCATCAAGTTTACTAATTAAGCCCCTTTTGTCTTAATATGAAACAAATTCAAAATACTGGAACTACTTTTTTTTATTTCTACATTGAATTATGTCCCTTGATCCCTTTCTCTTATTTCTATCATCAAATTATCTCCCTTGGCTGAGCTCTTTTGTCGTCTGTTTCAATAATATATATGAAAATGGAAAACAATTACCCTAATGACAACAAATTTAACGAATTGGATTTAAAAGCAATGGCAGGGAATCAAATTGACACAGACAATGACTTAGATGCCTTTATAGAAGACTTAGATGAGGAAACATTAGCAGGAATCAGTTACAACATAATTGGGGATTTTTCAGTTAATCTCTCTCCAGCTGGAGATCAAGTTTCAGAAAAGAAACGCTTTGCTGAGGTCAGTTATGATGACATTGATTTGTTTCTTGCAACTAATGAGAACAAGAACACTTCAAAAAAAACTAAATGTGATATAAATACATTCAAAGAGTTCTTGCAGGCAAAGGGAGAGTTCAGGGTTCCAGAAATAATACCCCCATTTGAGCTAAATTTGCACATAGCATCATTCCTTCTCTCTGTCAAAAAAAAGGATGGCACAGAATATGAGCCAACATCTTTGCGGGCTTACATGTCAAGCATCAATCAATATTTGCAGCAAAAGGAGTATGGGTACTCGGTTATTAATGACCTGCAGTTCAGCAAGGCACGTGATGTTTTGAAAATGAAACAAAAACAGTTGAAGTCACTTGGAAAGGGGAATAAACCCATGGCAGCTGATGACCTTACTGAAAATGAATTCAGAATATTTTATGAGAAGAAAATATTAGGTCCACATACACCTACCTCCCTTACAAATTCCATGTTTACCATTTGCACTAATCACTTTGGAATGAGGCCTGGCAGAGAAATTCATGACTTGACATGGGGAGACATTCAATTAAAATATGATGAGGGAGAAAATTTAGAATACATCGTTTTCAATCAGGAGAGACAAACAAAAACACGAACAGGTGCCAATCCCCGAGATATAAGAAAATTAAAACCAAGGGCTTATGCAACACCAGATGAACCCGAGAAAGACCCTGTTTCTCTTTACAAAAAATACAGTGATGTGCGACCTGAAGAAACCAAACAGGAAAACTCTCCGTTTTTCTTAGCAGTCAATACACGTGCTAACTTAGGTAATATTTTGAAATTAAATTAAAAAATTAATATTAATTTAGTTGTAAACATTATCATGATTATTAACATTTAAATGAAGGAAAACAAAATTTAAAATTGCAACTTAATTCATATTTAAGGAGATTCAACAAGTTACTGGTATAAAAGGAATGCCATGGGTATCAATAAACTATATGGACTGGTTAAACAAATGAAGTCCTCTGCAGGGATTGAGAGTGACAAGAGATTTACTAATCATAGGTATTTTAAAAAGATGCAGATTAAATTAATAATAGTCTGACATTTTATTTTGAATTATTAAAAAGATAAAAAAAAAAAACAAAAACAAAAAAAAACACAAAAAAAACAACAACAGTAAATGAAATTTATTTTTAAAATAAGTGAAAACAAATAAACTAAAGAAAATATTTTCTTTTGTTAGTATGAGGAAACATCTAGTACAGAAATTATCAGATGCCGGTGTTCCAGCCAACCAAATAACCCAAATATCAGGACATAAAAACATCAATAGCATCAACAACTACAGCAAAATAAACAACGACCAAAACAGAAAAATATCGACCATCCTTACATCAGCTGATAAACCGACAACTTTGCCTACATATTCCGCGCCCCAGACAATTTCTCAAACCTTTCAAAACACCCCCAATCAAACAATATCCACTTGCCAGTCACGCATAGATTCGGACATAAGATCTATGCTTTATGGAAACAGTTTCTCGGGTCAAGTAATCTTCAACATCTCGTACGGGCACATGGCTGACAGTGACACGTCGGGCAAGTCAACCTACCATCTTGACGCAAATGACAACCCTCCATCCAAAAAATACAAACGCATCTTACCTTTAGACAGTGACAGCGAATAAAATTATCTCATTTTCATTCAACATCTCAATAAAGCAGTTAAACATGCCAAACTCAATTCCAAACTTTCAAAACCCCGCTTCGATTTGTTTTTGTTAGTAATTCGTCCTTAAGTATTCATACGCGAAATTTTTTATTGATTAAGAAAAGAGAAATATTGTATATTCAATATGTTATCAATGAAATTACTTTAATGATATTATATTAAAGTTGTTTATTTGTTCAAATCTTTTGTGTTGATTATTTTGTGTATTGTTCTTATTGGCCTATATTCATCGCGCAATATTGTTTTGAATGGCTTCGACAGGGACTGAGGGAGACGGCTAATATGGGCAAAACAGAACCGGGAAAAAATGTAATAAACAGAAAATTCAATGTTTTGTAGTTGAATACGGAAGTTATTTCACTCGTGAGACAGGATTTTTTGATATTTTCACTCGTGCTGCGCACTCGTGAAAATATCAAAAAATCCTGTCTCACTCGTGAAATAACTTCCGTATTCAACTACAAAACATTGAATATCCTCTATATATTACACCTAACGATTTAATTTTGTGGAATGAAAAATCAGACGAGGTACATTGTATAATAAAAATATTGATGCAATTGTCTTTTTCTTGTAAGATATGTCTGCATGGGCGCGAAATGTTTGCAAATATCTGAAACATACTGACAGCCACCAGCATCACAGTCCAATGTGCTTGGATTTTGTAGGATTTCGTTTGTATTTGGTTGTGTATGAATGTATTGTGTTATATATTAATACAACACAATTGTTGGATTGGTTTGTTAAAACATAACCACCTCAGTACCACTGTCGTCGGAATTAGTTCTCGCGCCGTTTCTGCAATGCGTTTTTATGAGCCCTTATAGTGTGATGTACATAGACAATGTTTTATATAGAATTCAATTGCTGCCTGCTTTAGCAGATGTCTTTATTTATTTGGGAAATTTTATTTGCTTTATAGGATGGATGGACGTATGGATCTTTTTTACTTAATGTAGTTTACTGACAAGAAAACTCTGGATCAATCAGATTATCTAACTCGTACACTATGATACTCTATGTGTATATATGTATATAGTAAATGCATGATGTTTTTTATGTTGAAATAAAATGCTCTTAAAAACATGAGTTTATTTTTTTTTAATTTTATCTAGAGAGTTTGTTGCCCTGGAACAGGCGGTGGACGAAAAAATTATGTAATATAGAGGGAATGACAGCTTCTCAATTTCATCGTACAGTCGTTTGGCCAGTTCCGAATTTTGATCAGTTCTGAATAATTAATAATCTAAGAGTTGATAATTAATAAATTCTCTAGTGTAAGCTCCGAATTTTGATCAGTTCTGAATAATTAATAATCTAAAAGTTGATAATTAATAAATTCTCTAGTGTAAGTGTGATAGAGTGATATTTTAATTTATTTTATTAAGTGAATATTATATTATATAGTTCAGTGACTTAATATTCACGTGTATATATTTTATTTTTAGCATCGCGCAGCATTTCGTTTTCACGGAGTTTTGCGCTCACCGTTAATAAAATTAATAAAATATTACAACTTCATTTGGTTTTAATCTTTACTTATGTTCTAGAAGTTCTTACTTATCCTGAGGGTATATAATGTTATTGGTCAGTTTTAATATCCAAGCTTGCGATTGGTTAGGGACGTTTTCCCGCCGATCTCTTTGTGTATCGGTCAGACATCTATAGACCATTGAGAAAGTGAGATGAGTATTTTTGGTCATCATGATATACAATATTAATTTTGAGACGAGACCTCAGGACAGAGACTGAGTCTATATATCAAGACCCGTTATTTTTATCGGGTGGCCATTGTTTGAGCCTTGATCCACAATCAGGGCTTTATTGATGCATTTATTTATTCAACATGACAAAATAAAATGATCGAACCTTAGACGCAGGAGTTCTTCTTTAACACCATAAGAAAACCCTGTTACAGAAATGGCGCCCATGTAGGGACCCTGCATTCCATTCCTTGTGTGAAGTTTCCCGTGTGTGTACTGTGGTGATTAACTCAGTTCGTGGTACTGCTGGACTGTGACAATGTTGGAAGTGAATATGACATGCTACGACGTCTAAGATGTCCATGGACTTACCAGTATTATAAAACTTTAGTGTAGTGATTTGTTTATACATGTATATTTTGCCTGGCCAGTAGAAATACAGAGAGAGAGAGAGAGAGTACGTACGTACGGTAAGGTTGTAAAGTTACCCTTTTTGCACTTGTGTTATTTTTTCACCTCTGTTAAGTTCACCTGTATATTTTTTTGTTGGTTAAACTGCAGCTGCATATTTTTTTACAATGTGAATTATCAGTTTATTTCATTTGATTTTCTTCAGTTTGAAAAGTTTCAGTTGAACTCATTTTTTTTCGTTCAGTTTAAAGTTAGGAACCGCGAGTAAATTTTGCATGCTTGTACTAACACCCTCCTTTCATTTCTTACTCTCTACTTTCTGTTTGACAATGTTGACATTTCGACGATAGTAGTACATGTATAGTGTATAACGGTAACGTGTGCCTATAGAACCACGTACAACAGTTGAGCGTTGGGTATCAGTGTTGAGTATTAGTATATTACCTGATCAAAAGCACAGTCAACGTATATTTGTGTTGGTTAGGTGTATTTATTCTGGTCAGTCTGTCATTCAAAGTCTGTCGGTAGAGTGTATATATTTAGAGAGTGTTTGGTTGATACACAAATTGACATAGAGATAGTATTATACTGTCGGTTATACATGTAATCGTGTCTTTTCTTCAAAGCCTTTGCCTGTGTTTACCTGAGATCTAGATCAATCGCGAATCGCGTTCATTGGTTTGTATATAATTATGTGTATTTTATAAGTTAGAATTAGACAGTAGTAGTTATTGTAGTGTACATAGTAGCATAATATTTTGACTGTTTTTTTTTTCTTTATATAGCACACTTTGAAACCATTACCTTGTGCAGAGTATTCAAGTTTGTGTAGTGCTATTAATAGATTTAAATTTCCAGTGTAGACGACTGCTGTCGCGAAGATCGTCACGCTTGAGCAGACACACCTTTGATTGCTATGCAGAATTATCTGCCCTTAGTTTATTGCAATTGACGAGTTATCTTTCTTAGAACACTTTATTTCAGGAATACTAAACTGTGAACATTTCAATTTCAGTTTTGTATTTGATCAAGGTTGAAAGTATTTATCATTAATTTATTTATTTTCAGCTACAGATTAAGAAGTTAGTGTGTTTTCAATTTAAATTGAATTATTTTTTTTTTTTTTCAGAATTTAATTTTAAATTTATTTGAGCATTTATTAATTTAATTTTTTTTTTAGCCTTTAATCTTGATTTTTTTTCAGCATTGATTATCATGCGTTAAATTTATTTGTAAGAAGAAACCTGACATTGCTATAATTATTTACAGTTCTTGAGTTAGATTAATTAAGAAATTAGCTATATAGTTTTACACAAGTTGACATATTATTAGAGCTTAGTTACAATAGTACTTAGTGGTTAGAGATATTTAAGCAAAATCATGGCATCAGATCAAAGCGTTCATTTGAAGAAGGGTGAAGACAGTGCACTTAATCAACAGCAAATCCAACGTATGATCAATTACTTGTCTGAGCACACAGATTATAAGATCTTGACAAATGATGAGTACCAGCTATTAAGGACACCTTTGGACCAAAGCACACCCGCTGCAGAGGGTGGAGCTAGGCCAAAAGTTCGCAAACCATCAACAGTCAAATTTGAACCTCAGGAACACAATCAACCATCACATTCGGATACATGCTCAGGATTTGTGTTTGATTCATCGACTGTTCGTCCTCGGTTTTCTATATTTTCTGGAGAGGAGAAAAATGAGACAGCATTTGATGTCTGGAAAAATGATGTGCAGTGTGCTCTCAGGGATGGTGCTTGTGCAACTCACATAATCCTTCAAGCAATAAGATCCTCCTTAAAGGGTAAAGCTAGGAGTCTGCTGCTTACATTACCCACAGATGCAACTCCTCAGCAGATATTATCCAAACTGGATGGAGTCTATGGGAACATCTACCCCAGTGAGAAGCTGATTCAGCAATTCTATGCTTCTAAACAGGAGGAAGGAGAAACTGTAGTGGACTTTGGCATGAGATTGGAGAGCATCTTACAGCGATGCATTGAGAGGAAAGCCATCAGCAATGATGTGAAGAATGAGATGCTGAGAACAAAATTATGGTCTGGGTTGAGTGATAACAATCTCCGCAATGCGAGCCGCTACAAGTATGACACCATCAATGACTTTGAAACACTGAGAAAGGAATTACGTACCATCGAGCTTGACATGAAGTTATCAGCACCATCATCATCATCAAATGACAAGAAGAAATCACAAGTATCCAAGATTGGAGACAAAGATTCCTCTATGGACCTGATCCTTAGAAAATTAGAGGCTATGGACAAAAGAATAGGAGACATGGAGCGAGAAGTCAAGAAATCAAAATCAAAGGATTATTTTCCTCCCAGAACTGAACAGACTAATACAGGAAATTACAATTATTCAAGAAACCGTGGAGGTTATCAACACTCTGACAGAAGTCGAGGATCATCATATCCAAACAGAGGAGGATATAGAGGAAACCGAGGATCCACATACCAAAACAGAGGAGGATATGGTGGATACCATGGTAGAAATTTCAATTTAAACCAATAGAAGCCACTAATGAGGGACAAATTGGCGGCTTTATGGAGGAACCTTGTCCCACTGAAATCAACTCACAAATTTTATGCATAAGATGTGGACAATATGGACACTCGGATACAAGATGCCATGTTAGACTAGACCATTCAAGACGTCAACATGATTTTATTCCACGAAAGACTAGGAAACAAATATCGAGACAAAATACAACACTTGTCGGGTCATCAAATGAGATAGAAGTGCAGATACAAGGTGTGCTGACACAGGCGCTCATCGATACTGGATCTGCTGTGTCGACTATAAGTCGCAAATTTTATGATACCCATCTACAGGATATTCCACTGCAGCCAGTTGATTGCCTACTTACTCTTGAGTGTGCTGATGGGACAGAATTGCCATATCATGGTGTAATATCATGTGAACTACGAGTTGAAGGCATTTCTGATGCACCAGAGACAATTGAGTGTTTGTTTCTCATAGTGAATGAGACTACTTACCATGAGTCAGTACCAGTTCTTATTGGGACCAACATCCTTTCTGTACTTCTGATGGAAACAAAACAGAAATTTGGTGTCAGATTTCTACAGAAGGCAAAATTACATACCCCATGGTACCTTGCCTTTCGATGTATGACCCTGCGTGAGCGTGAGTTATCCAGACGTTCATACGTGCTAGCACTGGTGAAGTCAGCTGAGGAGAGACCTGTGACTATACAACCCAACAGCAGTGTAGTCATCCAGGGATACCTGCATGATGAGTTACCTTACCATCCTGTGTGTGGGATGCTGTCACCTACAGTCAACTCTCGTATTCCAGCTGATCTGGATATAGAGCCCAGTGTCATCACCTATGATACTGCAAGGAATTTTCCAGTACCAGTGCACATCAACAACGTTACTACAAACAAAGTGACAGTCTACCCTCATGCATTACTGTGTGAAGTGCAACAAGTCAGTGTCCAAAATTTTCCAAGGAACAACTTATCAGAAACATCAGATGTATTGGAGCAAATTGACCTGCCTCGAGATGAACTTTCTCAGTTGCAGCTAGAGAAAATTGAAGAATTGCTCAATGACTATGATTCCTTATTCTCAAAAGGAGACACTGACATTGGATACTGCCCTTTTGTGGAACACAGAATTGAGCTTGATGATGAAACGCCTTTTAAGCAACGTTTCCGTCGCATTCCACCATCTATGATTGATGAAGTGAGAGAGCACATAGAGCAACAATTAGCAGCCGGAATTATTAGGAGATCTCACTCACCATTCGCATCAAACGTCGTCCTAGTACGAAAGAAAAATGGACAACTGAGGATCTGCATAGACTATCGCCATCTTAACAGCAAGACCAAGAAGGATAACTATGCCCTTCCTCGTATCGATGAGATATTGGACTCGCTTGCTGGAAATACTTGGTTTTCTGTCCTAGATATGAAGTCAGGATATTATCAGATCCCTATAGCAGAAGAACACAAGGAGAGAACTGCTTTCACTGTCGGTCCCTTGGGATTCTTTGAACATAATCGCATGGCGATGGGATTAGTTAATGCTCCAGCAACGTACCAGCGACTAATGGAGGAGTGTTTAGGGGATCTTCATCATCACATCTGTTTTATTTACCTGGATGATGCTATTGTGTTTTCAGGAGATAATTTTGATGAACATCTAGACAGATTGAGGACAGTATTCCAAAGACTGAAGGATTGTGGGATCAAATTATCACCAAAGAAATGTTCTTTGTTTAAGAAAAGAATAAAATATGTGGGCCATATTGTATCTACTAAGGGAATAGAACCTGATGATGATAAAGTTCAGAAGATTAAGGAATGGCCTACACCCACAAAACCAGAGGAGGTCAGGAAGTTTTTAGGTTTTGTGGGATATTATAGAAAATTTATCAAAGACTTTTCAAAAATAGCTAGACCCCTTACGAATCTTATACCGTCAACCACCAAGTCAAAAACAACAATGAAGAAGAAAACTAGGATTCCTGAGTGGCATTGGGAGCAAGAGCAGGAAGAAGCTTTCCAGATGCTGAAACAGTGTTTGTCATCCCCACCCATCCTTTCTTATCCTAATTTTGACTTACCATTCGAAATTCATACGGATGCCAGTTCAGTTGGTTTAGGAGCCATTCTCTATCAAAAACAGGAAGGAATCAACCATGTAATTGCCTATGCTAGTAGAGGATTTAGTAAATCAGAACGCAACTATCCGGCACATAAATTGGAATTTTTGGCGCTGAAATGGGCAGTTACAGAAAAATTTCAGGACTATCTATTTGGCAAGAAATTTACAGTTATAACAGACAACAATCCTTTAACATATGTACTTTCAACAGCAAAACTGGATGCGACTGGGCATCGATGGGTGGCAGCATTGGCAGCATTTGACTTTGATATTCTCTACAGACCAGGACGTAACAACTCAGACGCTGATGCGCTCTCAAGATTACCTGCTGTAGAACCTAAGGATTACCTGCCAATCTCACAAGACTGTATAAGGACCATAGCAAGCATCCATGTTCAGCCTCAAGAACCTTACATAGAAAGCTTAAGTTTCAACCATGAAACTCTTCAGCCCTTGATGTCAGTACAGTGCCAGCAGATTCATCATATTGATATTGAGAAAGCACAACATCAGGATCCTATCATAAGAGACTGGATATACTTTGTGGAGCAGAAAAGATTTCCTAGGAAACATGAGTTACCACTGACACAAGAATCAACAATCTTCAGAAAGAACTTCGACAAATTCAAGATCATTGACAATAAGCTGTACCGAGAAACAACAATTGATTCAGAGATACAACAACAGCTTGTTATACCACCTGACTTAGTCAACGAAGTTTTGAAGTATTCCCATAACAACATTGGTCATCCAGGGAGAGATAAGACAACATCATTTATTAGAGAGAGATTTTTCTGGCCCGGTATGACGTATCATATCGAGGAATGGATTAAAGGTTGTAAAAGATGCCTGTTGAGAAAATCGCCAACCACTGACAGAGCTCCTTTAGTCAACATACAAACTTCAGAACCTTTGGAATTAGTCTGTTTGGATTATCTGACATTAGAAACTTCAAAAGGCGGATATCAACACATTTTAGTAATCACTGACCACTTTACGAAATATGCCGTTGCCGTACCTACAAGAAATCAAACTGCCAAAACAACTGCCGAAGCCTTTTATAACAACTTTGTTCTTCATTATGGCCTTCCAAAACGACTACACTCAGACCAAGGAGCAAATTTCGAATCTAATATTATTAAGGAACTCTGTAATCTCACAGGAATAGAAAGATCAAGAACAACACCCTACCATCCCATGGGAAATGGCCTCACAGAAAGATTCAACCGGACTTTACTTCAGATGTTAGGAACGTTATCAACAGAACAAAAACAGAACTGGAAGAAGTATGTAGGACCAATGGTGCATGCATACAATTCGCTAAGACAGGACACCACTTGCCATACTCCTTACTTCCTGATGTTTGGACGACAACCCCGGTTACCTGTAGATATAGCATTTGGTTTGAACAACACCACTACCAAGAAACAGCCAATGACTAGCTATATCACAGATCTACAGAAGCGGCTTGAGAAAGCACATGAGTTGGCAGCAAAAGCAACAAAGAAAGCCCAAGAAAAGCAGAAGAAGTTCTACGACCAAAGAGTTAGAGGAAGTACCATCAAAGTCGGAGATACTGTTCTAGTGAAGATCTTGGCTTTTGATGGAAAGCACAAACTCTCTAATAGATGGGAAGATGATCCTTATGTTGTTGTTGCGCAGCCAAATCCTGAAATCCCTGTCTTTACTGTAAAGAAGGAAAATGGTTTAGGGAGGCAACGCACTCTTCATAGGAATTTACTACTCCCAGTGGCGACTTTTAATCCTGATGATCAGGAGAATAGTCCAAAACCAACACCTGTTCCAGCTCCAAGGAGGAAGAGAAATGTCCATGATAACAACAGAGAACCAGAAACTCTTGAGTTAAATCAGGACCATGATTCCGATGATGAATCTGACATAATTGTAATTTCCTCCAAGAAAGTGAAAGTGCCTAGGCCAGTAACTACAAGTATCCCTCTTGATCGGACTGGTGACGATCAGAATGACAAGAGAGGACAGGATATGGAAGCCGAGAGGGACGCCTCTCATTCCACAATGAAGGAAACAGATTCCATGCCTGAAGATAGTAAAAATACAGATGATACAGACTCATCTATAGATGAAGTTAGTGCTGGAGCTGCTGAAGTAGGTTCATCTGCTATGGAACTTGCAGAACAGGATGAAGAACAGGAAGAAAATCAGGGAACCATTGATAGTGTAGAAAACTCGGTCAGCATAGCACCTTTACCTCCCCCTCGCAGATCCAAGAGAACTACAAAACCACCCCAATGGATGCGAGACGGAGAGTATGCTGTAAATATGGTATGCAGGGCAATGTTGAATGCAATTTTAGACAAGGATTCCAAGTAAGTACATGTATTTGATTTAGATGTTTTTATTTATTGTATATATGCTCCAAGTATAATGACGAGGACGTCATTTCGTATGGAGGGGGCATATGTGATAGAGTGATATTTTAATTTATTTTATTAAGTGAATATTATATTATATAGTTCAGTGACTTAATATTCACGTGTATATATTTTATTTTTAGCATCGCGCAGCATTTCGTTTTCACGGAGTTTTGCGCTCACCGTTAATAAAATTAATAAAATATTACAACTTCATTTGGTTTTAATCTTTACTTATGTTCTAGAAGTTCTTACTTATCCTGAGGGTATATAATGTTATTGGTCAGTTTTAATATCCAAGCTTGCGATTGGTTAGGGACGTTTTCCCGCCGATCTCTTTGTGTATCGGTCAGACATCTATAGACCATTGAGAAAGTGAGATGAGTATTTTTGGTCATCATGATATACAATATTAATTTTGAGACGAGACCTCAGGACAGAGACTGAGTCTATATATCAAGACCCGTTATTTTTATCGGGTGGCCATTGTTTGAGCCTTGATCCACAATCAGGGCTTTATTGATGCATTTATTTATTCAACATGACAAAATAAAATGATCGAACCTTAGACGCAGGAGTTCTTCTTTAACACCATAAGAAAACCCTGTTACATAAGCATAAATTCATACATATGGTTTGAAGGCTTATCTTTGAGTGTTAGAATTATGTGAAATTTTGATTTTTGATTTTTTGCCGCCAGTTTGTGTTCGCTATCGTACTTAAAACAGGCGACATACTTTTACAATGCAACAAATCTGAATCACCGCGACGCGTTTGTCTGCAGAAAAACGTCTGTATAGAGCACAGGCACTTGGGGTATGGACCCCCCACCCCTTCCATTTTTTTCCTTTTTAAATCTGGGGTTGAGTCGCCTTTTTCCTATTTTTGTATTCTAATGTGCACTATATGTTACGAATAATGTAACTCTTTTGTCTCTATAAGCTGTCTATAAATATATCGTTTTCGACTGATACATATAAAGAAAGGACTTTTAATTTTTCGTTGGGAATGGCTGTATATAGAGTTGAAATGTCGTACGGTTTTATGTTACTGATTTTGGTGAAATTTTATGATTTTAAATGTTTCTTAAAAGTTCCTTGGAATTTTTAAATATCCACATTTGATTTACACCATTTCTCGAATATATTCCATCTCTTCTCACTCTCCTCCACTCACTCTCTCCACTATCTCTCACCTCTTCCCCAATCACTCTTTCTCCCTCCCCACTCTCTCTCTCTTCTCACATTCTTCCCACTCTCTCTTCTCTTCCACACTCTGTCCATTCTCTGTCTCTCTCTTTCTCTCCTCTCCTTCCTCACTTCTCTCTCCCCCATTTCCCTCCTCTCTCACACTCCCTACTCTTTCTCCTTTCTCACCACTCTCTCACTCCCCCACTCTCTCTCTTCTCACTCTCCCCACTATCTCTCCTCTCTCACCTTCTCCCCACTCACTCCCCCTCCCCACTCACTTTCTGCCTTACTCTCCCCACTTTCACACTCTCCCTCCCACTCTCATTCCCCCTCCCCACACTCTCCCCACGCACCCCACTCTCTCTCACATTCTCCCCACTCTCTCTCTCTCACTCTCCCTCGCAACTTCCCCACTCTCTTTCTCCCACTCTCTCTACCTCCCCTCTCTTTTCCCCTCTCTTTATTTATTTCTTGTTCGTCTGACTCAGTAACTGTTTATCCTTAAAATAAATAAACTATATATATGCATAATACATAGATGTTTCATAGTTTATTTACAATAAAAAATAATGGGAAAAAACTTGTTCTACAACAAAGAGAAAATTCTTTTCGTTATCTTAAAAGAAATTATAAGATGTTTATTCTTGATCTTTTTACTTCAAAATGGATTTAGCAGAATTGTTTATTTATGCAAAAAAAAGTAAGTAATTTAAAATTATAAGGGCGATAACTTCAAACAACAGAAAATACTGCTTCCCTTTTCACAATTAGATCATTGCGTGGTTTGTTTTCGTATTTAATGAAGAAGAATTTTATATGCTTGAAGAACGTACAATACTTGTATGTTTATACTAACATGCAAGGAAGATTATACGTCAGCTTGAAATGCCCTAAATTATCCACATTCTGAGTGGAGGTCTATAAAATATTCTTTATTTGACCACGTATGTAATAAGGGTTTGACATGTTGAATGTTAGCCCAAATGCACTTGCATTATGACTCCCTCGTTGTTCTACTCATTACCCGGTATGTCATATTTTCTCATTGCATATGAATTTCGTTTGGTGCTTTATTCAAATGGGTGCTGTTAATAAATCCTACATGTAACCTTTATTTGTTGCATGGTTCTACTCTACTAACCATAGATTTTCACTTAACGTTTTTGAATGGATAGTGTTAAATGATTTACCGTTGGGCCATTAGTGTAATTTGAGTAAATGTTCACCTTGCTTCTGGGAAAATTACAACCATTCAATTAAGCAGTTGAGCCATTCAATAAAAAGAGCCATGCAAAATGTGTGCTTAAAAATTGTTTCAAGATTGCCTCTGTCGCACAGAGCGCCCTCCTCAAGCCATGCAACATTATAGAAATAAAGTTTGTAAATCGTAAAACATTTAAACCAAGCATTCAATTCTTAGTCTGAAGGAAAAATTTAATTTATGAAGAGGACCTGGGGTGAAGGGTAGGGGAGGGAACATGTTAAGAATTCGAAATTCCTTGAGAAGCCAACAAAAATTAATGCTCGCAGACTCTATTTACTGTGGTTTCATCATTAATCGTGGAACACCAATTTTCGTGGATTTCGTTGTTGAATCGATCCACGAAATCAAATATTCATCGAAGTTTGCATCGTCGCCACGGTCCGGAGTCTGCATATAGCTCCCTCCAGAATGGGAGAGGATTGTACATTTTGGCCGTGGTTTGCGACGATACGAAGTTTAGTGCCTCCATTTTGATTTATGATAAACCTTTAACAGTTTATATAAGTCTATTACGACTTTCGTCAATGCATGTGACACCCACCCCCTTTCCCCAACAGGTTTGGATTTATAAACGTATTTTATCAATTTTAAGAATATTTTTAAAAAAGGAGAAATACTATTACATAATTATCTCGCAACTTTTAGTACAAATGTTTAAATACAAGTATATGACAGGAGCAAAAATGAATAGGGAGAACCATACTGCAGTGCATGATTTGGAGACAAGCCAATCTTATTTACAATAAATAATCCTGCGCTCAACGTGTAAAACAAGAGAGCCATTCATATATATATATATATAAATATATATATATATATTTACATTTCCAATGTCTTTCTCTGAGATAAATCTACAAATAAGGTAATGGCTTTATAACCCCATAAATCGATTTGCTCAGCACGTGACAGAACTGAATGCTTTTTTGCTGCGTATTGCTTAGTAATACACCTGGTGGGGATGCTGAGATTTCTTATTATTGATTTTTTTAATTGAATCAAGGATCAGGTGAAAATGTAAATATGGAATAACTGTCTGTTTTTTTTTTTTTTTTTTTTTTTTTTTTTTTTTTTTTTTTTGTTTTATGATGATGATCAATCAATTTGCTCGCGTGATAATTTTACGCATAAACGCCTTCGTTTTGGGGGTCTTTTTTGGGGGGATGCTTTTTTTTTTATTAATCAAAGGTTTTGTTCCGAAAATGAAATTTTGAACGACCACATGGAGATGCTATCAATTACTATAATTACTTCATTTTTAAAATCATGTTATATATTTTGTCCCTCTTTACGGTTCATTCACCCTTATTTATTACATGAATAGGAAAGGGGGTATAGTGTTTTACTTTATAATGCCCCTAAAGCGGACAAAAGTTAAGATCTTCACTAGGAGTAAATAATATTTCAGCCTTCATACATATAAATTCACAGGCACCTGACGTTACTTATTTTTCTTTTAATAAAAAAATATATATACCCCCTACCTAATTTACTCCAACTGGAGGCGGCATTCTCGGGTTGATTTTCGATACTTGCGAACCGAATTAAATGCTGAATTCGCAAGCAATTTTAGTATAATGCCTTGAGTACTCACCAACATCGTTTTATGAGGTTGTTTATGAAATATACAGTCTGGTGAAAACATTTTATCAGACGGTCGAGTTTCCTTTTTACTTCGTGCATTTTAAAATTTTGCAAGACCTGTATCGAAATGTGGAGTGATATTTTGTTTTCATCGGTATTGATGAGTACTAGAAGCATTGTACTACTGATAAATTGTAAGTTCGGCATTTAATCTAGTTCACAAGTATCGAAAATCAGCTCCGGTTGGAGACGGTGAAATTTCCAGTTTTCGTAATGGCGCCGATTCTGACGTTTTCCTGGCACGTAAAATATCAAAATCGTGAAAAAAGCCCGGAAAACGTCAGATATTTCGGACTAGTGAGTTCAGTGTGCAAAGTACATCTAGTATTATTTGTCAGAATGTAAGCATTTTATATAAGGGGACAACCATTTGATTCTGAGTGTGGGGGTTGGGGTTGGAGGGGGTTTGGTAGATTTTGGAAATTTTTGAAAATGTTGAAAATATATAATCTGTCCTCTACTGGCAAGAAAATAAATAATCTGTCCTTGACTAGTGCTTTACTTGGTGCGTCGTTATAAATACACATATTAATTACAAATTATAAATAATACATAACATTGATATATAATTAAAATCGAATGCGGCGAGGAAAAATCCGACGGAAGAGATCAGGATTCGAACTCGGGCCCCCGGAACTCAGGTGCTCTACAAATTGAGCCATGTGGTAATCAGCGACCGAACCTGTCTGACCGCCATATTTTCCCCTCCTTAAAAGTATTTGCATCAGAAGACACCAAACCGGGTTCTTCCTGAAAGGTCTCTCAGTTGTCACTTCCACGGCATAGTCACGGCACCAAATGTAACCGGCGAGGAGGAAAATTCGACGAATCAGACCAAAATTCGAACCCGAACCCCCTGAATCACAAGTCAGATGCTCTTTTAATTGAGCAACATGTAGCTGTCTGTGCTCCATTCACCCTTTCCTCAAGGTCTTTGCCCCCAGAAGACCAGGCTCTTCCCTGCATGGCAGGTTTTTCATCTGTCATTCCTGGGCATGGCAGGCACCAAATATAACCAGCAAGGAGAAAAAATGCGATGGATCAAACCCACCCCTTGAATTACTAGCCATGTGCTCCAACTGAGCAATCCGATAACCCGGGTTCGAATCCTGCTCTTAATTTCCGTCGAATTTTTTTCTCATCTGTGAGTCGCCGTTTACATAATAATAATCCCCTTCCCCTTTCTAACTTAGTTACCCAAGTTTTAAAATAAAAGTCCAGAGAAAAACCTTGTGAAGACGTACGTTAAAAACTACAATTTACAGTATTTTCTAGGATTTTAGTTACAAGTCAAATGGCGCTAAATGTCAAGCCGGATGACGTCACAGGACTTTTCGAACAACAGGAAAACGATTTGGTTATGGCTATTAAAATAATTAATTTTTTATCTATAGAAATCATAAAAGAAAAGGTCTTAGAAGACCTGAGAGGTAAGAAAACATATTGTTTATAATTTTACTATTTTTAGCTGGTTTGTCACCGTGATGACGTCATGCTTGGTAACTGCTAGGTAGCGTTGCGTTTTGATTACTGTTGTTAGTTACTCACTTCGATCAGTGGTGAATAGACGTGTTTTTCACAGAGCGACAAAAATCTCAAATATCATAATGAAAAGAGAAAGATCTTCCGAGAGAAAGAGCAAGAGTGTGTCTAAAAGGGTAATCCTTCAGAAAATAAAATTTTATTGGTCTTTAATGCTTCTTTTTTATGATCTAGAGTTATTTACAATATTTTCAGAAATGTTATAGGAATGGCTGATTTATTAACTTCGACAAATTTATACACAAAAAATGTATTCCTCAATTCGTTTAACCAAATAATTTGGAGAAAACATGCAACCGATCTCTTACAATATTTGTACACAATACACCCACAAACCAAAAAAAATGTCCCGGGGGGGGGGGGGGATCATGTTGTTAGGGATAAGAAAGTTATTTTAGTACAAAGACCACTGGAACATAGTGGGATGAACAAACAAATCCTCAGTGGATGGGCTTGTGTGGGATAAACTAAAACTTCAAAACATCGATGTAAACAGACGGAAAGCAATATGTGCCAGAGAAAAAATCGGAGGAAATTCGGTTTACAAAATAAAAAGTTTCATTTAAAATTTCGATAATTTACGGCAATCTTTAATTCTACATTACATCTACTGAAAACTTTGTTAACTTACTTTTATAATGTATCTTGCTCACGATATTTGCCTGATAAATCGTTGCAATCATTTAAAAATAAAAAATATCTGTATCAGTTGACGTCGGTAATTATAAACAAAGGGGAAAGCACTCTTCAGTAACCGATACAAGGGGAGGGTACCCCAGCAATTTTCTTTTTGTTCTTCCTTGACTTTTTTTTAGATAATTGTTTTAAAAATCTAATATGTACCTTTTAATTTCACTGGTTTATTTGACTGACAGTTACCGTTTGAATTAAACAATTCTTTCTCCTCGGCTTGGTATGACCATTTGACAATATGCACCGTTTTATGAATCTTATTTTTGCTTAACTAAACAGCAACATTTCTTTTAATACGATTTAAAGTACTTATTTTTACGACTGCAACTCTTTACCATATATTCCATGCGCGGATCTAGAGGGGGGGGGGTCAGGACCCCCCCCCCCCCCCGGAATTTGCAGAGTTATAAAAAGTATATACTGAAGCATATAAAAAATGACTTTGGACCTCCCCCCACCCCACCCTAGAAAACGTGCGTGGACCCCAATATCACCACCAGGAATTAGGCGTTTTTCATGTTTGAAAAAATGGATTTTACCTTTTCAACAGAAATAAACACATGTCGGTAAAAAAAAAAAATCCCAAGAAATAGTATGGCGTTCAAATCGCAATATTTTGAATATGCCCCCCTCAATAATTACGTCTGATGACTGTTTTTCCATTGACAAGGAATTTTTGCTTGGTATATGCTCCTCTAAATTAAAAATGAATGCCCCCCCCCCTCCCGTAAAATACATAGTATTTTTCTTCAAAGTTGTAAACATTGTACATGCCATACGAGATAAAAGTTATGCAAAAATTCGATGTCTGTTAAATTAAAGCGTATTTATAGATAAATATCTAGTTATTTACCCAGCATTATAAAAGCATAACAAAAAAATTGACATGTGCAAAATTTTCAATCGGCAGCTCTTTATTTTTCGTTTTAGCGCCGTATAGACACCTCCTCAGATGACAGTCGTCAGTGGTACGAGGTGATGCTTGCCCTGGCTGCCAAATCAGCTGTAAGTCTTCTCTCTCTCTCTCTCTCTCTCTCTCTCTCTCTCTCTCTCTCTCTCTCTCTCTCTCCAGTGAATACTCTCTATAATCTCTATAATTTCTCTCCAGTGCAAACAAGTCTTTACTTCTGCTGCTCACGAATGGAGAGAGCACATTAAAGACTGGGTCAGAGTCTGAGTGCTGGCATTTTCATTTGTCAACTACAATCACCATGTGATTACATGTAAAATGTATATCAGTACAATGTAATACTAAAATGCTTTATATTTTTCTGTTGGTTGTATCAATTATCATTCAGCTTTATCAAAATATTTTTTGAGGAGCGTAGGGAGCTTCCTACCATACCTCAACCTACGCACAAGGTAAGTATCCAACTCATATTCGCAATGTCCTAACGTACATGTATAATATTTTTTTGGACGGTTGAGAGATTTTTTTAAACTGAAGTTTACAATATGATAATCTCTTACAGATGGAGTGGTTGGCAAGAGTCAATTTTGAGCACAGATCCATGCGCCGTAACATACCACAACAGAGACGTCAAAAAGTCTCCAAGAAACAAGACTTAGATTCCTCTTTTTATGTCTTCTAAGGAGGATTTGATATGGTAAGTTAAGGCCCCCTCTTGGCACTCAATACAATATGTATGAAAAAAAATTGTATTTGTATCGGTGTAATAAAACCTCGGAAAATAAAAAAAATATATTTCCGAAACAAATTTCTATATTCAAAAGTAAAATTTAGAGGTTTATGATAACTGGAAATTAGCTTTCGAAGCAGGGATCAGCTCATTTGATTGACGCAGGGCAAAACTCACAGCGATCTCTAGAGAATATTACGGATAACCGAAAATTAGCTTTCAAGACTGAGATTAGCTCACTTGACTAACGCACAGCAAAACGGGAATTAGTCCTTTAACAGCGATTTCTAGAAAATTATTCACAACTAACGATCTAATTTTATAGAGAGAAAATCAGATGGGGTATAATAAATATACTGAGTAGATATTGATGCAGTTGTCTTCTTTTTTTTTTTTTGTAGGATATGTCTGCATGGGCGCAAATTGTTCGCAAAGCCACCATCATCACAGTACAAATGTACTTTGAATTTGCACAATTTCGCCTTCTTTTGGGGCATGTGTATGAATGTGCTGTTTTATATAATTATACAACACAGTTGTTGCATTGTTTTGGCAAAATTATAACCATCTCAGTACCACTGTTGTCAGAATTAGTGTTCACACCGTTTCTGCACTGCATTTTATGATCCCTTATGTGTGATGTACATAGACAATGTTTTATATATATGTATATAGAATTCATTTGCTGCGTGCTTTAGCAGATGTATTTATTTATTTGGCAAAGTTTCATTTGCTTTTAAAAGGATGGATGGATGGATGTATTAGATAGATAGAGAGATATAGATAGATGGATGGATGGATGGATGGATGGATACTCATTCTAGTTTACTGACAAGGAATTAAACTCTGGATCGCTCAAATTATCTTACTCATACACTATGTGTATATATGTATATAGTAAATGCATGGTGTTTTTGATGTAGAAATAAAACATTCTTCAAAAAATTGAGTTTGTTTTTTATTACCTCCGTTGATATTACTAATTTGTTATAAATAATTACTAATTTGTTACAACTAATTACTAATTTGTTATAATAAGTTGATTATCTGTTATAACAAATTGATACCGTAATTTGTTATATCAAATTAATAATTTGTTAAAACAAATTAATAAAAGATACTGCTGCGGCCCTAACACGCTTCCGTAAAATAGAGCTTTCTACCAAGATGCAGTTGGAATATCCCACCTTGACGATATCATGAAAAATACATATTTATTGATTTCGCTTTTTTCTCTGTTAAAATATCAAAGTTGACTACATATCACTACCGGTACATTGACAACTGAATCACTCTAATGTAAAAAAAAAAATCAAACAGAAGATGACCACCATTAAGATTTCATTTAGGTGTGCAAGTCTAAATTTTTGAAATTTTCTTGCTTTTGATGTGTTATGTTTACATAATATTCTGATTAATTAATGATGCTTCAGTCAACTTACACTTCCAAAATCTTTGTAAAGAAATATTTATGAATATAAATAAAAGAAAATGCAAGTACAAATATTTCTAATTTCATAGGTCTTGTACAATAGAAAGAGAGATAATCCAAGTACAAATATCCTTAAAAATTGCTTCCCCCAAAATATTTTAATGAATTAGTGAATAAATATCTCTCCATATCTATTTCAGAAATAAGGTGGTCTATACATGTAGTTGGATGAATAATAAAACAAAAGAAAATGCTTTTCTATAATTTATAATAATCTACAATAAAGGTTAAAGACAAGACATTATCACAGATAAAGAGTTTTCAAAGACGAGCAAGATACAGAATACAATCTCAGACATTTCAAACAACATTTAAAGCATCTTAATGGTACTTGGTGTTTGTACAACTTACAAAACGATGAAAACATTCACTTCCTATCTTTATGTTATGTTTGCATAATCCATGATTAAAATTGCTGGAGATTTTTTTACTGTTATATGAAGATTCTAAATGTTTCCTTTGCAGAATATATACATATATTTATCAACATGAAAAAGGAATAAGTCTCAGACCTCAATCTTCCAAAATGAAAAATAAAATTGAGTGATGATGATATATTACCAGCATGAATCATATCATCCATAACTAGGGTGGGTAAGACATTGCCTCATCAACCTGGACAGGCATTCTCAATGAAATTATCTGGTTATCAAATTCTTTATGTAAACCTAAAGTGATAAAAGCGTATCACTCAGCATCTGTTTTATTGGTGTCCAGATTAACAAGGTACTACAGTAATGAAGCATTGTGTCTTCATATAGAAATCTTTCTCTAGTCAGAATATATATGCTGTGCTTTAAATTTTGATTAATTATGATTAGACAAGAAGTATAATACATATATACATGAAATAAAAATACCCTACATCACCATCAAATATATTCATAAACAAAATTATTCTCATACACGCCGAGCAATTTTTTTAAAGGACGGAATGTGTTTGCACATAAAAAAAAAATTGCCTGCATAATGATTCAACTAGAATTCAGAACCTAACTTGTTTATCAATATTATTACAAATGTACTAAAATTTCTGATATGTAAAATCTTGCTTCTCTATCATCTGTGCCTTCTGTCATCACAACATATGCACTGAGATTTCTCTCTGAACAACATCTCTGTATCAGCTATGCAAGGCATTCAAAAAATCATACACCGATTACTAGACAAGTGAATTCAGTATATTACAGTATATACATATAAAAAAAATATCATATTCTTTGCCTTGTGAACCAATAATTTCAAAATACAAATCACACATATATGTAATGTCAGGAAAATTGCACATTTTATGAAATGCTCAAGTTTGCATCATATTCAACAACTACTAAAAAACAGTTTCCACTTCACAACACAGTATAATTTTGCTTTAATACAAAATGGGTATTTCATCTAAGCAAAAAGTTGTTTAATGTATACTCTTCTTTTTACCTATAAAGAGGACCAAACCAGTAGGTGGTGGTACACACTCTTTAGTATTCTGTACACTCCTTATTTTACTTCAAAAACACTAATGTTTACATAGAATCATGAGTAACCTAAAAATCTTCAATCTTGCACTTGTTTCTACGATGTAAAAGTTTAATATAGAGTAAACTAATTGAAAAAAAATGTCTACTTCCTGTACAACTCTGTACAATAATTTTATCATGTACTCTGATGTATTTTTGGGGGGGGGGTGTATTTTACAGAAAACGATTTCCTTTCATGGATACCACAATTTCATGCCATACTAATGTGTTTACTACTCAACAATTTTTACAAATTCAAGTATTTTTCTTCACATGTAACTTTTATTCACTATTCACCCATGGTTCATCGAATGTGAAATTGAAAGTGTTTGGAAATATGACAAATGTGCTTTATGTTTTTCGGGGGATATTATGCAGTCCAGTAACTTTGTCATACTTTAAAAAATCTGCAGTTGTCACAATGGTAGCAATAATAAGTCATCCACTCTAATTCTTGACATTAAAAGCAAACAATGACAATAAGTATTTTGCTCAAGAAAAAAAAAATAATTTCACAACACCATCACGATATGATTCCCCCATATCAAATTATATTGCTCAGATCTACAATTTTTTTTGTAGAACGCTTATTACCAGTACCATTTACAATAAATATTAAATACATTAATGATTGAATTCATAGGAGCTTGCAGGGTGCTGTATTTCACAGATAAAATAATTAATGAACAACAATCAATTTACTGGAAGTCAAAAACTCCTTGTGTGAAGGTCTTAAATTTATCCATGATCATTAAAAGGAAAAAAAAAAGATTATAATTAAATAAAAATGTTCATTAATAAGTCCCTCTGTGATAGTGTCATGCTGATTACATCAAACAACCATTTTACTGTACACTCTAGCATAATATCAAACAACCTTCCTTTTCCCCTGCATACAATCATTCTTAGAGGTAATTTCCAAAATGATAATACTAGTAGACTTTCTGCTAAGTCTTATTGTGGGATACATTTATAAGATTCAAAGAAAATTCTCTCATCATTTAAACCTTGCTCATTCCTCTTCCAATATAAAACAGTTAGATGTGTACATCTCACCATTCAAATATTACTCAACATCATCAACTTTCTCATATCTGAAAATACAATAACACTACATATATTGAAAGGCTTATGTTTGGAAAATATATTTTTGTTGAAAATAATTTTGCAAATATATGTGGTATGGATACGAGGGTTGTTAGAAAAGTTCGTGGACACATTGATTTACGGAAAATCTATTGTGTACTGTGAAGTATGACCTATATATCTGATTAAATTCCTATATTTTGTTTATTAGTATGTAAAAAATCAGGTCCATACTAAAACTGAAAATTTACAACGATTTTTACTATGTGGTCATAGAATTCACGGAGCAATCACTTGAAGTTAAGTGACGTGACAATCAGATTTCAAACCCGTTAAGCTTTTTATTAGTTCTAAATATCTTTCATTTCTTTAGACTTTTCTTGTCTTTTTTCTACTTAAAAATTAAATATCTATATCAAGACATGTTACTTTTCTTCTATAATGTCTTTTGTGTTGTTTCGGATATTAGTGAGATCTTAAAATTTAAAAATAATTAAAATAAATGTCTACGCAGTTAAGCGATCAGACATGGAAACAATACAAAATCCATAGGCGCAACTTCCATGCGATAAGTGGGGTACTGAGGTATCGCAGGAGTTGATCGTTAAAAATGTTAATCCTTCCATTCTTATAAAGCTACTACCGTTTAAATACTTTTGTTCTTTGTACGTGTAGGCAATTTCCAGCAGCATCTTGGAGCATTTTAGTCTATTTTTAGACATTTTCTTGTCTGCACACATAATTTTTTAGTAGCTCGGTGCTCCATGACGTTCAATGACGTTCCCATTCTTGGCTTTGCTTTTACGGGTTGATTATTTATAGATGGCTATAAAACAGTCATACACCCTCCAATTTAATTCAAAATTTCGCCAAGTGACGTTTTATGAATACTGTAGCGCTAGGTAAAATATTATAATTCTTTTTGTGCTACAACTGTGCAATTTTCAATTTCATTAAAAAGTCTATGTAATGTAAACGTGCGAAAAAGTAGCATGCTCCATGAAGCATGTTTTATCAAAATAATATAGCTGTATATTTTTTAAGGATCACCGGAAAACACCAAATCTTTGTATATTTATTGGAAAATAGGTAAAGTTTTTATCTGGAGAGTTTAACCGGTTTCATAGAAATAGCGCGCTCACAATAGAACTTGTCCACGAACTTTTCTAACAACCCTCGTACATTAAATACAGTCAAACCTAAGTATTCAGGAAACCAATAATCCATACACTTTACCTTCTGGACAAAATTTGTGGGGAACAGAATTTACATTTATATAAACCAATTTTAAAAAATTCAATTCAGTAATCCAGCTTTCATTCTTCCGGACGATTTGCTAAGGGAATACAAGTATCTAAATTAACATGGATTATCTGTATTTATAAAATGAATGTGCTTCTTACTTTGCTAGTCTCCGTCTGAGGTCCTTCAGTTGGTCGTTTTTCTTCATTAGCATCTGCTTTAGATTTTTGAATGGGTTGGTTTGACTGACTTTCTTCTCAAGTTCCTACAAAATGAACCTCAATTTGAAAACTTTTCCTATACATTTAATCACCATATAATATTTATAATATTTTTATCCAACAAAAAGAAAAACACTGTAAAACAGTATTTAAATATTCAGTCACAATCCTTCAATGTGACACAGATTTTCACGCCTAAAATCTCCCTTACATATCCATACATTTACATTTATGATACATATGTTGTTCATTCTTATTCTCATGTTTTTCTAAACTTTATACCTTTTCAGCCATTTCCAACATTTCTCTAATTCGAAGCAACTCGTGCTTTGTTGACACTAAATCTTTTTCCATTGCGTTTGATGAACTGGCATTGCTTCTTTTTGTCTACAATAGATATGCACGTGTATTTAAATATTATCCAGTCAAACCTCGTTATCCTCGGACCAAGAAAAAAATGAGATATCCAAGGATTTGAGATATTGAGGGTAAAATAACTAAAGAATAAGTGGTTGGGACTTCCAAATCACTACAACATATCCATGGTATTCGAGATATCAGTGTTTGTAATACCAGAAGTTCAAATGTTTATATAATATTTTACTGGTTCTGTTTATAATTTTATGCCAGCCACAGGAATTAAATGAAGAACAGATATTTTGTTTTATTTAATAGAATTTATGTTCTAGGGGTTTACTGATACACTACATTTTACCCCGGGTATGTTACATGGCTTGATACACTGCTCACAATATGAATTAATATCTACCAGCACAATAAAAACAAGATGTGTTTGTGAAACACTGATGCCCCCGTATGGCAGCTTTTGGCGAAGGTTAAAGTTTGTCAAATGAAAGTCAAAATCCAGGCCAAAAGATATAAAATGTTAAATTTGAAAGCCCTAGCTGGAACTGTTCAAATATTATGGCGAAGGTTAAAGTTATTTAAAAGTAAGTAAAACATCAAGGTCAAGGTCAAAGTTGTTGGTATCCAAAGGAAGATCTTGTCACAAGGATTACATATGTAAAGTATGAAAGCCCTAGCACTAACCATTCAAAAGTTATGGCCAAGGTTAAAGTTTTTGGAAAGTAGGTCAAACTTCTAATTCAAGGTCAAAGGGTCAAAGTGGTTGGTATCCAAAGGAAGGTCTTGTCACAAGGATTACATATGTGAAGTATGAAAGCCCTAGCACCAACCATTCAAAAGTTATGGCCAAGGTTAAAGTTTTACAAAAGTAGGTCAAACTCCAAGGTCAAGGTCAGAGGGTCAAAGTGGTTGACATCCAGAGGAAGGTCTTGTTACAAGGAATACACATGTGAAGTTTGAAAGCCCAAGCACCAACTGTTCAAAAGTTATGGCCAAGGTTAAAGTTTTTCAAAAGTAGGTCAAACTCCAAGGTCAAAAGGTCAAAGTTGTTGGTATCCAAGGGAAGGCCTTGTTACAAAGAATACACGTGTGAAGTTTGAAACCCTAAGCACCAACTGTTCAGAAGTTATGGCCAAGGTTAAAGTCTCATAAATTTTTGCAAAAGTGGGTAAAACTCCAAGGTCAAGGTCAAAAGGTCAAATATGATGGTACCCAAAGAAAGGTCTTGTCACAAGGAATACACATAGCTCCAACCAATCAAAAGTTATGGGCAAGGTTAAAGTTGACAACAGACAGACAAACAGACAAACAGATAAACAGATAAACAGACAAACAGACAGACGGGACAAAAATAATATACCCCCGGGATCTTTCGATCCGGGGGCATAAAAATCAATAAAGTGAACCGTTAGGGTATATGATAAGCCTGTCAGGAATTGGTCAGTAAGCATATGTAAATAAATTAATTTTAGAAAACCTTTAGGGGAAAAAAGTTAAATATGATCTTTTTGAATTGGTATATTAGTATTAAATAGAATGCTTAATTTGCATTTTTTGTAGAAGCATAAATTTTCATGAGGATAAAAGGTTAAAGTTGACAACAGACAGACAAACAGACAAACAGATAAACAGACAAACAGACAGACAGACAGGACAAAAACAATATACCCCCGGGATCTTTCGAGCCGGGGGCATAAAAATCAATAAAGTGAACCGTTAGGGTATATGATAAGCCTGTCAGGAATTGGTCAGTTAGCATATGTAAATAAATTTTAGAAAACCTTTAGGGAAAAAAAGTTAAATATGATCTTTTTGAATTGGTATATTAGTATTAAATAGAATGCTTAATTTGCATTTTTTGTAGAAGCATAAATTTTCGTGAGGATAAAATTTTATTGTTTCCAAAGTAACCCTATTCATTATATAGCCATATAAAAATATCATGTGGGATTTAATTTTGTTGCTAATTGTTAACAACGAAATAAACGAAATTAAATCCCGCACAAATATTTCTGCTTTTACAGACTTCACAAAATGAAAATAAAATACCTCAGATATATATATATATAGAGAGAGAGAGAATTAATAAGAAAAACTTACACTATCAAGATCTGATTCAAGATTGGACAATTTCTTTCTTAGATCATCCACTTCCCCATCATTCTGAAATTGGTTAATGTTTAAAAATTAAATAATCAGTAAACAAGAGTGTCCTTTATGTTAATGCCAAAGGGCACTAGTTTGATAGGTTTTTTGCTCACCTGAGCCAAAGGCTCAAGTGAGCTTTTCTGATCAAAATTTGTCCATTGTCTGTGTCGTCGTTGTTGTTGGCGTTGTTGTAAACTTTCCACAATTTCTTCTTCTTCTCCAGAACTACTGGGCCAATTTCAATTAAACTTGGCACAGAGTATCCTTGGGTGAAGGGGATTCAAGTTTGTTCAAATAAAGGGCCTTGCCTTCTTCCAAGGGGAGATAATTATGAATTCGTGAAAAATAAATGGCATCATTTAAAAATTCTCTTCTCAAGAACCATTGTGCTTGAAAATATGAAACTTATTTGGAATAATTGTGAGGTAGTGTAGATTCAAATTTGTTCACTTCATGACCCCCGTGGGTAGCATGGGGCCACAATGGGTGATAAATGTTTTATATAGGAATACATAGGAAAAATCTTTAAAAATCTTCTTCTCAAGAACAGCAAAGCCAAGATTGGTCATATTTATATGCAAGCATCCTCAGGTAGTGTAGATTCAAGTTTGTTCATATCATTACCCCTGTTCATATCATGACCCCTTGGGGTAGGGTGGTCCAACAATGGGCGATCAAATTTTTACATAGGAACACATAGGAAGAAATCTTTAAAAATCTTCTCAAGAACAGCAAAGCCATGATTGGTCATATCTATAAGCAAGCATCCACAGGTAGTGTAGATTCAAGTTTGTTCAAATCATGACACCCGGGGGTAGGGTTGGTCATATTTATATGCAAGCATCCTCAGGTAGTGTAGATTCAAGTTTGTTCATATCATGACCCCTGTTCATTTCATGACCCCTTGGGGTAGGGTGGTCCAACAATGGATGATCAAATTTTTACATAGGAACACATAGGAAGAAATCTTTAAAAATCTTCTTCTCAAGAACAGCAAAGCCTTGATTGGTCAAATCTATAAGCAAGCATCCACAGGTAGTGTAGATTCAAGTTTGTTCAAATCATGACACCCGGGGGTAGGGTTGGGCCACAATGGGCGATCAATGTTTTACATAGGAATACATAGGAAAAATCTTTAAAAATCTTCTTCTCAAGAACAGCAAAGCCATGATTGATCATATCTATATGCAAGCATCCTCAGGTAGTGTAGATTCAAGTTTGTTCAAATCATGACCCCTGAGGGTAGGGTGGGGCCGTAATTGGGGGATCAACGTTTTACATAGGAATACATAGGAAAAATCAGCAACAGCCAATCTGTGTCAAAAGCATCCTCAGTAAGTGTAGATTCAAGTAAGTTCAAATCATACCCCCCCCCCCTCACTTTTATATTTAAACTTTTCAAGACTGAACTGATTTCTGCTTTTTCCTAGCTAGAGTGCTCAGGTGAGCGATGTGGTCCCTGGGCCTCTTGTTTTTTTTGTATTGCTCATTAGCTTAGACATTCATATAAATTTTGCTGACATGTTCTGATCTGCTATAATCATTTTCACCAAAAGAAGTGTACTAATTATCTAACCCTCACTCTTTCCGATCATACCTGATTTGATCTGCCTGCAACAGAGGAAGTTACAGCACTAGCTGCCACCTATAAAAGAACAAACCATGATTTTATTACATGTATAGATTATACATAATGTATATTCATACTAAACAGCTATCTTTATTATTGCTCATGTACTGTCTCACATGTGCAATTTAATAAATCAGGCGAAGGCAGTTATTCAGCTATTATGATCTAATAACTGTCATATCTATTTCATTACATGCAAAGTAAAAATTTCTATGAGCCTAAAAACATTAGTAAATGAACAAATGAGTTTGCTACATACTATACAATCTGGTAATAAAAATGTAAACATTAAGTTTTCTGTTTTGTAAATAACTCACTGACATAGATAGTAGTGACTTACCGTTCCTCCTAAAGCTTTGACTTGCTGCTCCATTTGTTTTGTTTTTTCTGATAGTTTAAGATTTTCTCTTTCTAATTCCTCAATTTTCTATTTTAAAAAAAGAAGATTTAAATTAAACTGCATATACTAGTAATACATTCAAGCCAGACAAAACAGTAGACATGGTCATCAGTTTTTAGATATTTTTCACTTTTTTTGTATCAAGTCCTCTCCCCCTACCCAATTTTTCACTTTTTTTGTATCTCCCCCTCCCCACCCCACCCCACCCCCCAAAAAAGAAAGAAAACATCAAATTAATTAATGTATACTTCATATCTTGTCAAGTCCAGTAACCTTCTCATAAACTGTTTCAATGATCATCTCTCTTTAAGAGAATTAGAAAACTTTATGAGATCGAAGTTTGAGCCATTGAGAGTCACATGTAGCCACAACCTACCATGTGTAGTAGAGCTGCTCCGCCAGATTCATTGATTGGAGCTAATTTCATTTTCTTTAATACACTGTTGAAATCTGTGTCTCTTGTTGTCCCAGCAAATTCCCTTTGTTCAAAGTCTGCTATAGTTTCTATTAATTCTCTACAAAAAAAATCCTTGGATTCACTATTCATTTTATATACGAATGAAAAGTAGTGAAATATTGTCATGTGTAATTAATTTGTTATATCCCCTCCTCTTCCCTGTTTTGGATGAAAATTCTTACCTATTTTCTAATTCTGAGATATCTGCCTGTAGTTTGAGGTGCCACTTTTCTGCCTGCTGAAACATCTGCCTCAGAAGTAGAACATTTGTATAAGCAGTGTTATCTAACTCTCCCTCCACTTCCCCCCGCACAACTGACAGCAGCCCATCCAACATGTCTGTCACCTCATCAATGGTGTAAGTCGTTTCATCCAATCTTTTTATTTTCAGAAAAAAAGAAAAGAAGTGCTCTTGTTAAAGTATTCTAGATATTTTTTTTTCAAAAATAAGCAAATTTTTTTTTATTAAAGGAAACCCATTCATACACCATTTCTAAGTATATGAAGATTCAAACAAGTCTTACTTCATTGTTTTTCTTTTTCAGCTAATTGTACAGAGCTAATGTCCATTATAAATAATATTTGTCAATAGAGAGAGAAGGATGCATACTGGAATATCCAATCATTTCAGAGTTTTTTTTGGATTCTGTATAGTAATTAGTGTATGGAACTAGCATCTTCGCAAGCCAAGGGTTTTTGATCCGCTTCACTCTCCACAAAGGTTTGTGGGAGCGATGCGGACCGAAAACCCTTGGCTTGCGAAGATGTGGAACAAAGGGATCTGGATGTCACCATTCTGCTGTTTATTACCATCATACAGTTCTGATGGTCATGAGTATATAAGTTGATTATTGTAGATTGCATAAATTTGATGATATCGGAGCCACTGTCAGGTCCCATCGAGGCTGGCACCATGATATTCACAATTCTAGTTTCCCTTTATTTATGAATGTAACATACTTAAATTATTTGAAATTAGTTCAGACACTTCTGAGAAGAAACTGAAAATAATTCAAAAGTTTATGAATGACACTTAAGCATGAGGACAGACATAATCAGCTGTAAGTTATCTGAATGATTCATTGACTCAGATGACCTAAAATGTGTACAGAAAGTCTATGTAATTTAGTTCTCAATGGATTTTTTTACCTGCTGTTCTTTAGTTCCTCAAAACACATCTCAACAGCTCTTAACCTCTGACCTCTTTGATAACGGGTAAACCTCATGTAATTAACTACTTGAGCTTGATGATGTTCATTCACCCCAAGATTAGCCTGAAATTAAATGATTGATAGAATTTTGAATTAAGATAAGTACATAATTTCATAACTCTGATCACTCCAATGTTTTTACTTGTGTCATAGGTTAACATCAGCTTAATCACTAAAATATCTGTAAATTTATATGATTTTATCACACAATATTTATCATTTCTCAATTTTTACATTGTACAATGAGTTATTTCTGCTTCACATCAATTAGAAACAATGCTTATCACTAAGTGACTTGTAGTTTATGATAGTACATTTTATGTATGTGATATGGCAAAAAAAAAAAAAAAACAACATATAAGTGCAATCTACACACTTGCATGAAATGAACAGTAAAAAGAATATCCAATATAAATTTAGCAGATAAATTATAAGGAAGGAAAAGGTGGGGCAAAAATTGTTTTTTTGTTTCTCATACAGTCCCTGAAACGTTCTACTTTCCCATTTTTCCGTTCGCTCACCGTTCGTTCACCGTTCGTTCAGCGTGCGTTCACCTTTCGTTCACCGTTCGCTCTCCGTTCACAGTTTTGCGTTCAGCGTTCACCATGCGCTCGCGTTCACCGTTCACAAAGCATTCAGCATTCGCTCTTCGTTCGTTCACTTTGCGTTCACCTTGCGTTCAGCGTTCACTTATCGTTCAGTCCTTATTGTCATTCGTAACTCCGAAGTGAAAGGACTTATCTTTTTTTAAGTAAGGATGTGCAGATTTTGAATTTAATAATTAACATATCGTGTTCAAAGAATCATTATTTCATGGGAAAAAATTATCTACAATATTTATTTTTATTATTTTAACTTAGCTGTTAGGTTATTTATTAAATTTATCTGGAAAATAAATGTTGTTATATGTACCTATGTAGAATGATGCTTAAAAATTAAAGTTAAATACGGGCAATATACAGATACTTCAAGCACTAGAACATTTTGTTGTTATGTTAAAGATGACAAATCGTTAATGGATAGATAATAATCGAAGTCATTTAATTTACCAACTGCAGCAAAGATACGAAAATATCTACTTCTAACACATTTTTTTTAAATGATACTAAAATACATGTGAGAACTAGTTCTGAGAATTATAAACAGTACTGCTGATATCCAGTTAATTAAATATATTTGGAGCGAATTAAATTGATAGTGTGGTTTAAAAAAATATTTGTTTAAAATGTAATACATTATAGAATTTTTTTTCTTCTTTACATATATAAAGTCTTTAATAAGAGAAAGATAATGCCTTTATAACATGATTTTATTAATATAACCAAGGTGATTCTCCAGTTATGATATTTTTCACCGCAACTTTATATGTTTGCCATTCGATATAATTAAGAGTCCCCCCCCCCCTTTCCCCTAAATCGGTTACTTAGTTAGTATTTCCAGTATATTTTAATTAACATTTAAAAAGAAGTTAATGTGTTTTGTAGCACAAAAATTTCAGTCTCAAACCAAACATGCATCTAAACAAATTCATTAAACAATAGTACACATGTAGTTCAAAATATACATGTGCAGGCAGTGATATATTAAATTGGCAGGGAGTATGTTTCAAATTCAAGCGGCTTAATCATTCGAAGTGTTTATTCAAAATGTATTTTATGTATTCATTTTTTATATAGAAATGTTGGAATCAGATCTAGAAATGATAAGAAAAAATGTTAAAACTTCTTGGAAGTACTAACAATTTGCCTTCGTTGTGACGAGACTTCCACACCTGTACAGAGTCGAATGATTTTGATTGACAGGTCAAGCACGTGGACTTCGTGTGAACTTGAAGCAGGAAAATAAAAACCGATTATGACTGTAAAACAAATAGATTTGTTGATAAAAAAAAAATTTCTTTCACTGCCTGATATATTTAGAAAACAAAATTAAGAATTTTTGTTTGATAAAGGTACAAACATTTGAGGAAGGGGGGGGGCTTATACCGAATCTCTCTCTCTGTCTCTATCTCTGTCTCTCTCTCTCTCTCTCATTTGTCTGTTTAATAAAAACTATGACAGCATATTACTTAAATATCAAGTTGTAAAAATTTATTATATAACAAATAATATAAAGGCCTCTTTGTATCATCTTGTCTGAGTATAATCTCGGCCGGGAAATGTCTACAGATACATGTAAAAGTCTGCTCAATAAATCATCATAAAAAATAAAACTGACATATATTATTGCATTAAAATTTTAAAATACGAGTGCATTTATGCAATACGTTCACATACCTTTGTAAAATATTTTTTTTTTCTTTAATCATTTTACACGGAATCGCCTTGGCACGGAAATATATATATGGTTGTTACAACCGTTGTAATTCATTCTATAAGTCCGTAGTTTTCTCTTCTAAAATCCACATTATTTGTAATGGTTTTATATATCAAATAAGAATAAACATATTTATTTTACAACTAGATTAATTTTTTCTTTTATACTACAGCGTTCGGTAACAATTACATGTACAATGTTTTACAGCGATGAAAGTCGTGTTATTAAAAATTGAATTTAAACATCGTACGTATGTGCAGAAAATATTGTAAGAAACTTAAATTATTAATTTTACTTAATGTGCATGTATCGCCTTTCATAAGACAAATTTCATTGATTTGTTTATTTATTTATTACTTATTTTTTTAGCACCAGGCATTAGAATACAATAGAATAGTTTCAATGCAAGGAAAAGATCAGAGGCATTCCGAATAAATCGTTCATCTTGCGTTCACCGTTCGTTCACCGTTCACTTTGCGCTCGCGTTTGCGCTCCGTTCGCGTTCTGCGTTCGCTCACCGTTCACCGTTTACACATCGTTCACCAAGTTGCGTTCAGCGTTCACACATCGTTCACTCACCGTTCGCTCTGCGTTCGTTCAGCGTTCGTTCACCGTTCGTTCAGCGTTCGCTCACCGTTCATGTGGGAAAGTAGAACGTTTTAGGGACTGTAATTGTTAACACAATATTAATTCACAACTTTACTATATTTTCACTAACAATCCATGGAATTAAAGTCATATCTCCGATGTTAAACAAATAATGTCATCTTACATCTTTGTTTATACTGATTGCATACAATCTTTATCTTCCAATGCAATGAGAGGATAATGTGCAGAAGGGCACTTGAGTTAGAAATGCAGATCATGTTATGTGTATTCTCTTGAACAAGTTTTCTGGTGCTTAGTTAAATGGTCATACTTAGATAGAACGTTCTATCATTAAAATGATATTGTCCTACGGACCCAGTTTAACGATAGAATTTGTTCCATGTACTGGCAATGTTGCAAAATAAACACGGGCGATAACTCGTACTCTGTGCATTTTCTACGAACAATACAGAGAGTTCCGAATGTTAACATGGCGTTAAATTTGAAGCGAGGAAAAAACGTTGAGAAAATTAGTTGAATTTTTGTATTTATATGGATTATTTTTTAGGTTAAAAGACATATACCATCTCAAAAAGGTTTGTTATGATTAATTTGGTAGTTATTTTCAGTGCAACTCCTTTTGTATTCTTCAAAATCATTTCGGAGTGGATCCACTCCGATTTGCTACATTGCAAGTATATGGGACATATTCTAATTGTGGTGAGGGCTTGTCCCGAGACACAGTTAGATTATTCTAACTAGGTCATACTGTCGAATGTGTTAAATTTAATGTCATAATAATTATTTCAAGTCTGTATCAATGATGCAACATCAATAATGATTAACAACAAATTCCACCACAATCCATTATTATGAAATCTACAACTGAGAAAATTCGAAATGCACTGACGGTGCCATAACTTAATCTATCGGCTATGAAACTATACTACATATGAATAATTGGAAATTAATACTATGTTTGAACAATATAATTACCATTTTGACGTTAAATGTGAAACTAGTAAATGCTAAACTTTGAAGAATTTGCAGAAGGCGTCACTGTTGACAAGATAATTCCAAATCGAGGTTTCCAATGAAGATAAGTCGTACGGAAAATCCATTAAGTATGCTGTACTTCGAATATTCAAATATCTGGATTTCAAAAGTGCGTTCGCACAGATAATGCTAACAAGAGACATTGCAAGCTTTTAATTAAGAAGCTCTCCGTTTTTCACGAATTTCACTCAATCCGAAAATAGAAGTTATATATTTTAAAAAAAAATCAATTCAAGACGAAACATGGGGGGGGGGGTCCTTTTCGATCTTGTAACTGTACATCAATTACTTTTTTGTGCGCAGTCTTCAAATAATTAATGAAATCTTTAATATTACATTATATTTGAGTTTATCATATTTTGTAAATTAGTTAGTTAGTTAATTAATTAGTTAACCATTTTTACACAAAATCCAATAGAGGGAGGAGTGTTCGAGTTTCTATCCAGCCAATAGAATACAGCAAATTTAAAACCATCGGTTTGATTTATACTGGAAAATATTAAACGCCTTTATTGAAAAAATACTAGCTACAAAAATATTATGCTGGTTATGGAGTTAATTTCAAAGACATGGTTTCGATCAAAAAACGAAAAATATCGATTAAAAACTGAAACCTTTATTTGAATGAATGGTTATTACTTATTTGAAGCATTCTGAGCTTTGTAGTTCTAAGAAATGAGAGCTCTGTTAATTTTTATATCACAGACATGGACATAACAGAATGATAAAATATGCCAACAATTTACTTGATTTTTCAATCTACCGTGGTTCATATTATACTTCCTTATTAACGTAATATTACATTTATGTTTATCAAATAATTTGATTTTTTTTGGTCTTGAAATGCTTTGTCGATATTCCGTTTTTATCCGCATAAAAGTATTTCGCGGGTCACTGCGAAAGCGAAAAAATGGCGGCGCAGGGTACGTGAAAGCATGGCAATATTTTGTTTTGACATTATTTTCCTTTCTTCTCATGTTTTTAATACACTGTGTATCATAATCTTGTTGATACCACATAGTTTAAAAGATATATTAGCAAATATTTTACAAGAACTCTCCACATAGCACGGAAACAGACACCATGTGGAACGACCTATATTGGTTGCCAGAATTTTGACCCAAGAGACGTTATGTGGAAGCTAATGTTTCAGTATTTAAGTGCCAAATATTGCACCAAAATTAAAAGAAAAAATATTACATGCATTAGAGGTTCTGTATCATTCACAGTTCACGATACATTCAGGATATTCTATATTTGTTATAGAAATTGATGGGATGTGTTGGGAAGAATGTATGTTTTAATTTTAATGGTGACCTGACACCGTAAACCTGTGCCATTATTTAAATTTTAACATATTTGAACATTTTTTTCTCAGAATTATTCTTAAAAGTTATTCATATGTCATTTGGCCTATGAAGGTCAAGGCAAAGATCTTGAAATCATCTCGTGTGATTTACCTACTTTTGAAATAAGAAGTTAGTAATCCCTTCTAAGAGCTGAACAAAAAGTCATATTTTATCAATTTTGAAATTGGGTATCTGTTTTACAGGTAAGAAGAAGATGAAAGGGAAGACTGTCAATCTGACAGAGTTTCTGTCCGATGACAAAGGAGGAAGCCCTGCCCCAACATTCTCCTCCAATAAGATTGATTGGGCAGCAGAAATGGATTCCAATGATTTGGAGGGTGGGTATTATCAGATGTTGATCATCAATCCATGTGTATATTTACAATTGCAGAAAATCAGATATTTTTCTGCAAGGATTAGTATATGAGGGTTGTCCCAAAAAGTCATAGATGGGGAAAATAATTTTGTTTTTCATTGCTGAATTAAATTTCTTTTCTTTTCAAAGTCAAAAGCAACATTTTATGATAATGAATTTCAAGTTTCATGATAATAACACATTTAATAAGAAAATAATGTAAAAATGAAGAAGGCATATAAATGTACTTCGGCACACAAAAGCAAACATAATGTAATTTATGTCTCATAACGTCATGATCATTTTTAAGTATACTACAGTCAAACTTGCCATAGCAGTCACCTTTATCCAGCGGTCACCTGTCCTATGCCGCCATTTTATTTCCTCCCAATGAATTTTCCTATATAATGTAACTCTATTAAGTAGTCACCTGTGTAACGCGGTCAGCGGTCGTCAAATTTCATGTAAAGTCGCCGTTTTACCTCGTATGTAGCGACCATTTTGTCCGATCACGTGACCAGATCTAAAGTCAGGTGACTCCCAATTTTTGTCAGTAATGTAAATAATTGGTCTTGTGTAGCGAGATCATGAAAAAAAATAATTGGCCTTATTAAAACCATTTAAAATATTGGGTAATTTGTTTGTTTATTTAACAAAACTAAAAAGGGTGCTAGTGACCGAAAAGGTTATCGGGAAAACGGATTTACGAGAATCTTAATCTTATTGAATTGGAATCTTTAAAAAAAAAATTCTGAATGAGGCCAAAAAAAATAATAGTCTTGTTTCCTGCTACCCGACCTACCCTATATTTTAGCCCCCGACCCTAAAGTTTTTTTTAAGTTTTGGAAGAAAAAAATCGGGAATTTCTGCAATTTCATTGTTCTGTCACCGTAATCGGTTTCCGTGTTAACACAAAACAAGCATTTCATGAAATTCTTGTTTTAAATATGGACTTTCATAAAATACCACTTGAGTTGTGCATAAAAAGAGATGAAATTTAATTTTAAAAGACAACGTTGACCTGTGACATGTTTAATTTGAACTTGTATTAGTTCATATCCAAAAAAATGCTGTCGGAAAAAAATTAAATAAAAATATAAAATAAAATAATTTTCCTACCTACCTACCCTATTTTTTTCAGGCCGGTAGCAGGAAACAAGACTATTATTTTTTTTGGCCTGATACACAAGGCATCCTTATATATTAATCTATTAATGGATACAATAATTAGGTGTTTCTTAATTATTAGCTCATGTTTGGCATGGCCAACGCCGATAGGTGTAATTGTGTAAATGCATGACAGACCGTTTTTAACACATAAGAAACGTATTATTTGTAGAAACCTTAATTAACTGTTTTGTATATACAATGTGTCCTGATTATCATGATTTTCAACTAGGTAAGACGACTGTTAGGATTAGTCACGCTTCATTGGTCACAACACCTGTGAATTTGATATCAATTTGTATTGTGCACTGCTTTGATAAACTGAAAATATTATCACTTGTCTGTTTATTACGCTACTATTTAAGTACAATTATCAGGACTAACTAAACTTGTTTTTTTAGAGGCAGTTTAGATAAAAAATACATTATATTTTATTCATGGCACAACATGATAATGTAATCTTATAATAAAAGAAAGTTTTGTTGTTGTTTGGAGGGAGGATAATGCAGTGCCCCATTAGACTCAATATATTTTTTGTTGGAGTCATCAAATTTATCTTGAACTTAATCTTGAGACTATTTAAATTAAAAAAAACACATCTTTCTTTTATATTCTATCATGTAGTGTTTCAAAACATCGAACTTACATAAACTGGAAAAGAATTTTTCTTGAAAAAAAATGAATCTCTTTTCAAAGGTCACCTCTCTATAAAGGTCACTTTTAATGGTTCCTGCAGGTGACTGCTTAATACAGGTTTGACTGTATTCCATGTGTTTAATATTTGTCTTTTAAGCTTCTCGTTATTTTTTCAAGTGAAAAACCACTGTTGACTGAGGGACTCAATAAAACCCACCAATGTCCATAGTTTTTTTTTTTATCAGATTCAAATTTCAGTCCTTGAAAGGTCGCCTTTCATCGTAAATGTAGGTAGCAGAGAATTCACAAAGTTTGACATAGATCGTGACCCATAACATTCCTCACTGTCTGAATTTTACAAACAGTACTCTACTTCTTATATGCGTAACTATTTTTTGTACGGAGGTAAAAACTGTCATAGAATCTCTTAAACCATTTAAAAAACCTTCTCTACTAGCCTTTTAGTGTGTTATGTCATTTTTGTATCATTTTTTCTATCTCTGAAGTGAACAAACCACATTTGAAGCAATTTTATTACATCTCCATGGGCCGCTAAAATGTTTGATGACATGATTTGCAGCAAACTCGATTCTACCAACATTTTGAAAATAACAACACCAATCCTATTGACATGAAAATTTGGCATAGTACTAAGATTTTGTTTCTGATTTCATAAATATAGATTTGAGTTATTCCGGATTTTGATCGTGCGCCAACAGACCATATGGGCCTTCCTATATATTGTCATAATATTATTACTATTAAAAGATATATATTTAAAAATGTACTATTTTAAAGAATATTGAATAAATTATGGCTATGCAAAATTTGGTTAGAATTGGTTGAATGTTTACAAAGTTATAAACATTGTGTACAACTTTTTGGGACAACTCTCGTAGATATTTTTTTTATCATGTTAATTACATGAGTGAATTTGATGATCCTTGTCAATTTTAAGAAGGAACGAGATCATTTTTAGTGCCTAAAACTTCAGCAATGATATTTCAAGAACATTATTTTGTAGACTTGGATATAGACATGCATAGATCAATGATTGACCGATCTAAGTTGCCAACCGCCCCCAAAGCAGCACGTGGTCCGGATATAGATCTCAGTCGAGTTCCCACTCAGCCCCCCTACACAGCCTTCATTGGAAACTTGCCCTATGAAACTGTTGAAGATCACATTGAAAATTTCTTCAAAAGTCTTAAGGTTAGCAAAGTCAGATATTTTAGGAAATTGTATGGTGTGGTAATACGCACTTATTAGTTACCATGCAATGTAACACAATTGCTGTGTAGTATTAAATTTTATTGAATTGATTTTAGGTGGTAAATGTGAGGTTGCCCACAGACCAGGGACGGCTGAGGGGCTTTGGATATGTGGAGTTTGAAGACAGGCAATCATTGATAGATGCTTTGGGAATGAATGACGAGGTAAAGATAGAGGGATAATTCATGTAAAAGCATAGGAGAAATCTTATTTTTTGGTTTATATTAGATTACGGAGATGTGTAATGTTGCCTTTGATTTTATTATATCATTAAAAAAAAGAATAAAAATTATACATCAGTATATAGAATGACCATGATAATGGTTATTTGAAACAGTTTAACAAATAATGTAGTTATTAGAAAATATCTGAGAGTATTGGGGGGGGGGAACAAATGCCAGAAACATTGTTAATTTCTTTGTAAAGTACTTGTAGTTAACATATTTTATTTTCTTTAATAAAGATGATGGGAGGAAGGAAAATGCGAGTTGACTTAGCTGGACAGTCTCAAAATGGTAAGCCTGGGTAAAATCTTAATAAAAAAAAAGACAATGAGCAAGAGTCAAATGATATGTTGAATAAAATTTATGCATTGTAAGTATCTCATTACAGAAAATCAGAAAAGCGGATTTGGAGACAGAAGAAACGAGGGTCCTGACAGAACCGATTCGGACTGGAGAAGAGGACCCCCAACAGATTCAGGTAAAGATGTCCTGATTTTTGTCTGATGTAAATAAGCAGCATTTCTTAGAACCTTTCTTAGTTAGTAAAGAATATATGTAAAATAATTTTGCCTGCAAACAGGTTCAGTTAGTGCTTATTTTACAATAGTGAAGAATTTTATGATAAGCAAACAAGACATTACTTTGCCTGGTATATGAGTAAGTAAACTTTTTCTGCATTTTAATTTTTTTTTCCTTTTCAGAATTTGACAGAAATGACAGGTACCAAGACAGAAGAGGCGGTGGTGATAGATGGGGAGGGGGAAGAGGGTTTGAAGATAGGGGCCCGTCAAGAGGATTTGATAGAGATGATAGGGGCCCACCAAGGGGATATGACAGAGATGACAGGGGCCCACCAAGGGGATATGACAGGGACGACAGAGGCCCACCAAGGGGATTTGACAGGGACGACAGAGGCCCGCGAGGTTATGATAGAGATAGGGGATATGACCGTGACAGAGGTTTTGACAGAGGTGGCCAGCGAGACGACTGGAATTCCCGAAGAGATTATGATGACAGGGGTCCCTCAAGGGGCTATGATCGTGATGGGGGTCGGGGATACAGAGACCGAGGATATGATCATGGAGGAGACCGTGGTGATAGGGGCTTTGACAGAAGGTCCAGGGATCGATATGATGACAGAGGTATTGATATGTACATTTGATTTTCGTCTTTTTAGATCTAGAATGTACTTTTAATTATGTATCTAAAATACAGTCAAACCTCATTATCTCGAACTCGATGGGAGAGAAAAAACTTAAAGATATCCTAGGATTCAAGATAGCAGGGGTAAAATACTTAAAGAATAAGTGGTTTGGACTTCTAAATCACTTCGACATATCCATGGTATTTGAGATATCAGTGTTCGAGATACCGAAGTTCAACTGTAGTAGGATATGTTTTGATATTAGGAGTTTTTATTTTCTTTTAGATAGGGGATTTGGATCTGGTTTTAGAAGAGATGACAGAAGAGATGATGGTTATGACAGACCTAGGTATGGTAGCTAAATCATGATATACTAAAATTACAAAACTCAGAATTTAGGTAAAGTTTCTGTTACAGCTTTGTATGAAAAAAAAAAAAAAAAAAAGACTAGTATTATTATTATTTGAAAAGAGCTGTCTCAGCATGGCATTAGATTTTGAAGAATAATGTCCAGATTCCAGATTGAAATACATTTTTAGTGCTGAAGTGTAATTTTGATCCATTGCAGGTATGACAGACAGAGAAGTCCAGAGGCTAGAGGTTTGTTAATGACAAATTCAGATTACACCAAATTTTTCATAATACATGTACAGTAAAACATGCTTATAGAAAAGTGCCAGTGGTGAACAATTTTGATTCGTTATAAAGGTAATTTGTTATATCTGTTTAGCTTTCAATATGCTTAAAAACTGCGGGGATAAGTATGAGTTCATCATGAGTGTGTTTGCTATAAACCTGTTTTATGGTATAATGCTCATTTATTGAGAATATTCACAAATATTGGTTTTGAGATGTAATCAAAGAAATTCTTTGATAGAGAATTTCACTATTCATAGAAATTTTAGATGCATTGCAAGAAAGTTACCTAAAATTTTGACAAGTGTACATTTAACAAGTAAAGTTAATAAAGTACATGTATATGCTGCCAAAGTCTATTGAATGGGCACCACCATTTTCATGGCATCATGTCTTTGGAAAAGGTGGAACAAATGTTAAAATACGTTGTTGGTTTACAATGAAAAAACATTTTCATTCTTACATAGAGATGCCTGCTGAGAGACCAAGGTTAAACCTACAGCCCAGAACCAAACCAGTAGAAAATGAAAGTAAAAAGAATGAAGAGGGTGCACCAGAAAAGAAGGCCTCCATCTTTGGAGCAGCCAGACCTGTAGATACAACAGCTAGGGAGAGAGAGATTGAGGAGCGACTGGCCAGACAGAAACTCGAGGACTCACGGAGGACCGAGGAGGAAAAAGAAAATAGAAACATGTAAGAGGCCTATCAGGAATGTTATTTCAGTGTAACATGTAATATTTACAAGGGTTTTTTTTACCATAGAAATACAGATGTATTTTTTAAAAAGATTAGAATATGTCTGATCTGTGTTAAAGCATTTTTACAATGGTTTTAGAGAAACACTGACTCTCATAGAGAAGAGATATGTCCTTGGTTGATTCTTACTACAGAACTTGATTATGCATCAACAGAAGTTTGCATTGAATTACACACACAAAACTTTGTATCTGATATTGTATGCTAAATAATTCAAGTAGTATAAAACTTTTATAAGCAATCAGTTTCTAATTACTTTCTGCTTCAACTTTATAAATTTATTGTTAAATCCAATATTGTAGAGACATGCAATACATATCTTGTCGTGAAATGTTTAATTTTCATTGCTTTTGCAATGTACATGTATCAAGAAAGCAAAATGTACTATTTCTCAAGTAATTTTCCTAGATAATATTTCAAAATAATCCTATTTACAAATGCAGATATTTTGTCTGTTGACAAATATAACAAAATCGTGTGCCTATCAGATTTTTGAAGTGGAATTAAAGTTTACAGACATTTATGAACTGTGTTAATTTTTCTTTGTAGAGATAGGGATAATAGGCCACGCAGGGATAGCGAGAATTCTCAAGATGGAAATAGACGTAACTCACATGAGGGCAGCAGACGAGAGCGAAGACTCAGCAGCAACAGCTCAAACAAAGGAGGACGTTCAGGCAAGTGCTGTAATTTGATGCTCAGGCGAGTATTGTAATTCTGTACACAAGTGAGTATTGTAATTTGATGCTCAGGAAAGTTATGTAATTTGACACTCAAGCGAGTATTGTTATATACCTAATAGAGGTGAAACGGTTCACTGCAGTATCAATTCACCATGGTATTTTTTCTCAGTTTGATACACAGTGCAAAAAATAAATATTCGGTTTGGTTCATTTTTTGGTTGAGATTGTAATTCATTCAGTATTGGCATATCTTAAATACGCTAATCAGCAAAATTAAATTTTTGAAACGTAAATTTCTTTTAGGATTGATAGTTCCTAAAATAACCTTTAACAGTCAATTAATTCTAATCAATTTCTCCAAGTCAATTTGCACGTAGATTAAGTGACTGAATTTAGTGAAACAAAGCATAAAAAATGTTGAATTTGTTTCCTTCTATCAAAATGTATCAAAAATAACAATACTGAGACAAAATTATATGTCACGTATTGTATTGTGAAGGAGGCGTATTGTTTCACCCCTAGTATATGTACCTGAGTAGAAGGTTCAATAGCTTTTCAGGTTTATGAAAGTTAATATACTTTAATTAAGAGTTATTTAAAATCATATTTGAAGACAGAGATATGAAAGAACATCCAGCAGTAAGTGCTCACGTGTAAGATCTTGGCGTGTTAACCTTATAAAGTTAATGGAATTGTTAGTTATTATGGTTAAAAATACAACCTAAAAAAAATAATTGATAGTTAAATGTTTTTTAAATAGCAAAATTAAGAAAGATGAGCGATAAAATAGTTCATTACCAGGCAATAGTTCAAGATATTTTTAAAGTAGAAATTCTTGTACAGGTCCTTCACATGGGCGGCCCAGAAAAGACAGTGAAAAATCCAACCACTCGCAAGAGGTGTTCTCTGGTGGGGAGGATGGTAGGGAGGAACCCAAGAGTCCACTGTCTCCCGTACACAGAGAGGATCCGGTGAAACTCATGCCAGCCCCTCCCCCCACAGTTAATGCCTGGACGAAACGAAAAAGTGAATCAGCCCAGAAACAAGGCCCGCCTTCTGACGATGTGAAGTCTCCGCCTAAGTCCTCACCACAGAGCAATTCCCAAGTCCCTGCCAAGAGTGAATCTAAGTCAAATCCTACACCAGCAGTATGTACTCGGATTTCAATTTTAATTTTTAAGTTAACATGAAGACTGATATTTGATAAGTTTTTGTTCTCTCTCTCTCTCTCTCTTCAAATCTGTTATTTTATACATAAGAATTGTGACACAATACATGTTAATATTAGATTGGGAAAGAGTGTAAATTTATTTTTATCTGTTTGTCTGTTCAAAATTAAATTTGGCCATAATATGAAGAAAATGTAAATGAAGACATCATACATGTAATTCATCAAAATGATTAATGTCAATTTGTATATGGCTTCACATTTGAATATTTAAGGTTTTATTGAAAAAGAAAAAGTTTTATGCTAAGTTGATAATGTTGACAGTAGAAATGAAAACTGAGTTTAGTATTACTAGTTGGTCTCTTTTCACTCAATTCCATAGACACTTTTTTTATTTTGAACTCCTTCAAGTTATGACCTTTTTTACCTGACTGGCACGTAACTAATACTCCATTTTGATGGACTATTCAATGTGAAATTATTGGTTTTTTTTAGATCATTTATTTGTATTCTTAACTGGTATTATATACAATTATGGATAGGGAACGAGCTTGCGAGGTCGCTATCATTTTCTGTGTCAGGTCAATATCACTTGACATGTCCTTATAAGCGCATATTGACCGTTCACCGAAGTCCATAATAGTTATATTATATAATCACTCAAAGTTAATAAGCTGAAACAGTCATAACTGAACAGACTTGGCTGTCATTACATCACAGTGGCAAAAACATGCTTCTTATGTTATGACGTCATGTTCTACGATTATGGTGCAGCCATGCAATATCATATTCTGCGGACACACTTTCACATTAATATAACAAAAGGATGAATATCATGTGACATCCTTTCAGCCAATGAAAATTATAAAAAAAAAATCTTATATAATGTCATGTTTTATCGCATGGATCCCACTGCTTACCATTATAATGTCCTGTTTTGTGTGATGTTAAAGATCAATTTTAATAGCAATTTCCAGTATCAATTTTGCAGTTTTTGAAACATAATCCATTTTTTAATCATGCAATGCAAATGTGAAATTTAATGTATCCACAGAAAAGCATTGTATTTGCTACAAAATTGGATAAAGTTAAATTGACAACTCATGTTAAAGATAGGAAAAGAAGTTCTCTGATTTTCATAGTAATTACATAGGAGTATATCAGAATTTATTAATTTAATATTTTAGGAACCTCCAGTAACAAATGCTTGGAGCAGAGGCAAACCAGCAGACTTAAAGTCTTCTGAATCCTCCAAGAATAGCACGCCTCTTAAACGACCAGGTGAGGTGTTAGTTTTATTACTCAATGCAAGATGCTGAGACCAAATCCTCCAAAAATAGCATGCCAGCTAAAGGCCAACCAGATGAGGTGTTATCAATGTTAGTACTCAACACAGGGTACTGAGAGGCTGACCAGATTAGGCAAAATCAGTGTATTTAGTACTTAACACAAGATGCTGTGTGAGACATTGAGATTGAACACATGAAACAAAGGGCTCACTCTTGTCAAATGTATCTGGTATACTTCGCAATTTTTTGTAATTTATTTTGCTTTTCTGATCACATTTTGTCTGGCATCCATCTGTCTGTCCATCTGTCTAGCTGTCTGTCTGGTTGTCCATCTGTAAATTTTTCACATTTTCGACTTCTTCCCAAGAACCACTGGGCCAATTTCAACCAAACTTGCCACGCAGCATCCATGAGTGAAGGGGATTCAAGTTTGTTCAAATGAAGGGCCACACTCTCTTTCAAGGGGAGATAATCAATAATTAGTGAAAATTTGGTGTCATTTTTATGCCCCGCCATGAATATGGCCGGGGCATATAGTGTTTATCATGTCCGTCTTCCGTCCTTCTGTCCTTCCGTCTGTCCTTCCGTCACACTTTGCGTTTAGCTCTGTTCAAAGCTCAGTTTCAAAGAAACTATCCAAGATATTTTTATCAAACTTCATATGCTGATAGATATTGATGAGAGCTATGCAACTGCATCAACATTTTTTGACCTTGACCTTTCCTTTGACCTTGACCTCACTTTTCTTAAATTAGTGTTTAGCTCAGTTTTAAAGATACCATTCAAGATAGTGTTATCAAACTTCATATGCTGATACATACTGATGAGATCTATTCAACTGCATCAACATTTTTTTGACCTTGACCTTTCTTTTGAGCTTGACCTCACTTTTCTTAAATTAGTGTTTAGCTCAGTTTTAAAGATACCATTCAAGATAGTGTAATCAAACTTCATATGCTGATACATACTGATGAGAGCTACTGAACTGCATCAACATTTTTTGACCTTGACCTTTCCTTTGACCTTGACCTCACTTTTCTTAAATTAGTGTCAAACTTTATATGCTGATACATACCGATGAGAGCTATTCAACTGCATCAATATTTTTTGACTTTGACCTTTCCTTTGACCTTGACCTCACTTTTCTTTAATTAGTGTTTAGCTTAGTTTTAAAACCATTCATAATATTTTTATCAAACTTCATATGCTAATACATACCGATGTAAATTTTCAACTGCATAAACAATTTTTTTTTGACCTTGACCTTTCATTTGACCTTGACCTCACTTTTCTTAAATTTGTGTCAAACTTCATATGCTGTTACATACTAATGTAAGCTATTCAACTGCATCAATATTTTTTCACCTTGACCTTTCCTTTTACCTTGACCTCACTTTTCTCAATTTGTGTTAAAATGTTGCATTACTAATATACCCTCGGCAGGGCATTCATGTCCTATGGACATATTTCTAGTTTAAAAATCTTTTTCTCAAGAACCATTGGGCCAGAAAAGTTGAAACTTATGTGAAACTTTTATAACATTGTGTAGATTCAAATTTGTTCAAATCATATGAATATGGAAGCATCTTCAGATGGTTTACATTCAAGTTTGTTCAAATTATGACACCTAGGGGATGGGTTGGGCTGGAACATGCGATCAAAGTTTTACATATGAATATTTAGGAGTAAAAATCTGCTGAGGAAGAATGACAAGTTCATATTGACTCAGATGGGTGTTGTGGCCCGTTAGCCTCTTGTTCATTTTATTGAAACAGGAGTTTATAGTATGAGACACATATATTTTATAGTTTTCCAAATCAATAAACTAATACCATATTTTTGCTAGGTGGCTAGATTGCAAATGGAAAAGTTGATTTTTTTAAAAGGGTAGAATTAGACAATTTCAGCATTATTGTCTTTTGTAGAGGAGAGAGGCAGTTTCCCAGGTGAAGGAAGAGGTGGATCCAGTAGGGGTGGGAGAGGACGAGGGACACCGACCCGTGGACGAGGAGGGAAACAGAGGTAAAGTGTGAACTTCAATTTATATCAGAGACAATGTGTATAAGTGTGAACTTCCGTTCATATCAGAGACAATGTACATAAACATGAATGGGCAGAATCAGAAGTATTCTAGATAAAGCTCAAAGACCCTCTATACACTAAAGCAAAATGATTTTCAGTCAATAAAAAAAATCATATTTTATAAAGTGTGAATATTGAGATTATCTGTTTCTTTTTCAATATAAGATGCCTGATATTTACCCCCCTGGAAAAATTATAAAACAGCAAAGTATCAATGAACAGAAATCACTGTTGTTCCCTAGAGTTAGGAAAATACATGCAAATAAAGTGTTCAATTAATTTATCTTGGCCTTAAAATATTAAGAATCCTGAAATTGATAACAAATTGAGTAATATACATGAAATGTTCATTTATTTTACTTTATATGCAAGGGCAGATCACTCTAATAGCAAAAAATACCACAGAATCGGAAATGTATAGAGGGTTCTTAGCTGTTAAACTTGAAATCTATTGATAAAGCTTTATTGTTAAAGTTGAAATATTTTGTACCTTTAGAGCTCCAAGAGAAAAGACTATCCCCCAGTCTATAGATGAAATGCCTAAATTTGAAGAAAAGAAAGAACAGGTAATTTACATGGTTATGACAAAGATGCACCTGTTAAATATTTTGTTAAGTTCTGTTATCTATAGTTAAAACAGATTTAGTGCATTTTACCTTTATCATTTTAACTTTTGAACACCTTTCTACTTCATTTTATGTAAAATATCTTTTTTGTGAAATATAATCAACATTTAATTCCTTCAGGTGTGGACGGGTGCCAACAAGTTTGCTGGCCTTGTTGATGATGAAGAAGACAATATGGAATAGGAAATGGGCATAAATTTGTTATATCTTTCATTGACCTTTTTAAAAATGGAAATTGGCTTTTTTATTGATTTTAATTGTTTTGTAATGACTGACATTACAAACTGAACTTGGCAATTAATTTATGACAGGAAAAAAAAAAGATATAAAACACACAAAGTTATTTAATTTAAAGAATAAATTATACTAGTCCTGAACTAGTTTAATGTCTGGTTATATATATATACTGCATTTAATTGTTACAGAAATAAATGGAAATGCTATTGTACAAATGCACTGTTAATTTTTCAGCATGGATTCTTAATCTTTGACAATCTTAATATGTGTTTCGAATTTATGTTTGAAGAGTAAATATTAGGTGTATGATCATGCTTGAGTACCTTTGTTTGTCTAAAGGATATATTCATATTTTAAGTAAGAAATTAATTTAATATTTTGGCTTGATTTTGATTAAGAATGTTACCAAGTTTATAGAAGTAACCAATTTATAATTTTGTTAACTTGCTAATGTTCTTGAGCTGCAATGATGTGATTAAGGAATATTATGAAGAATATGGAAAATTAAATTTGTGTATATTTTTTTATATTATTGTTAAGACTTCCCTTTTTCCAGTTCACTGCATGTAATGTGTAAAAATAAATAAAATATTAGCAGGTGCTTTGATTCAAGGTCTGTTCATTAACATTTACATATCAATCTTGTGGCAGTACCATTGGAAGGTGTTAGACAAGTTAAGGGTAGTTATACAAACATTATATAAGCAATATGGATAGTGATAATTTTGTTATAGATCATTACTTGTACACCAAAAAACTGTGTCAGTTGTGAAAAAAGGTATGTTTTAAATATTCTTTTTTGTTCACAAACTGATTACAGTTGCAAAAAAAATCTGTATCAAATAAGAAATGTTTCAAACATTCTTTTGTGTTTACACTCAAGATTTAGCACACACAAACTGTATTAAACATAAAATAAGATTTCTGTAACTATTTTATTTCCATTATATTCGCAGTGTTTTTGTAGCCTAACTTCTGAGAGCTCCAGAATCCACATCAATAGAAATTTTCATCAGCATTTTCAAAATGTTAGTATAATATTTTTGATCTCCAAGAAAATTGTTACACATATACATGTGTATATACATGTCTGCATATATTGTATTTTGAAGGATTCTTTCATTATTAATGTTACTTTTAAAATTTTACCTTTTTTGCATCCTTTTCAGGACGTTTAATGTTTTGATCATTTTGCTTGTGTGCTAAAGTTTACGGAGACCTGGTGGACACATTATATGATGTGTATTCCACTTGTCCACAATTGTAAATATTCCATGCTTCTCTGTATCAAAGGGTATTATATGTGAATGTATGAATGAATGAGTAATAAATAAAGAAAACAATAAAGTTTGGTTGTGTATTAAAATAAGGGTTTAGTAACTGACCAACAGGTTGATATGATCTTTTTAAGTCACCTTGATCACTCGCAATTTTCTGTATAAAATTTTACCTTCTAAAAACGATTGAAAACTAGAGGTATTGTGAGCACTGAGCTCACAAAATGATAACGCCCCCTCCCCCCCCCCCCCCAGCCTTCCATATGTTTATAATGGCAAAGTCCATGTTTTTCTATGAGAGACCCGAAATATGTGTCTGATCAAAAAGTAAAATGGGAACTGCACAACAAAGATTCTTTGAAAGTATCATTAAGCTTTATTCAGTGGTATAAGAGGAGTTGCGGATAAGAGATGTATACCCCTGAATATTATAGAAAGAATGGCAGTGTCTGTGTTTTGCTATTGGAAACCCGAAATATGTGTCCGATCAAAAAGTGATATAGGAGGTACACAATAGCACTATGTAACAAAGATTCTGTGAAAGTATGAAATTTTAGTCAGTGGTATAAGAGGATTTGTGAATAAGAAATGTGTATCCCAAAGGACGGACTCTCCCATCACTATACACCTATACATGATACTGCTTTCAAAATTAGATGAAGTCCATACTTTTTATACACCCATCTTTTGACTGGCAGTATTATGGGATTTTCTATCCGCCCGTATGGTTACCCATCTGCTTGCATTTTCCTACCTGGGTCAAATCTTCACACATTGAGCCTAGTACCTTCAAACCTTGTCAGTTGCTGCATCTTGGAGGGGAGGTGTGTTGCAGTCCAAATGTAGGCTACTATGGCCCCATTTTGAAATTCTTTGGATATACATAGACCCTATACATGAGACAAATTGCGTCCAGATCATTCCTTGCATTCTGTATGGCTAAGGACTCAGTGTTGCAACCCATAAGTAGGTCGGCAAGGCATCATTTTGGAATTCTAAGACTATAATAATAAAATCATGTTCCTGCCATATTCTGCACACTGTGAGGTTTAGGATCATCACATCTTTCAAAAGCTTTGATTAAAAATTTAAATTCCATGCTAAATACAACATATTGAAACTACATGTGTAATAAAAACAGTACTTAGGCCTGCTGATATGACATGGGGTTGTTTTGAATGTATCTCAATGAGCAGGAAGCATAAAAAACAAGATGTGTTTGTGACACACTGATACCCCTGTATGGCAGCCCAGGGCCAAGTGTAAAGTTTTTCAAATATAGGTCCAAGGTCAAGAGTTCAGAAATTGGTACCCAAAGAAAGATCTTGTCACAACGAATACACATGTGAAATATGAAAGCCCTAGCACCAACCATTCAGAAAACATGGATCAAGGTTAAAGTTTTTCAAAAGTAGGTCATACTCCAAGGTCATGATGTCAAAAATATTGGTACCAAAGGAAAGGTCTTATCACAAGGAATATATAACTGAAATATGAAGGCTGTAGCACCAACCGTTCAAAAGTTTTAGGCAAGGTTAAAGTTTTTACAAATGTAAGACAAACCCAAGTCAAGGTCAGGAGGTCAAAAATTGTTGGTACCCAAAGAAAGGTCTTGTCACAAGAAATATACTTGGGATATTTAAAAGCACCAGCACTAACTATTCCAAAGTTATGAATAAGGTTAACTGTTTTCAAAAGTAGGTCAAACTCCAAGGTCAAGTCAAAATGTCACAAATTTTGTTACACAAGGAAAGATCTTGTCACATGGAATACACATGTCAGACATGAAAGCCCTGGTACCAATAATTCGAAAGATATGGCCAATGTTAAAGTTTGGTAACATTTTGCAAAAGTCGGTCAAACTCCAAGGTGAAGAGGTCAAATATGTTGGTACCCAAAGAAAGATCTTGACAAGGAATACACGTGAAATATGGGGGCATAAAATGTCAAAAAAGTTACTCATTTCCACCGAGCTTTTTTGATTAATTGAGGCAAAATTATGCACATATTCCCCTCCCACAATATGCATGCGAAATGGCAAACGAAGCAACCAAAGAATTTGTTTGTTTTTATGAACTGCATTGTATGTTTTACAACATACAAGGTTTATACTAGGTTTATATTTTTATGCCCCCGTAATCAAAGATTTCGGGGCGTATAGTTTTTTGCTCTGTCCGTCCGTAGCTGTCCGTTTGTCTGTTAATCTGTTTGTCTGTTAATCTGTCCGCAAAAAACTTTAACTTTGTCCATATCTTTTGGTTGGTTAGAGGTACGGTTTTCATTTTTTTGCACGTGTATTCTTTGTGAAAAGGCCTTTCTTAGGGTACCAATATTTTTGACCCCTTGACCTTGGAGTTTGACCCACTTTTGCGAAATTTTATTAAACCTTAATCTAATTCATGACTTTTGAACAGTTGGTGCTAGTGCTTTCAACTTCACCTTGATAAGACCTTTCCTTTGGTACAAATATTTTTTACCTTTTGACGTTGACCTTGGAGTTTGACGGGACCCAGTTTGACCTACTTTTGAAAAACTGGAAATCACACCAAGTCACGACAGATAATGCAGAGAATTTCAACAGGGAACACAATGAGTCCCTTCATACTCAGCAAAAGATACTTGCTGCAGATATTACCAAGGCAAAGATGTACAATCTTCATGTTGAGAAGTGTACTGTAAATGGCATGGTATCCGCGAAGTCTCTCGTTTGAGACCGGTAGAAGAAATTTCAATCGGAGAGGGTGGGTGGTTGCACAACCAAACATTTTTAGTTGGGGGGGGGGGGGGGACTACCTAGCAAAAATTCCTTGACTAGAAGAAAAGGTAGTCAGACGTTATTATTGTGATAGAGCAAACTTTGTACACTTCTTAACTTTGTTTTCTATGGTATACTATTTATCAGCAAAATTTATTGGGGGCACGACCCCCCCCCTCCCCCGTTACCCCCTACCCCCTCCGGTTCCTACGTCCATGTGTTTATCTATAGATGTCTTTGATACAGAGTTCAACATAGGATTTCATGTTCTTAGCATGGACGAATCAGGACTTTTCCTGGGGAGGGGATAGGTCCATGTTTTCTCAAAAATAATCCGATTCGGAAATTTTATTGAGCAAAAACAAACAAACAAAAACAATCTAACAAACAAACAAACACCCCAGAAAAAATGGACACTCTTTCCTATGTGAAGGGTAGATCCAATGTCATATATTACTTTATGAATACATATTAAATAACTCAGAAAATCACGGGGGCGGGGGAGGGGGTTCCAAGAGTATCCATGCATACTTAAGTAGGATAGATGCCACAAAGTTCAGGCAGACGCAAACAGTAACACTGCAAGAAAGGTTTTATGGTCTGAAACACGGGAACACACACACAGAGAGAGAGAGAGAGAGAGAGAATGAAGAGCTCTTAATTAGCAGAATGTTATCACATGTCCTAGTTCCATGTCGCTAGCCTTGAAGCGTTTTATGTCGCCAAATTCTACTATGAAATAGATCGTTCAGGAGAATTGTACACCCGGACACTCATTCCTACAGGATGTGGACTGTACAGGAATGAGTCCGTCTAATTCACAGTCATCTAGAGAAGGACCTTCGAATATCCGAATTCTCCTAACCCTTCCTTTTTTCTGACATTATAGTATTTGCTTTTCTTTTTCTGAGAAGAGCCTTTTGCCGTTCATTTTCACTGATACTAAAGCCCCCACTCCCCATTCCCTAATATTTACCGGCTGTAGTATGGTGGAATCCTCTCCCGTTTTTGTACCGAAAACAAAATAGTCTGCTGTCTGTGAGGTTTCATCAGAAGTAAAGAACCATGCTCGAATGTAAATCTGTCCATATCAAAGAACGTAACAATTAAGGTCCCCAGAAATGAAAGCAGATTTCAAATCAATCTTAAGATTTATGCCAATTTTTATTATTTTTTTTAAATTTTGTTATTATTATTAAATTATTACTATTATTATTATTTTTTAATAATTTTTTTTTTATATTTTGGCCGTTGAAAAAGAAAATAAAAACTTCGGATTTTCCACAGTAAAAAGACTACAATAGTTAAAAATATTATGAAATCATATTTCACGTTTTTGCTATTTCATTTTTGTTTATTTTTGTATTATTCAATTGTTTAAGTGTTATTAGATATTGTTTGTTGAGGGGGGGGACCACTCTGAATCACTTCTTGTGTTAATGAAACATTTTCAGGTAAATTGGTCACGATTTTCTAATGAGAGAGAGATAGAGAGGTATACTACGCATCTGAGAATTATTGATCCACACCTCCTTTTTCAACTTGAACCAAGCGCCCCAAAGACCTAGATCAAAGAGTGCACTGAGCGGCCAGGTCAAAAATGAATTTCTCTATTTTCTTTGCAACTCCTATTGTTCCTCTATGGCCTCAGAACGAAGCAAACAATCAGTTTATTTACTATATTTGCGGAGGAATTGTCCTGATATACTTTTTGGTGTTGTTTATTGCGTCCATATCAAGGAGAAATGAGGTAATTTTTTTCTTAGGCCTAGACCAAATCTTTAAATAACAAATCTTTCAACAGACGAACAGTACTTATTTTTTGTTTTACTTGTCATTCTTGTCAAGATATTGTTTATTTAGTGCCTTTCTAGCAAAAAAATATTTGAAGGGTTTAATAAAGCACAGGTGTGATTTTCAGGAATTTTAATTCTTTCAATTTGGTTGAAGGCACAGTAAACAACATATATATGGTACTTTTTAAGTATTGTAAATTCTGGTAATCTGCAGGCATGCATTGTGGTTATTCCTCCAAATGAAACATACCATGATGAACACCTGCTACATAAATACCTGCTGGAAATAAAAACCTCACTTAGACTTGGTAAGAAAAATATTTAAATTAGAAAGTACCAAAGACTACATATTCTCTTCCCAAAAAGCATGAATAAAAGGTAAGGTATTATTGTCCATCAACAAAAACTTAGCACTAGCTGGGTCACAGAGTTTCAACTTTCAAGATTGTATCATTTAGTTTTGTGTATATGAACATTGAAGTAATTCTTTGAAGGATAAAGAACCATTAAAACATTTTTCTTTTAAACTGATTGTTTTGTTCCGTTTTGTTTTTTTTGTTTGTTTTGTTTTGTTTTGTTTTTTTTTTCTGGAAAGGGGGTGGGAAAAAAAGACTACCAAAATTTTAATTGAAATACTTGTAGATTTCTTTCTAAATAAAAATCATTGTTTTTTTTTCTAGGAAGTAGTTGTCATGCTTTGGCAAGAGTTTACATTCAGTTGGTTGGCAAAAAGAGTTCAAGTCCATATTATCCTGTTGATGCATTTTATTCCGGAAGATTTCTTTTTCAAAGAGGTTGCAATGATATATTCCTTTTAAAAGTATCAGGTATGTATTCTATATGTAATAGCTGCAGAACTGTAGTGTTATACTATAGTTTCATATTTCAGTCTTTGAGCATAAGGGTCCAAGACTAAAATATAAAACCATAATGCTATATCTCCGTAGCTAGTATTCTAATAGTCCTAATTATTGATTTAATCAATTGGTTGTGCTGTATCCCCCAAGGGTTGTCCATAAAACCCAGGGGCCAGGGAATGTTCCTGCCTATTATGATATAATCTCCCTGATATTCCTCAAAGTTTTACATAGAAATATATAGGAAAAATCTTTAAAAATCTTCTTCTCAAGAACAGCAAAGCCATGATGAGTCATATTCATATGGAAGCATCCTCAGGTAGTGTAGATTCAAGTTTTTTCAAATCATAACCCCCGGGGGTAGGGCGGGGCCACAATGGAGGATCAAAGTTTTACATAGAAATATATAGGAAAAATTTTAAAAATCTTCTTCTCAAAAACAGCAAAGCCCTTATTGATTATATTTAAGTGGAAGCATCCTCAGGTAGTGTAGATTCAAGTTTGTTCAAATCATGATCCCCGGGGGTTTGGCAGGGCCACAATGGAGGATCAAATTTTTACATAGAAATATAAAGGAAATATGTTTAAAAATCTTCTTCTCAGGAACAGCAAAGCCCTTATTGATTATATTTATGTGGAAGCATCTTCAGGTAGTGTAGATTCAATTTTGTTCAAATGATAACCCCCGGGGGTAGGCTGGGGCCCAATGGGGGATCGAAAGTTTTACATAAGAACATAGGAGGATCCACAATTGGGGATCAAATTTTTACAAAGGAACATATGGCAAAATTTTTTTTAAAATCTTCTCAAGCACAAGAAAGCCATTTGTTATATTGATATGGAAGCATCATCAGATGGTTTAAAATCCCCCCCCCCTCCCCCCCCCCCCCCCCCCCCCCCCGGTAATCTTTTCAATACTGAAATGATTTGTGCATTTGCCTGCCCAATTTGCTCAGGTGAGCGATGTGGCCCATGGGCCTCTTGTTTAATATCCTCTTCTATTTCGATTCTTATGGACAACCCTGCAGCCCCTTTAAGGACATTGGCAAGGTTCCTGGTTATAGTATAGAATTTTTCAAGAACTCTTGAGTAGGTTTAATTGTACTAAACAAGCTTTATTCTGGATTGTTTAACCTACCAAGCCAACCTTCTTTTTTAGATTTTGTCAAATCAGTGTTTTTGCAATTCTCAATGCATTTCCTATGTAAAATGTTGATAAAAGGGAGCTACATAATTTTTCACCATAATATTTTTCAAAAACCCACTTATTTCATATGGTTTTTGTATTATATACATTATTGTATCTTCATTTCCTATGACTTCTAGATATTTTGGCTGAAAACGTATATATAGAAACAGGACAAGAACATACCGGCACCGATCTTAATTTTTGAGTTACTTCCCTTAACAGCTATAATTACATACTATTCATAATGGTCAAGAGAGTCAGACTCGTTGATTGATTCTATCATGTAATTGACTGAATTGATTGAAACACATTGTCATAAAAATATTGGCATGGATTTATTTCAAATTTTATTCGTAGTTACTAAATGCTGCTTCCTTCATACAACCTGAGAACTGATCTCAGTCGGTCTACCTTTCAGCGTATGTCACATCTTTGCCCTTCCCAGCATACTGAGCATAACTATGGTAAATGACAACCTGTTGGATCTTGGTCCCCTGAATACAATTCACAACAAAGCCATTACTAATTTTCTTTCTTGCTGTATAGATGATTCTACCCGTTGAAGGAAGTACATGTGCTTTTGTTTACCTCTGTAAACATATGCTTTATTGGTTTTCACCGCTTAGAGAATTCTACACGGGAGATCACTCTCAATCACTATTTCATAAGTGAAAAAACCCATGTATTAAACCTTTTTTCTCCGGAAAACCTTGACTTGCCAATGTCCTTAATTTCAATTGGAAAATTTATTAATAATGGGAATAAATACAACAATCAATTATTTATTTTTATCCTTATAAGTTATAAGAGTATAAAATTTATGCTTTTTTTAATAGTTTAAAAGAAGAGTAGAAATAATATAAAAATATTTGTGGAATAAATTAGAGAAAAACTTTTAAAAAGTTATTTTTTGTAAATCAGACTACATGTATTACTATTAATATCTTTGAATACAAAACACTGCTTTTTGCAGTTGAACATAATGTTTCTACCTGCGGTATTTAAAATTGAAAATAACAAATACTGAATATATTTATTTGATTTTACAGATGATCTTGGAGAAATGGATGTTGTTAACTTCATAATTGTAAAGAATAAAAAAAGTAATTGGTAAGATATCTATATCACAGACATGATGTTACACTCCATACATTACACTGCATGTGAAATATTTATTAAATAAACTTTTTATCTCCTTTTGAAGAGTTCCAATTTATATATTTTTACATATTTTTTACAAATTCAGGTCTTTTTAGAAAACTTTCATACAGTAGATTTCAAAGCTCTACTGCAAGTTCAAAGTCTGATAATTGGTTTTTAAGAAAATGTAACTCTCAATGACTTTCATACAATGAAAAGTGTACCCAGAGGTGTCCTCATTGAAAACACTCAAGCTATTAACAAATTTTAGATTGTTTTGGGGTTAACCAGCAATGTCTTGACTGTGACTTCTTATCCAAAAGGTCAATTAGAAAAAAAAATCAAGCCTTTGAGTATTGGTTTGGCTGTTAGGCCATTATTTTCATATTGAATTGTCTATGGATTTCTCCATTTACCCAATCATGACAAAGGGCACAAGGGGCGACAGGATGCTTTCACCTCCATGGCACCTGATCCCACCTCTGATGTTTCAGAGGTCCGTATTTGCTCTGCTCACAATTTGTATTGTTGAATTGGACTTTTAAACATGTCAGATTGCTGTTCATTATTGTCCCATTTCATTTCAGTGGTTAGGAGTGCCTATATTACTAACTTGTTCAATACTTTGACATACCCATTATTGGCAATACAGGTATTGCTAGTTTGCCACAACAGTTACAATTCATGCATGATCCTTTAATATTGTAATTCTTCTATTTAAAATATTAGTATGATATCCTCAGGGTAAATAAATAAGTTTTCATCTACACTGGGACAGACAATGATAAAAACTTTCTTTACAGGAATCCTGTTGATGTGACAGTGATGCATGTAGCAAGTGGAAAGAGATGGAAAGTCCATCACAGCATTATAGATATAGACCAGGGCATTTCATGTGATGCTGGAAAAGAAAACCAAAGTACTGGATTGAATCAAAGGTAGACTGGTTCGATAATGTTTAACCTGATTATAAAAGATATATTAAAGGTAGCATAATTTCTCAGCATACAAGTAGCCAACCACTGTACTACAGTAATGTCTATGCACTGTTATTTTTCTCTGTAGAAAATTAAAATCAATTTTTTTTATCATCAGAACTGTTGGTCAGTATTGGCAGTTGCTGCTGATGTACCACATGTGGCTCTCTCCTTCAACAACTCCCATTAGATATGGTGCCTACACCACCAGGATCCATGTCCTTTTTGTATGTTGGGTCCTTTCTGTTCTGACGTTAACGACTCTAGTGTTTTTTATTGTAACTCCCCAGAAAAAAGACAACAACATACTTTTAGCCATTGGCTATGCCTGTCTTGTAACAGTGTATGCAACTCCAATCTTGGGTTTTATGAAGCTAATTCTGCATCTTGTCAGATCTGGGTCCAAAGAAAAGATTAGTGAATACAAAAAATCACTACAAGAAAAATGGAGAGAAGACAAAATAGTGTTGAATATAAATATTCCAGAAGATAGGCAGGCTGTGTGCCAAGATAGCACTGTGTTTCATAGTATTTTGACAGTGAATGAATCTCGGTATAGGTCTTTCTCAGATCAGTTTCACAGTATCTTGACAGCAAATGAATCAAAGCATAGGTCATTCTCAGATAAGTTTCACTCCATTGTGTCCGTAGGTAATGTTGTTGAGACAAGCCAAACAAACTTTCCAGATTTTCACAGTGTTTTGACTGTTACTGAATCGCAGGATAAAGCTTTTTCAAATAAGCTCCCATCAGATGTATCTGTGAGAAAACCTTTGCCTTTACTTCGTAAATCTGAGGACCGTAGTTTTCAGTCTATTAAATCAGACAGAGATGATGAAACAAGCAGTACAAGGGTTTATCACTTGTCAAGGTCTTCTCTTCAAATACCCAGTACTGAAGAAAATAGTCAGATGAAGACATCTTCACCTCAAAAGCCTGGAACTGAGGAAAAAAGCTTGATAAAGACATCTTCACTGCTAAAGCCAATTACTGAGGAAGAGGGTTTGATAAAGTCTTCTTCACTTCAAAAGCCTGGAACTGAGGAAGAAACCTTAGTGAAGATCTCTTCCATTCATCACGAAAATTCACAAAAAATCTCCATGACCTCTTCCATACCTCAGAGCAAAATCAAGTTGGAAAAACCCAAGTCTGAGTCTGTGGAGCTTATAATACCTTCACCAGAGATGACTGCCAGACAAGTAGCACAGAATATTGTGACATTTGTGAGAAGAGTTTTTCATGAAGCTGTGGGTGATACTTTAAGGAAGAGATACAGTGAGACCATTGAGTGTGTGCAAAAATCCCTGGAGATGTTGTACATTGCCTTGAAGGAAGAATTGTTACCTCGTCTTGAGTCTGGAATGAAAAATTCAAAAGGTGATTGGAAACATCAATAGAGAATTTAGAGTCAAATCTGCATCATTTGTAAGAAAACGATATGACTTCTCAGCATCATAATATGGTTATCATATGAAATCTTGAAATAAATTCTGAAACAAGTTCTTTTAATAGGTGAAGAAGTTTTTCTTGATGAAGATCAACAGAGAAGTATCATTTTAAGCATGATGAAACATGTTAAAGAGAGAGTGGCTGTGCATTCTAACCTCTCAACTGGAATGGTTTTAATGATTTGTGAAGAACTTCTTAGTTATTCAGGTATGTGTCTTTTTAAAGTAGTTATCATTTAAAAGTAGTTATTCCGAGTGAAAATGGAATAGTTATGATGAACTGCTCAATGTATTTCTTTTTAAGTTACTGAATTACTAAAAAAAACTACAATGAAACAAACCGAGGAAACTTTAAGCATCTACAACTAACTGGTTGAATAATGGTTATCTTGTTTAAAATATACATTTATTAAAGGGATGTGGGAATTTGACAAAGAACATAAAGTTATGTCCAGCAAATTTCATGAAAATCCAGGTATGTATTTAACTTGGTTCATTTATATTGATTGTTTCTATGATCCTTTCAACTGGTACTGTTTTGTTCTTTAATGAAATTTGATACTTTATATTGAAGTTGAAAATTTGGAGAAGCTTATGGAGTCCTTCATCTTCAAGGTAATTCAGTCAGCTTGTGAGACAATTTATCAAACACCTGTGTGCCTGCATACCAGTCAATATCTGTCTAGACCTTATTCCCTGAAAAGTGCTATTCGGAATGTTATAGAAGGAGACATTGCCAGGGATCATGCAGTCTACAGTCTGTGTTGTGACATCACTGAAGAAGCAGAACAGGAAGTGACATCAGAACATCAAGTTCCTGAAAACGTTTACCTGGAATTCTGTATAAAACAAGCAATACTGAGAAAATTAAAAAAGATATGTAACAGTGGGTTATTGTTACCTGATGATGAAACAAATCTAGCAGAAATCAGGTCCAGACTGTACAGAAAGTGGCACAGGGAGGGATTACAATCGGAGATGACTTTCAGTGCACTACTTGCAGAAGTTCTCCTTTTGAAGTATGCAGAAAGTTTGGACCAGGAGGGAGTCCTGAAGTTGTGTGACATTCTACAAAATGAAACAGATTTCCAGTATATGCAGCAGATGATTAGGAGGATACTGATTATAGAAGTAGACAAGAGTTTAGATTTAACTGAATCTTTCTTTGTTTCCTCTCATGAATGCCAGCAAGATTTTGAAAGTGAAATTGAAATTAAGGTAATTAATTAAAACAGCAAATCTATATATATATACATACTCCTATAGTGCCATTTCCTTTCATATATAGTTTTCTCATACCACTATTAATTTCTTAACTGTCACCATATATGAATTGTTCTATTAATTAATTAATTGATTAGATGAACAGGACATTTGAGTCTTTGAGGAAATCTCAAGAGACTTTGACCCATAGAGTGATCTATGAAGAGCTTCTACAACACAGGGGAAGCTACCTTGTGTCCAACATGCTTCAGGAATTAGAGCATGAAGAAATGTTGAAACAAGCCATACAGGTATTTCTTTTCCATAAAGACAAAGAAGCTGGATAATTTGTTTTTCTGAAAGAAATTGCAGGGTACTGTACACCAATTATTAACAAGTTGAAGGGCAACAATCTTTTATTAGCGATTTATCAGTTTGAAATCAATCTGCGACGATTAATTTTCATGACTGAGGAAGCAGCGATTAATATTCGCAAGTTAAAGTAGGTCGCAAAACTTGCGAATATTTTTCGCATGCAAATAAAAGTTGGTTTACATTATTTGATAGAAAATGAAATGACAGAAATTGAAAAGTAAAATATTTTTTGTAGGACAGTGTTTTCATAACTGTTGACAGAGATGAGACAGATATGAAACTTACCGATATAAAAGAACTGAAGAAAGGTAATGTGACTTAAAAGTACTGGTTCTGATCATTGATATACATTGCTTATACTGATATAGCTACTCACTGAATCTGTAGAAAACATTTATTTCATTTAAAATTAATTAAATACTGTTAATCATTTTGATTTCATGATGCTAAAATTTTGTGATGTGTTACAAAGACACCACTCATAGTATGATCTGATTGAACCTTACCTCACCATGAGTTAAATTTCAAGAAAATTGATAAATTGTAAACATAGTGAAATTAAAACCATTATGTTAATTTCCTAGTCTATAGTATTAAGAGTCAGTGCTTCCATTTTAGATCTGATTCCACTTCAACGTTTCCTGACTTTTTTGGAAAGTAGAAAGAAACACAGAGAACTGTCTTCATCTTTCTTCCATACATGTTGGAAATTTCACAAGCATTTCATCACAGAAGCTTACCAAACTCTGACCGAAGCTGCTTTGATGCTAACCGAGGATTCTGTCGACAAGACACTAACACCCAAAATTTTGTACGAACTTGAATGGGATATGACCAGAGAGAACCGCAAACCACTTGCAGGTTACTGGATGTCACTCTTTGCGATATTTCTGTTCTCCACGACTCTGTTTAACCTGGTTTATGTGGCGATGACTGGTGCACAACTGACGGTGGATCAGATCACTCAATGGTCTGCATGTTTCCTTGTGTCGGTGCTTCTATATGGACTGATTATAGACTCATGTATTTCCATCTTCCTGATGAACTGAACAATTAAATGTAGAAGCGGTTAATGAAGAAGTTAAAGAAATTTAATAATTTTATCTTTGTAGTTACCCCATAGCCACAGAATTGGGTTGTATTTTTTTTATTGCATGAGTGTTGTTCTATTTGGCATGAAAATTACTTTGTTATCAAATATATTCTTGCAATTTTCTTTTTAGTCTCATGAATCACTCATGTGACCTATTGCTCTCTGTTTTCGTCCATTGGCAGTCGTCCATTAACATTTGAACATTTTCAACTTCTTCTCTGGAGTGACATGGCCAATTTCAACCAATTTTGGTATATAGCATCTATGGGCAAAGGGAAACAAAAGTTATGAATTTCATGGTCTCTGTCTACTCCCCTTCCACAGACCTGAGGGTGGGACCAAAAACATCAAAATTAATGCAATCTTCAAAAAAATCTTCATTACTCCTAGACATCAAGCAGTCTAGTGAAAAAAGCATTCTTTAGAAATCTTCCCTCCCACTGGAAAGTAAGTGCAGAGTTATGAGAAGTAAGAGTGGCTTTTTGAAGGTTTTGAAATACATGGGCCCAGGGTCAGGGGTTCTGGTGTTGGGGCGGGCTCTATTGATCATGCGTGGTGAAAATATATAAATTCTTTGAAAATCTTCTCTCCTCCTGGGTATTAATAGGCAAACTAAGTACATGGTTATGATCATAGTCATGAGGTCACTGGATAACTTCACAAGTAGAGGTGCAAAATTATTTCCATCACCACAGTGACCACCCTGTTTGTCAATTTCAGCATTGACATTTTTGCAAATGCCTGTTCATTGTACAGGTATATGTACATGCTTGATTTTATGATGATTTTCTATCACTCAAGTCTTACATGTGCAGCTTCATTTTTCTTAGCAATAATTTTTAAAACAGAAAATGTGGAAATTCCAAAATAGGGAAATTTGGCCTTAAAACCATAGAGTGTAATTCAGGGGTCAAAATTCATAAAATTTACAGGTTAATCTGGAAAGTAGGCAGGTCTACAGGTAAATAGTTTTACTTTTTGAGTTGTTGCCAGAACGAATATTTTGTTGATATCTGATCCTATTTTTTTTTTTTAGCAAATTATCTTCAGTTAAATGAAGTAAACTTTAATGACCTTTAGAGGAAATGGATAAAAATAATGACAGTGCAAGAAAGAAAAAAAGCATAGGATTAATCGAAGATTACAAAGCTCACCTTGACAAATGTAAATGACAAATGACAAATTTCACATCAAATTTTTTCGTAGTTAGTGTGCATCCCAAGATCAATATCCATGCAAGTTTGGTAAAAGTAAGACTTATTGTTACTTGGGAATGGACCAGCTCCAAAAAATTTAACCTGTTCACTCATCCAGAAAATGTAGGTCAGTTTAAACATCCAAAGCAAGTCTGGTAGTGTCCATCCCTAGTTGCATCATCCATGCAAGTTCAATCATAACAGGCCATATAGTTATAGAGCTAATTTAAAAACATTACCCTGGTCATTTAATCTGGAAAATGTAAGTCAGATCCAGCATCTGAAGCAAGTCTGATAGTGTGCATCCCTAGATGCATCATCCATGTTAGTTTTGTTCAGGTACATTAATATTCACTCATCTGGAAAGTACAGGTCAGATCCAGCATCTGAAGCAGTTTGATTGGTAGTGAACATCTCTGGATGCATCATCCATGCAAGTTTGGTCCAGGTAGGGCTTATATTTCCTTGGGAAAGGACCTGCTCTAAAAACTTTAACCTTTGCACTCATCTGGAAAATGTAGGTCAGATCCAGCATCCTAAGCAGGTTGGATAGTGTCCATCCCTATTTGAATCATCCATGCACATTTGGTCCTGGTAATTCATTGGGAATGGACCTGCTCTAAAAACTAAAACCTGGTCACTCATCTGGAAAATGTAGGTCAGTTCCAGCATCCAAAGTAGATTGGATAGTGTCCATCCCTAGATGCACATCCATGCAAGTTTAGTCCAGGTAGGGCTTACAGTTCCATGGGAGAAGATTGCTCCAAAAACTTTAACCTGTTCACTTAGCTGGAAAATGATGGTCAGATCCAGCATCTGAAAGAAGTCTGGTAGCATCCATCCCTAGATGCATCATTCATATGCAAGTGAAGTGGATGGGGATAGGGATGGGGATGCCAATGCTGAGGGTAGCATAAGCTCATCTCAACTTCAGCTGAATGTTACTTTTTCCCATACTTTCTTCAAGACTGTCTCATGTAATGAAGTTACACATCTGTGATAATGTGAATGACAAGCAACTATTTTGAAGGAAATCAAAAATCCTAAGAAATCTAAATAGTACAATATCTTGATGAAAAGTGTCTGAGTCAAAGATCTGTTAAAAATTGTGTGTAAATTTTGTAATGTCTGTCATGAAATGACGTGCATTCCCTTTCATAATTATTTGTTAATTATTCATAATGGTTGGTGTATAATAATAATGTTTCCCTAAAATATTATCTTTTTAAATAAAAAAAAATACATTTTTTGATAAATATTCACATTGTAAATCTGAACGTAACCCCAAAACAGTAATTTAATAATTAAATCCTGTGTAAGTGCAAAAAGGTCAACAAAAGAAGTATGGATAAATAGAGTGTTCTCATTCGTTTGTGGGGAAAGGTATATATTTTAATCACTTCTTGTAATTATTTGGGTATGTTCTTCATCATATATAAGATTGAAAACATTCTGACAAAGACTTTGAAAAATATTTACAAATTTAGGTGTAAATTGACTCAAAAAATATTGAGCACATTTGCCTATATTCGTTGAAATGTGGACTTAATTTTTTATGTCAATTGAATAAAAAAGAATTTATTCTTGAATAATATTGCTAAATATGGTTCAGTTAATAAAGTCTATAAACGACGATGTTTGAAGAAGTATTTTAGTGATTTATTATATTCTCTTTATGACCAGTACCCCTAAAAATGGCTGAAAATATGTAGTCACAGTGTAAAATTATCTTTCCAAGTTGCACAGACTGCACTACATTTAATAACAAAGAAACATACCATATATTTTTAACTGATTGATAAGCGAGAGCTAATTTATCATTTTGGAAAGTTTGAAAATCTTGTGACAAAGACTTTTCCGGCATAGGTACTACCTTAAAATATAGAATGTCTCTAATGGTATGAAAAATATGGGTTATCTACTAGTCATGGGCAACCACATAATTAAGGACATACACAACGTAGTTTGAACTATATTTGTCTTTTTCCCTGGAGTTGAAGAGTTCCGATAATTAAAGGAACTGTGTGCTACATTTTAAAGTCTATATATGCTGTTGTACACTTCTTTTAAAACAAGTTTGGATAAACAAAACATCTAGATTATATGTTTAGTAATTTTTGTATATTTTTCTTTGAATTATACAAGAATTTTCATCAATTGATATCTTTTCAAAACCCCTGGTAATGCATGCTGATTTTGTGTCTATGAACATCTGATGACACTGTAATCCTAACTTAAGAATATCTTGAAAAATTATCAGTAGGTAAGGTACGTTGCGTATGTCCTTAAGTTTGATCTCTGTCAGACCTAAATTTCCCTAGCCGTCATCTTCTTTTTTGAGGCTTCCAGTGTACCACGTTTAATGTCTGCCAAGCTAATCGTTCTCAAGATACTGAGTGTGCAATATTTATCTATATTTACAGTAGTTTGACCTTTGATTTTGTCACCTCAAAATCAATGGGGGTCATCTACTTCATAGGGTGTACCAGTGTACAAAGTTTGATGTCTGTCAAGTAAAGGCTTCTCAAGATATTCAACAGACAGTAATTTGCTGTCCAGAGTAGTTTGACCCTTGACCTTATGACCTCAAAATTAAAGGGTCATCTACTCCTTATGGGTTACCAGTGTTCTAAGTTTGATGTCTGTCAAGCAAAGGGTTCTAAATATATTATAAATAAGTGGACAATATCTTCCTGTGTCTTAAAAAATTTGACCCTTGATTTTTAGCTCTACTGGTCAGAGACCAGAAGAGCTTATGTGATAGTAAGGTGTCCGTCTGTCTGTCTGTCCGTCTGTCTGTCTGTAAACAATTTTTCAAAATGCTACTCCTCCTACAGTTTTGGTCTGATTTCAATATAACTTGGCACACAAGTAGACTACACTAAAATACATAATTTAGTGCATCGGTTTTTGATTTTGATGAACGATGTTGCCATGGTTACTAAAAATAGAAATTTCTTTGACATGCCTTTAAAATGCTACTCCTCCTACAGTTTTGGTTGGATTACAATATAACTTGGCACACAAGTAGACTACACTAAGATACATAATTTAGTGCATCGGTTTTTGATTTCAATGAAAGGTGTTGCCATGGTTACTAAAAGTAGAAATTTCTGTGAAATACCTTTAAAACGCTACTCCTCCTACAGTTTTGGTCTGATTTCAAAATAACTTGGCACACAAGTAGACTGGACTATCATACATAATTTAGTGCATCGGTTTTTGATTTCGATGAACAGTGTTGCCATGGTTACTAAAAATGGAAAGTTCTGTGAAATTCCTTAAAAACACTTCTCCTCCTACAGTTTTGGTCTGATTTTAATATACCTTGGCATACAAGTAGACTACACACACTAAGATACATAATTTAGTGCATCAATTTTTGATTTCGATGAACGATGTTGCTATGGTTACTAAAAATAGAAATTTCTGTGAAATTACTTTAAAACGCTACTCCTGCTACAGTTTTAGTCTGCTTTTAATATAATTTGGCATACCAGAAGACTATACCGAGATACATAATTTAATGCATCAGTTTTTGATTTCGATGAACAGTGTTGCCATAGTTACTAAAAAAAGAAATTTCTGTGAAATCCCTTTAAAACATTACTCCTCTTACAGTTTTGGTCTGATTTCAATCTAATTTGGCACACAATTAGAATACTGTAAAAGTGGTTATTTACACTGGTTGTTAAGTACGCGTTTGTGACTGTCAAACATTATGCGTGTTATGGGTGTTATATACGCGGTTGCACGAGTTACCGAGAAAAAATTAAGTGCCTATCGTAACTAACATCGAATTGTTCCCCTTTGAAAAGATCAAGTAGTTTACATTTTTTACATGCATTAATAAGAAAAAAATGAATTAAAAATGTAGTTACAATTAAGACAAAACAAAAAAATTATACTGGTCATCGATATGTGCATGTTCCTTGGATTGTTAAATATAACAGCGATCTGCACAGTCAAAACTGTGAAGTGTGAACAACTGGTGTACGCTTTATTGTCATTATTTACACAAGCTCAAACTTCAAAGTAAGATCTACTTATCTGTATCTGCGTGGCAAGTGTTGACAATAAATTCAATAGATATGTTTGTAGTGACTGTGAGTTTCTGTAACATTTTGGACTAATTATTTGAAATTAAGAAATTAAAGGAAAAGAAAATGAGTATCGATGTTTCGAAGCTCTAATTGCGTGACATTGCTTTAAAATACTTAATATGAAGATTCATTATTCATTGCAAAATTTAGAATAAAAACATTTACGTTTTCCTCAATGTTTGTGATGTAATTATCTACTCACGTGCGTTCAATACCACGATTAATATACGACTGGTTTGACCGGTCTAACAGTATTAGTAATAGTCTAGAATGATTCCAGAACTTTGAATTTTTGTGACTATACGCGCGGGGGTATTTTACGCAGTTCTAGGCTTTCCGCGTAAGTAGTGTAAATTTCCCCCACGCGTAAATAACCACTTTTACAGTACACTACGATACATAATATGCATTTTGGTTTTTGATGTGGTTACTAAAAATAGAAATTTCTGTGAAATACTTTCAAATCAAAACGCTACTCCTCCTACAGTTTTCGTTTGATTTCAATATAACTTGGCACAGAAGTAGACTACATTAAGATACATAATTCTATTTATTAATGCATGTTGCAAATCCAAGTGCTACTTTGTTATAGGTACAGACCAGTAGAGCTACAGTCTCATCAGAGACTTCTGGTTTACCTTGTGACCTCAAAATGTATATGGATCATCTACTCCTCAGAGGGTGCCAGTGTACCATTTTTGATGTCAGTCAAGCAAATGGTTGTCATACGCTAATCAGACAAAACTTGATCTACCAACCCTCTGACTGACATACCAGTAAGTGCAAACCAATAAGCTCCCTTTTTTCAAAGGGGGGCATAGTAAAAAGTAATCAAATGAACCAACATAAGAATCATTTATTCAGAAGCCCCTTTTCACAATTCTTTTTAGCTCTCTGTTTGTAAGCCTTTAAGCTTTTCCCTCCATCATATGTTGTCCTTATTTTTTGGTACATGAAATTGAAAAAAAATAAAAGATTGTCATATTCTCCATCATAGATATTATCTACAAAGAGGTCATGGTAGTCCCGCACCAAATAATACACAGCCTCAATAGTGGATAAATATGTAGCCGGATTGTCCTTCTGGTGCCTCCAGAATTTAGTTTCTCTTGATTTCAACTGTACACAGGTCAGGTCTGAAATCACATCAAAATTTGCCGACAATATTTTTAATTCACCTTTTAAACTTTTGCCCAAACTGAATCATAATGCTTTATTTTCATTCATCAAATATATTTGATTTGCATTACTGTTAAACATCTGGACTCTATGTGAATTGCTGTATTGGGAATCTTACTATTAAGCATAAAAAATTGAAAAGCCACCATAGTCACTTGCATAATGGAACTTTAAAAGAAATACCTTTGAGTCTGTCGTCAGCAATTATCCCTTTAGTTTGCTTCCAAGTACTATCAATAAAGATGGCTCTTTCAAAAGGAGGTGCCCTTTTAAAAGTTCTCTGTTTCTTTTGAGATCCTTGATCCTCCTCCACCTTTCTTTTCAATGGGGACATGTCTGCATTTTCATCAAGTTTAGACTCATCTGAGTTGTTTCCCTTGCCTTCATCAGATAAGTCTCCTGGCTTGGAGTTGTTTCCCTTCATGTTGTAAGTTGAAGTGTCATTTTGGTCCTTCACTAATGACCTCGAGAAAGAATCTTTACCACTACCACTGATAGTGTCCACATTTTGTTTGGTATCACATGTGCTTAATGTGTTTGCCATTTCTTCCAAAGTTAGTGATTTTTTTCCAGGAAACACTAATACAACCTTCAAGAAAAAGAAAATAATTAAAGCATGGACATTAAAAATAATAGTTGTTTAAACTTTTTTGATATATTCAGTATCAACCTACTGACAGTATCAAATGTCATACATGTACATTGTAAAGTTATATGAAGAAGTCGGTGTGAAATTATCTGGAAATATCTCACCTTACTCTGGTCCGGATACTCTGGAATACATGGATAAGTATACACATGGACATCATCTGGAGCTAGGACTGCAGCATGTGCTGATGTACTCTTACCATCACATTCATTGGGATGCTTGATGATGTCGATCTTTAAAGGCAGCTACAATGAGAAAGTAAGTAAGGGTTACCTCTGAAGCAAGAAAACCCCTCTTTTGTGGTGTTTTAGCATGTTTAGTATAATATGCTTCATTATTCAAGGCTTTCACTGGTATCTGTCTTTTTTTACTCAGAAAGAAGAAATATGAGTATTGTTTATCTATCAAGTTTGCTCTAGTCAAAGGCAAGTGAAATTTTATTCACCAGCTTCATATTGAATTAAAACATTTACAGTGTATAAAAGTAAGTGAAAAACCCTTAGTGAACAATGCTGATCTGAGATCAGGGTTTGACATTAACTTTACAATCAAAATAGTCCACAGGACTAGTGGTTTTAAAAATAAGTAGTCCTGCTGATTTTCCACTACACCAGGACAAAATTTACTAGGCTCTGGCTACCAAACTAGCATTAGTGTCGAACTCTGGAGATAAAACCAGACACAAAAAACATTCTAAAGTTTTCCTTTATATAAGGACCCTTATTGCAGTTAGTTAATTAACATAATTAAGGTTAACAGGCAAAAATCAATTGAAAATGGTCATATTGTAAAACTTTAGACTCTACCCCCTCCTCACTCTGGGGATTATGCTCTCTACACAAAACACAAAAACTGCACCACAGTCAGGTGCTCTACAAGCTAACCAGGCTGATTTCCATGACCCAAACCATTACATTCCTCCCTCCTTCAATTGTCTTCACCCTCAAAGACATAACCCACATTCTTATTGCCCCTGGCGTCCTGAAAATCCAGGGGTGGTCAAAGGCACCGAATTATGTAACAGGAAAGGAGAATATGTATGGCTGGGCCGGGAATCAAACCTGGTACCCATGCATCACTAGTCAGGTGCTCTACAAACTTAGCTATCCAGGCCAATTTTCACAGCCCAAACCATAACATTCCTCCCTCCTTAAATGGTCTTTGCCCTCAAAGACACAACCCAAGTTCTTATTGCTCCTGGCAGGACTTTCATCTTCAAGTCTAGGGGTGGTCAACAGCACCAAATTATGTAACACGAAAAGAAAAAATGTATGGCTGGACCTGAAATCAAACCTGGATCCCCTGCATCACCAGTTAGGTGCTCTACCAACAATCCAGGCCAATATCCAAAGCCCAAACCATTCATTGGTGAACATGAACCAGTAGTATTAGTAAAAAAAATCTAGAAACTCACTGCGAGCAATGAGAGGTCTTCCGTCCGATTTTGAAAATAAAAATGTAAATTCAAGCTGAAAAAGTGAAAAAAATTCAGACACTCTGGAGATTTAACCCTGGTCTTCGGCGTGAAAATCCAATGCACTAACCATTGCGGCATTTCAACTCCCACTTCAAAGTGAAAATGACGAATATCAAGAGTTTGGATTTATCAATTCGAAAACAAATTATATATTTAGTATTTTGAAAAGAGTTTTTTTTATATAGTGCAAAATTATAGAATGAGAGCTAGCTAGCCAAATTTTTTGCAAGCAGATTCACATCGGAATTCGTTTCTTGAGTTTAAACAATAACAAATAATCTATTAATGATGAACTGATGATACTGTTTACTTCATTTATTCTTTGTGTATTCAACTTTTTATTCCATGCAATTCCATGTACCTGTATTTCATACAAACGTGTCCGTGTAATCTTTTTCGGCACTTCTGCATTAGACCATTTTTCTGCTATGAAAGAAGATTCACGATACAGTACATAACGATAAATCATCGCGCCTTTTCTTTGAAATTAGCTGCAATAATGTAGCCCTCTCCCTTTTTTTTTTTTGTTTTTTTGGGAGAGGGCTACAACTCCTTAGGATCTCCGTAATGGTGCAAGTGCGGGAGTGATTCACTCCCGCACGGATTTCGGCTTAAATTATCAGTAAATGGCTATTCAATTAACATTTCTTACTTGAACTCCAAAAATGTAGTTATGCAAAACATAAATCAATCCAAACATACACAGAACAATCCATATATCGGTTATTTTTCGTGTATGTCAACATCACAACTTAAATTTATCCGCCATGTTTACTGACCTTGATCGATTTTATTTTGGGACAGCCAATGAGACTAGGGATCTCGAGGGAGCGGATCTCCGTAGGAATTACCTTATTTTAGGCATAAATATCGCTGTTTACGAAAAAATGTCACATGGAATAGTTTTATTTATCAATATTTAGTGATGCCATACAGCACAATCATTTAGTAACCCCGAAAATCTACTTTACAAAGTAATTCATAATTTTCAAGCGCAAGTCTCAGTGCATCACGCGAGAACTGTCATGGCTTCTGATGACAGCGACTGATAAAAAAGCAGATTTATTTTATCTGGTTTTCGCGTTTAACGGACTATGTTGTTGACAGTGAATAAAAATTTCAACTTTTTAGAAGTAAGTTGATTGTAAAAACAATTTATTTTGCCTGCAGTCGCCCGTATTTCAAAAATATATTTGCACCATTACAGAGATGCTGTGGCATTGTAGCCCTCTCCAGAAAATATCAGATAAAAAAAAATCGGAGAGGGCTACATTATTGCAGCTACTTTGAAATGTATGTTCTATTGAATGGTCTCCATTTTCATATATATTATTGTATGTACCGTACAAATTACTCATTTTATTCCATTTGGAGGTCAGAGTATTTATGTTTTCAAAGAAAGATTATCCATTTCATAATCTGAAAGATCCAACAATTCCTTCATATTTCATTGATCCTTATGGTAGTTTCGTTCAACAAGACGCTCGGCTGTCTCTGTAAACTCCAACCTGCCAATTGGCAATCCTCGACTGACTCCGCTATGCTCCATACAAACCTCGGAAGTGATTGGTGGTGAAATATGCATCAAATCGATTACATTTCTCCGCTGGAAACTGCCTTGTAACTCATTTCATATTTTACTCTGCATAAAGTTCTTCAAACATTTTTTTTCTCTTGTCTAATTCTTCCTTGGATATTGGTTTTGATCACAATATCATGTAAGTAGTCTTTGAAAGCAAAACATAGTGTTGGGCATGCTTCAAAGTAACTCTGACTTCAAAGGTATAACATTTGGAGGAATTTCAAATAAGACCACATGACTGTATCAGCAACATGGTAGAATACCATTGACGTCCGAGGTTAGTGTGCGAGGAACGAACCACCCGAGGAGCTCCGAGTGCCGACCTGCTCGTCGGAGTTAACAAAGACAGCCGCCATTTTGGACCCACTTCAAATTTCAAAATGCGAATATCTAGAGTTTAGATTTATCAATTTGAAAACAAATTATATATTAAGCATTTTCAGAAGAGCCTCTATTAACACTACTTCTATCAAAGAAAAATATAGAAAATCAAAAAAGTTAAAAAAATCAACTTTTTAAATTCGCGTCTGGTAACGACTGGAATTAATGACGACAAACGAAAAGTCACGTCCCGACTAGTATTTATCATGATCTATAATCCCTGAAAGTTTCGCATTGATATCTTTTACCGTTCTTGAGATTATCCGTGGACAAAATGTCATTTAAATTCAAAGAATGGTCCGTAACTTGGCACTGGAAAAGAATTAAAGAAAAAAACTGAATTTCCAAAAATTAAAATAACTTCAGATTACAACACATTGTTCCTGCAAATTTCATTAAAATCCATCCAGCAGTCTGTGAGAAATCGCGTGCACAAAATTAGATGGTCAGAAAAATAATAATAATAACTAGATGAGATCTCGTTGCGAGCAACGAGTGGGTCTTCCGTCCGATTTTTGATAAGATGAGATAAGAATTTGACTGGGATTTTCGTTCAAATATAATGATATAAATAAATTGTTAAGACGAACAATTTTGCTTTAATAATGTTTAACAAAATATTGATCATTTAAGGGTTTTAGATTAAAGACTTTCGGCCCTTCTTGGCTCCTAATGTGAGAGGTCAGCCCCTTTTTCTTGATATCATCTTAAAGCTCTCTTGATTTTGAACACTTTTTGTTCAACAACTATTCAGAAATTCTTTTTTGTTTTCGGAATATATGCAAAAGCAAGTCCTAAATGGGGACGTCTAGCAAAAATTCAAAGAGTGCATATTGTTCAGAATATTATTTTGAACGTCTTTTGTTCAATATTGTTTATCAAAATATTCTTCCTTTTCAAGACATATTGCGCCAAAGATTATGCAATTTGGCCCCCTAAAGACCCCTTACTGCGTAATATATGATATCAACATCATGTTATTTAGATAAAGTTTGTGAAGAAGAACTATTTCGCTTCAGTAATATATTACAAAATATTGATCATTAAAGAGTTATTGATTGTATACTTTCGGCGCCTCTCGGCCCCTTATTTAAGGGGTCAGACCCTTTTCCTTGATATCACCTTAAAGCTCTCATGATTTTTTACATTTTTTGTTCAACAACTAGTCTGAAATTCTTTTTCGTTTCTGAGATATTCGCAAAAGAAGTATTTAGGGGCCGGCCCTTCAACTCCTTAATGGGGACGTTTAGCAAAAAATGAAAGGTTGCATCTTGTTTAGAACATTATTTTGGACATCTTTTGTTCAATATTGCTTATCAAAATATTTCCCACTTTTGAGATATAAAGCGTCAAAGATTTAGCATTCTGGCCCCTTATGGCCCCTAATCATGTAACATATGATGTGAATATCACAATATATAGTCGTACATTGTTGAGATAAACATTTTTGCTTCAGTAATGCATTACAAAATATTGATCGTTAAAGAGTTATTGTTCAAAGACTTTCGGCCCCTCTCAGCCCCTATTGTGAGGGTCCAGCCCCTTTTTCTTCATATCACTTTAAATCTCTCATGATTTTGAACACTTTTTGTTCAACAACTAGTCAGAAATTCTTTTTTCATTTCTGAGATATTTGGAAAATAAGTATTTAGGGGCCGGCCCTTCAACTCCTTAATGGGAACGTTTAGCAAAAAATGAAAGGTTGCATCTTATTAAGAACATTATTTTGGACATCTTTTGTTCAATATTGCTTATCAAAATATTTCCCACTTTTGAGATATGAAGCGTCAAAGATTTAGCATTCTGGCCCCTTATGGCCCCTTATCATGTAACATATGATGTGAATATCACAATATATAGTCGTACATTGTTGAGATAAACGTTTTTGCTTCAGTAATGCATTACAAAATATTGATCGTTAAAGAGTTATTGTTCAAAGACTT